>NC_061512.1:96885986-96977583 GCF_022539505.1 Lolium rigidum | reverse complement strand
TCGTAAACGGCTCGATCGGAGAACGTTGAACGAGATGGCGCGATCGAGAAAAACAACAATGCCGGAGAGGCTGCCATCTGGGCCCTACATCCCTCGGCGGTGCGGATTTGCGTTGACTCGGCCGGCGAACCCGAGAATTCGCGATGCACCACGTCCCGGGCCACCATACGCGACGTTTTGGCCGCTTTCGTCGGGCTAGGTGGCCTCAAAAACGAGAAAAAAAAAAGTTTTGACATGCACCACGGAGGGACCAAAATCGTCGGCCATGGTACACCAGCAACCACGGCGCGACTTCAACTTCGTCGGCCATGGCAACTTTTCTTGTAGTATCGGGTTATGGGCCTTCAATAAACCCCGGGTACTATCTTCGGCAGGTGTTATCACCAGATTTTGGCTAAATCAGGAGGTGGGCCGCGATCAGGATGGGCTTGGAAGATTACACGTGGAAGATCTCTGAAGCGGCCTTGCACGGAGAATTTGGGATAGATTGCCCGTGTATCTTTAATTACAGTAGATTGTATCTAGATTAAAAGTTAGAGTTTGTCTCGTACACGGTGGGGATCTCCCACGTTAGAAAGTCCGCTGGACTATAAATATGTATCTAGGGTTTATGGAATAAACAACAGCCAACGTTCAACACAAACAAATCTCGGCGCATCGCCAACTCCTTCGTCTCGAGGGTTTCTCCGGTAAGCACCATGCTGCCTAGATCGCATCTTGCGATCTAGGCAGCACAAGCCTGCCCACGTTGTTCATGCGTTGCTCGTGCTTGAAGCCTTTTTGATGGCGAGCAACGTAGTTATCTTAGATGTGTTAGGGTTAGCATTGTTCTTCGAATTACATGCTTTCGTTATGCAACCCTTGCACATCTAGCCGCCCTACACCTATCTTAGGTGTAGGGGCGGCACCCGCTTGATCATAGTTTAGTAGATCTGATCCGTTACGATTGCTCCTTGTTTCATCAAGGATTAGTTTAACATCCGCAATAGTTAGGCCTTACAAAGGGTTGGAGGATCCAGCGGCGTGTAGGGTGACGTTTGCTAGCCCTAGAAAGGATGTTCCGGGGATCAACCTCGTGTTGGTTTTTAGGCCCTGTCTAGGATCGGCTTATGGTCACCGTGCGCGAGCGCGAGGCCCAATCGTGAGTAGGATGATCCGATTATGCGGTGAAAACCCCAAATCGTCGTAGATCTAATTAGCTTTATCTTGATCAAGCAGGACCACCATATATTCGGACACCTCGTTCGAATCATGGGTGAATCGGCTCCAGGATAACCTGAGAGCCGATCGAGGCTCGTATTCAATGTTTACGTGTATGCCATGCAGGAAACTAAGCGAGGCATCATCCACACCTTCCTGACCAGGTATAGGTCAGGTGGCACGCCCTTGCGATAGCATCGGACGTGCGACCGGGGAGGCTTTGCGGGCCGTCGCTCCGAGGGACTGGGGCCGGCCGCAGCCCTAGTTGTTCCCGGCTCTCTCGTGTTGCCCGTCTCCGCCCGCCGGGGGTTTCGACGTCAACACATTCCGGCACGCCCGGTGGGACTACCTTCGACATCCACAACATCGCCATCTACATCCGAGATGGCGGAAGACACTCCGGTCAAGTACGAGGATCTGCCTGATGAGCTCAAGAAGAAACATGACGAGATCAAGGCAACCCTCGAAGCCGAACTCATCGGCTCTTTCCACAGAACCCGCTCCCACGGCATCAGCATCAACATGGTGGATCTCAGCCACTCCATATGCCAGCCAGAGTTCTCCTTTGGTGTCAACATGGCAGGGCTTGCAAGCCGCCATGGCAAAGATGAAGCAGAAAGCAGCCACTCCCGTGGCAAGGGTAAGGAGGAGGCCGATCCACGCGACCGGCCCCAAGATAATGACGAGACGGTACACGACGGAGGAGGAAGTGGGAAGCGTGCGGTATCAACGTCCACTCTCCGAGCATCTCCTCGACAAATATGAGCAGCGATACGACCGACGTCGGTGCTACGACATAGATGATGAGAGAATTTGTCGGTCTGATGCAGAGGACAGAAGGTACCGTCAGCATGATAGAAACAACGACGGGTGCAATCGTCGCGCTGAAGGAAGGTCAAGGGGGCAGGATGACATGGATAGGCACTGGGACTGTCCGTTCTTCAAGCATTGCTGGGACTCAGGAATGAGCCGATTGCCAACAATCGAGAACTGCCCAGAATGCAAACAAAGGAAGAAGGATGCAGCTAACGTGTCCGTATTCAAGCGCCTAGGGCCTCTCCCGCCACAAAGCAAACGAGCTGAGTCCCCTCGGTTGAAAGATCTCGAAGATTCGGAAGACGAGGGAGAAGAAGAAGACAGGTACCACCGGCCAAGGTGGTGCCCTGACGGACTCAGCCGTTCCCAGAAACGCAGGGTTCAACAATTGCGCGGCCTGGAGGAAGCCGAGAGGTTATACTTACATACGCTGAGGAAGGCAAGGCCTGATCTGGCTGCGAAAGTTCAGCGAACCCTGGATGAAGAGGGTCGTCCACGGAAAATGGAGTGGCGCCCCAAGCAAAGGAAAGCCGATGATGAAACATCGGGCTGGCACAAACATGGTGCTCGTTCTTCCGACGAAGCTTAGTGCTCCACGATTATACGATGCACTCAAGGCGGACGACAGCAAGCGCACCAACATGATAAAGTCAGAGATTGGGCTGGTTTTATCTACCGGCCTGAACGAGTAGCAAGAGCACGTCAATGAGCAAACGTGGCGAGGCTGATCCTTGTGATCGGCCCCAAAAAATTTATGAATGGACATCACAAAACCTTCACCGAGCAAGCAACATGGAGGCCGATTCCAGCAATCGGCCAAAACTATCCTCACCATCCATTCTGCCTGGGTTCAACATGTTATCCAACAGAGCCGATACCATCAATTCTCTTGACAGAATCGGCTCGGGGGGGCACCCAGGTGGATAAAACAGTGGATAAAACACGAGGATATGCAGTAGAAGCGTCATTCTTTGATGATGGGTATTGAGGTATGGGGGCCGATACGTAAATCGGCCGTAAAAAATTCAAAAAAATTTAAGCACAGCCGATGTGCAGACATCGACTTAAGGATCAATGGAGCAGGAAGTGGATCTTCCCTTCAAGGACCCCTAATTCCCATTGGCAAGTCTTCGAGTTCAGCGGTGCTAGCAGCAAGAAAACGTGACATCTTCTAGAACCAGGACTGCAGGATTGAGGATCGTAACCCTGACTAACAACAAGGGCAGCATAAACGTGCAAGTCAGGGTAGGGATGAGCCTAACGAAGGGAGCATATCTCTTCTAAGACCAGGAGAACAGCCGATGACGAGGCAATCGGCTGTAACGGCTTGGCCAAGGTGGCAACTTGATAGCTGTCGCTTTCAGAGGTTATTACGTCCAAGGTGTTGGAGGGCATCAGAAACTTAAAACATCCTCACCGGAAGTTGCAGCAGCCTGCCAAAGGTGATGAGCCGATCTGGTCAGTAAGGCGCAAGAATTGAACTGAAGAAGCTCGGGCGGCAGCTCACCATGAAGGTTCTCTGCTCTTGGGGGCCGATTCTGTTGGGATCGGCTGGCCCTGCTCTACAAGTTGGAAACCAAGGATGGCTGAGTTGGTCGGCTCACTGCTGTCCTCACTCTGACTGAGGCTCGGGGGCAGTTTGCCACGAAGGATCCTTTGCTATAGGGAGCCGATGTTTGCTCGAAATCGGCTGGCTCTGCATCTCAATTTTATTTTACGAGATGGTTGCTTGCAAGAAAACGAGAGCAGGTTTATAAACATCACTCGCAGACTACCACAAGGGAATTTGTGGACAAATGATGCCTGTTCGAGAAGTGGCAGCTTCAACATTTGAGTTGACCCAGCAACAGTCCTGGGGCTCTCCTGAAAGCAAAGAGGATCTGGAAGAGAGGGATGCGGCAGAAGAATGTCTGAAATTTAAAAGATAATAAGGAGACTGGACATTATTTCAGGAGTTTTGCCGCTAAGTTTAACATTCCATTCGGTTGGATCTGCATTTACAAGATCTAGGGGTTGCACGATTATGGCTTGGCCTTGTTCGACCGGGAGTTTGGGTCCGGATGGATCTATCTTGAAATTTATCGTGAGAGACCAATGCGCTGCCATCGGCTCATTGGGCATTGATCGAATTGACAATCGGCAGAATCAGTACGAAGGACAATCGGCTAGATTATTATAAAGGAAATCGGCAAAATCAAATTGGGGAATTTCTTCATTGATAAACCAGATTTCTTACATAGAAGAGCTGATTGCTCTCAAAAGGGAGTACTAAGGGGATACATTGCCCCGTCTACTACTGCTGATCCTATGCTAAGGGTCCTATCTACGGGCCGTCGCTGCCCTCGTCATCACCCTCGCCGCTGCTGTCGGCGCTGTTCCCGGCGGGCTCGTCGTCGCTGTTGTAGCGGCCACCGGCGGTACCCTCGTTGTCCTCATCCTCCTCGTCGTCGTCGTCGTCGCTGTCGAAATCACTGAGATTCCCTGGCCAGGGGCAGTGGCGCTTGGCCGGCGGCTCGTCGGAGGGGCTGTCGTCGTCGTCCTCCTCCTCCTCTTCCTCCTCCTTCACCTCCTCGGAGGAGGTGAAGTCATCCCAGGAGAAGCGATCGTCATCGCTCTCCTCCTCCGTTTCCCCGTCGGCAAGGAAGCGGAGGTCGCTCTCCCCGTCCGTCGAGGACTTGTCGTCCTCGGACCAGATGGAGAAGTCATGGTCTGGCTCCTCCCCGGCTTCTATGGTGCGATGGGTGTTGGCCGCATGGACCTCTTGTGGGTTCGGTTCTGGCGTCGGCTCGTGGGAAGAAGAGGACTCGAGAGAAAGTCCCGATGAGGCGGAGGAGGAAGAAGACATGGTGAGCAGAAGGGTTTTTTGGAGTGCTAATGCGGAAGGGATGAGAAGAGGAACTGCTCGGTACGGTTAGATAAAAGAAGTGGGGATTTAATGTCCGAACGGTTTTCGAGGAAGTGGTGCCAAAAAACTGTCAAATCATGCAGAGAAGTTGGGAAGGCAAGTTGTCATGATGGAAATACTGCGACGGTTCTGCTCTGCCACGACATGACCCCTCGGAGGAAAAACAGAGTGGTTTTGAAATTATCATTTCCAAAACCAGGGGGCATGTGTTATCACCAGATTTTGGCTAAATCAGGAGGTGGGCCGCGATCAGGATGGGCTTGGAAGATTACACGTGGAAGATCTCTGAAGCGGCCTTGCACGGAGAATTTGGGCTAGATTGCCCGTGTATCTTTAATTACAGTAGATTGTATCTAGATTAAAAGTTAGAGTTTGTCTCGTACACGGTGGGGATCTCCCACGTTAGAAAGTCCGCTGGACTATAAATATGTATCTAGGGTTTATGGAATAAACAACAACCAACGTTCAACACAAACAAATCTCGGCGCATCGCCAACTCCTTCGTCTCGAGGGTTTCTCCGGTAAGCACCATGCTGCCTAGATCGCATCTTGCGATCTAGGCAGCGACAAGCCTGCCCACGTTGTTCATGCGTTGCTCGTGCTGAAGCCTTTTTGATGGCGAGCAACGTAGTTATCTTAGATGTGTTAGGGTTAGCATTGTTCTTCGAATTACATGCTTTCGTTATGCATACCTTGCACATCTAGCCGCCCTTACACCTATCTTAGGTGTAGGGGCGGCACCCCGCTTGATCATAGTTTAGTAGATCTGATCCGTTACGATTGCTCCTTGTTTCATCAAGGATTAGTTTAACATCCGCAATAGTTAGGCCTTACAAAGGGTTGGAGGATCCAGCGGCGTGTACGGTGACGTTTGCTAGCCCTAGAAAGGATGTTCCGGGGATCAACCTCGTGTTGGTTTTTAGGCCCTGTCTAGGATCGGCTTACGGTCACCGTGCGCGAGCGCGAGGCCCAATCGTGAGTAGGATGATCCGATTATGCGGTGAAAACCCCAAATCGTCGTAGATCTAATTAGCTTTATCTTGATCAAGCAGGACCACCATATATTCGGACACCTCGTTCGAATCATGGGTGAATCGGCTCTTTGAGCCGATTCACGAGATAACCTCGAGAGCCGATCGAGGCTCGTATTCAATGTTTACGTGTATGCCATGCAGGAAACTAAGCGAGGCATCATCCACACCTTCCCGACCAGGTATAGGTCGGGTGGCACGCCCTTGCGATAGCATCGGACGTGCGACCGGGAGGCTTTGCGGGCCGTCGCTCCGAGGGACTGGGGCCAGCCGCAGCCCTAGTTGTTCCCGGCTCTACTGTGTTGCCCGTCTCTGCCCGCCAGGGGGTTTCTGACGTCAACAGCAGGTTCATTGGGGATGCCTATGTCAAGGGCCTTGCGGTGCTCCAGGGCAAGCTGCTCCTTTTCGGCTGTTATCCGGAAGAAGAAAAGATTAACAAAAAGAATCCGGTAGGTTCAAGAGATGCAAAACAAACGAGAAAAAAGATAGTACCTTTGAGTGCCGAGAGCTGGGCGGTGAGGTCCTCGGAAGGGGCTTCCGAAAGGGCAGCTGTGGAAAAAACTTGTGAGTATAATTTGAAAAGAAAAAAGCAACCGGTGCAAATAGACGCCGGAGAATGAAAACTCACCTTGGCACTTGCTGTGGGCCTCGGAGAGGTACCGGTGCTCCCACAGAAGCTCCTCGAAGAGCTGCTTCCGGGCGTCCAGCGTGCCCTGTCCAAAGATAAGTACCGGTAAGGCTATGCCGGCAATATACTTCATGGAAGTTTCGCGCTAAGAGCTGCGTTCTCAACCCGAAACTCGGGGACTGGCTATGCCGGTTTTTTGTGTTTCTAAGGGAGTTTCGCGCTAAGAGCTGCGTTCTCAACCCGAAACTCACGGACTGGCTATGTCGGTTTTTTGTGTTTCTAAGGGAGTTTCGCGCTAAGAGCTGCGTTCTCAACCCGAAACTCGGGGACTAGCTATGCCGGTTTTTTTGTCTTTCTAAGGGAGTTTCGCGCTAAGAGCTGCGTTCTCAACCCGAAACTCGGGGACTGGCTATGCCGGTTTTTTGTATTTCTAAGAAAGTTTCGCGCTAAGAACTGCGTTCTCAACCCGAAACTCGGGGACTGGGAGTATATACATATAAACCGGAAGATTGAAAACCGGCATAAATTTAAAGAACTTGAAGTTTGTGCTACTTACCACCACGTTGTTGTTGGCGTCATGCCACGCAAGGTCAAACTCCTTGACGGCGCGTCTAAGCCGGCTCAGGTGTTGGGTGGAGTTCCGCGGACCGGAAGGATCAGCAACCGGCAGCTTCTCCTTGCTCAAGCCGCGAGTGGCCGGGGACAAGTCAACCAGGTTCCACTTTTCGGCATAGGCCTGCAGCGGGCCCAGGTTGACCTTGCCGCGGGTGAGCTCGGTGATCCGTCCCAGCTGAGCTAAGGCCATCTCACTGGCTGTAACGGCGGCGCGGCCGGCATGGAGAACCAGCGACCGCGAGCCGGAGGAAGGAGCGGTTGCCGTCGTGACCACCGCAGCAAGTTTCTGGGCGGTGAGCTTGGCGCCCTCCGGAGGTGTTGGCTTGGCGGCGGCTGGCTTGCCGGCAGGGGCAGCCGGAGGAGGTGTTGGCGTGTCCTTGGACGGTGCGGAAGCTTCTGGTGCTTCCCTTGTCGGTGGTGAACTTGCCAGCGCGGAAGAGTCCGGCACGGTCTTGGAGGGGGAAGAGGCAGGTGTTTTCTTCTTCTTCTTGGGGATGGGAGGAACCAGAGGTTCCGCCCTCTCGGCATTTTCGGTGCCGGCGCCGGTGTTGCTGGCGCCGGTGTCTTCGGCTTCAGGAGGGGAAAAGAAATCCTCCTCCACGCGGTGATGAGGAAGTTCAGGGGCCGCGCGCCCCACACTTGTGTTGCCTCCCCGAGGGGAGGCAGGAGATTTGCCGGCACCAGATGGTACCGGACTTGGTTGAGGAGGAGGTGAAGCCCTTGATGTTTTATCCTTAGACAAAGCATTGATGTTTTATCCCTAGTGGCAACAGCACATCCATAACCTTAGAAATTTCTGTCACTGTCCCAGATTCAATGGAGGCATTAACCCACTATCGAGCATAAATACTCCCTCTTGGGGTCACAAGTATCAACTTGGCCAGAGCCTCTACTAGCAACGAAGAGCATGCAAGATCATAAACAACACATATATGATAGATCAATAATCAACTTGACATAGTATTCCATATTCATCGGATCCCAACAAACACAACATGTAGCATTACAAATAGACGATCTTGATCATGTTAGGCAGCTCACAAGATCTAAACATGATAGCACAAGAGGAGAAGACAACCATCTAGCTACTGCTATGGACCCATAGTCCAAGGATGAACTACTCACGCATCAATCCGGAGGCGGGCATGATGATGTAGAGTCCTCCGGTGATAATTCCCCTCTCCGGCAGGGTGCTGATACGTCTCCAATGTATCTATAATTTCTTATGTTCCATGCTACTTTTATGATGATACACATATGTTTTATACACACTTTACATCATTTATATGCATTTTCCGGAACTAACCTATTAACAAGATGCCGAAGTGCCAGTTCCTGTTTTGTGCTGTTTTTGGTTTCAGAAATCCTACAAAGGAAATATTCTCGGAATCGGACGAAATCAACGCCCAGTATCTTATTTTCCCCGGAAGCTTCCAGAGCACCGAAGAGGGGCCAGAGGGGAGCTAGGGGGCCCCACCCCACAAGGCGGCGCAGCCAAGGGGGGGGCGCGCCCCCCTATGGTGTGGTTGCACCAGGTCCCCTCCGAGGCTGCCCTTCCGCCTATATAAAGCCTCCGTCGCGAAAACCTTAAACGAAGAAGCCACGATACGAGAAAAGTTCAAGAGCCGCCGCCATCGCGAAGCCAAGATTCGGAGGACCGAAGTCTCTGTTCTGGCACGCCGCCGGGACGGGGAATTGCCCCCGGAGTCATCTCCATCGACACCACCGGCATCTTCATCGCCATCGATGTCTCCCATGATGAGGAGGGAGTAGTTCTCCCCTGAGGCTAAGGGCTGTACCGAAGCTATGTGGTTCATCTCTCTCCCCCATGTGATCTTTATGTGATCATGAGCTTTGTGATCTAGTTGAATATCATCTATGTGCTACTCTAGTGATGTTATTAAAGTACTTTATTCCTCCTCCATGATGTAATGTTGACAGTGTGTGCATCATGTAGTACTTGGTATAAGCTATGATTGTGATCTCTTGTAGATTATGAAGTTAACTATTACTATGATAGTATTGATGTGATCTATTCCCCCTTTCATAGCCTGACGGTGACAGTGTGCATGCTATGTTAGTACTCGGTATAATTGCAATGGTCTATCATGCACTCTAAGGTTACTTAAATATGAACACCGAATGTTGTGGAGCTTGTTAACTCCGGCTTGAGGGAGCTCTTGTAGCCCTACACAATGAATGGTGTTTGTCATCCAACAAGAGAGTGTAGAGAAAGTAGTATTTGTTTATTCAGTTATGTGATCAATGTTGAGAGTGTCCACTAGTGAAAGTATGATCCCTAGGACTTGTTTCTAAGCATCGAAACTCCGTTTATTTACTGTTCCACTGCATGTTTACTCGCTGCCATCTTTATTTCAGATTGCTATTACCACTCATATTCATCCATATCACTTGCATTCACTATCTCTTCGCCGAACTAGTGCACCTATACATCTGACAAGTGTATTGGGTGTGTTGGGGACACAAGAGACTTCTTGTATCGTAATTGCAGGGTTGCTTGAGAGGGATACCTTTGACCTCTACCTCCCTGAGTTCGATAAACCTTGGGTGATTCACTTAAGGGAAACTTGCTGCTGTTCTACAAACCTCTGCTCTTGGAGGCCCAACACTGTCTATAGGAATAGAAGCGTGCGTAGACATCAAGCTATTTTCTGGCGCCGTTGTCGGGGAACGAAGAAAAGCTACACCACAGAGATTTCTACCTCCCACGTCAACCACGCGTCAGTTGTGGACAACAAGCTATTTTCTGGCGCCGTTGCCGGGGAGGTAAGGTAAAAGGTATTCACATCCTCCGACTACTAAGCTATTTCCTAGCACTGTTGCCGGTGTGTGAGTGCTCGAAGCTATTTCCTTTAGATCCTGCAATTGCATCTTTTTGTTTCTTGTTTACACTAGTTAGGCTTAATGGAAAACAACAAAAATATTAGAGATCTTTATAGTATTTATCTTGAGTTAGGACATGAGGTGTTTGAAGAGAAAATTAAAAAACCCATGGAACTTTGTTTGCAAAATAGCAATCTTATTAGCATGAACTCTTTGAACACTATTATTGCTAATTCTATGGAAGAATTTAAGCTTGGGGAAGCTGGTTGTGATATTTTTAGTCCCCCAAGTTTTGAGGAGAAAATTTTCTTTGATGATACTTTGCCTCCCATTTATGATGATTATAATGATAGTGGTATTTTGGTGCCACCTACTATGGAGGATAAAGTTTATTATGATCATACTATGCCTCCTATATTTGATGATGAGAATAATAATGATAGCTACTTTGTTGAATTTGCTCCCACTACAATTAATAAGAATGACTATGCTTATGTTGGGAGTAGTAATTATTTTATGCATGAGACTCATGATAAGAATGCTTTATGTGATAGTTATATTGTTGAGTTTGTTCATGATGCCACTGAAAGTTACTATGAGAGAGGAAAATATGGTTGTAGAAATTTTCATGGTACTAAAACACCTCTCTATATGCTGAAAATTTTGAAGTTACTTGTGTTTTATCTTCCTATGCTTGTCACTTTGTTCTGCATGAATTTATTTGTGTACAAGACTCCTTTTCACAGGAAGTGGGTTAGGCTTAAATTTGTTTCATACTTGCTTTTTGATGCTCTCTTTGCTTCAACTCTTATTTCTTGCGAGTGCATCATTAAAATTGTTGAGCCCATCTTAATGGCTATAAAGAAAGCACTTCTTGGGAGATAACCCATGTTTTTATTTTGCTACTGTTTTGTTGTGTCTTGGAAGTTGTTACTACTGTAGCAACCTCTCCTTATCTTTATTTTATTGTATTGTTGTGCCAAGTAAAGTCTTTGATAGTAAAGTCAATACTAGATTTGGATTACTGCGCAGGAACAGATTTCTTGCTGTCACGAAATTGAGCTGCCCCTGCTGTAGAAAATTTAGAAAAATCTGCCAATTTACGTGCGTAATCCACAGATATGTACGCAACTTTCATTCAATTTGGCCATTTTCATCTGAGCAAGTTCAGTGCCTCCAAAAAATTCGTCTTTACGGACTATTCTGTTTTGACAGATTCTGCCTTTTATTTCGCATTGCCTGTTTTGCTATGTTTGATGGATTTCTTTGTTCCATTAACTTTCAGTAGCTTTGTGCAATGTCCAGAAGTGTTAAGAATGATTATGTCACCTCTGAATATATGAATTTTTAATTATGCACTAACCCTCTAACGAGATTGTTTTGAGTTTGGTGTGGAGGAAGTTTTCAATGGTCAAGAGAGGAGGATGATACAATATGATCAAGAAGAGTGAAAAGTATAAGCTTGGGGATGCCCCCGTGGTTCATCCCTGCATATTTTAAGAAGACTCAAGCATCTAAGCTTGGGGATGCCCAAGGCATCCCTTCTTCATCGACAACTTATCAGGTCACCTCTAGTGAAACTATATTTTTATTCCGTCACATCTTATGTGCTTTACTTGGAGCATCTGTTTTTTTTTGTTTTTTTTTTGTTTGAATAAAATCGGATCCTAGCATTCCTTGTTTGGGAGAGAGACACGCTCCGCTGTTTCGATTGAACACATATGTTCTTAGCTTTATTCTTAATGTTCATGGCGAAGGTTGAACTACTTCGTTCATTGTTATATGGTTGGAAACAGAAAATGCTGCATGTGGTAAATGGTATAATGTCTTGAATAATTTGATACTTGGCAATTGTTGTGCTCATATAGATCATGTTTAAGCTCTTGCATCATGTACTTTGCACCTATTAATGAAGAACTACATAGAGCTTGTTAAAATTTGGTTTGCATGATTGGTCTCTCTAGAGTCTAGATATTTTCTGGTTAAGGTGTTTGAACAACAAGGAAGACAGTGTAGAGTCTTATAATGCTTGCAATATGTTCTTATGGAAGTTTTGCTGTACAGGTTCATACTTGAGTTTGCTTAAAACAACCTTGCTAGCCTAAGCCTTGTATTGAGAGGGATTACTTCTCGTGCATCCAAAATCCTTGAGCCAAAAACTATGCCATTTGTGTCCACCATACCTACCTACTACATGGTATTTCTCTGCCATTCCAAAGTAAATTGCTTGAGTGCTACCTTTAAAATTGCATTCTTTGTCTTTGCAATATATAGCTCATGGGAAAAATAGCTTAAAAACTATTGTGGTATAGAATATGTAGCTTATGTATCTTATTTCTTATAAGTTGCTTGTTGAGCGGTAACCATGTTTCTGGGGACGCCACCAACTATTACACCTTTGTTGAATATCATGTGAGTTGCTATGCATGTTCATCTTGTCTGAAGTAAGGGTGATTTATCATGATCAAATGGTTTGAGTATGCATATTGTTAGAGAAGAACATTGGGCCGCTAACTAAAGCCATGAATCATGGTGGAAGTTTTAGTTTGGACAATTAATCCTCAATCTCTTATGAGAATATTATCTATTGTTGAATGCTTATGCATTAAAGAGGAGTCCATTACCTGTTGTCTATGTTGTCCCGGTATGGATGTCTAAGTTGAGAATAATCAAAAACGAGAAATCAAATGCGATCTTTCTCCTTAGACCTTTGTACAGGCGGCATAGAGGTACCCCTTTGTGACACTTGGTTGAAACATATGTTATGCAATGATAATCCATGTAAATCCAAGCTAATTAGGACAAGGTGTGAGCACTATTTGATGAGGTCTAAGACCCCGTGTGTGGCCCGATCTTGCGGATTGACCTCGAAACCGAAGGGGGAGATGGGAAAACGCGAGGAACACGAAGAACACGGTACTCACGCACGCACACCAACCCGATACACCCGATGCTTACCTCCGTGGCTCGATGGACCACGCCAATAGAATCTCCGTGGAAGAGACACGCGGTAGAATTCCCCGAGAGAGATTGGGATTGGAGAGGAAGAGCTTGGGGAAGGAGAGAGAGTAACAAGTACTAGAATCTCCTTCAACAAGATCTAAGTCAACAACCAAGGTGCCTTGATTACGGAGGGATGATACCCAAGGGAGACTAAGCTCAAAGTTAGGGTTTGAGTTCAAAACAAGTCTAAAGAGCTAATGAGGGGTTCCGGCTACTTATATAGGCACACCCAGCCGGCAAGGGCGAACAGTACGCAAAAGGATAAGTTAAGGCAGTTTGGTGGGGCACTCTCGTCGGGTCCGGTTTGGGATCCGGTCGGACCGGAGCCCGGGACCGGGCAGTCCGGTCAAGGGTCCGGTCCGACCGGGCTCCGTGGCCGGCGGGCCGGTCATGGGTCCGGTCGACCGGTCGGAAACCGGATTCCTGCGAGGTTTCCGGTCGTCGTCCGGTACGAGGGGGCTGGCCCGGTTTCCGACCGGTCGACCGGGCCTATGACCGGGGAGCCCGGTTGTAGGTCCGGTCCGACCGGGTCCTGGACCGGCCAGCGTCCGTCTCTTCCTTGGAGCGCTTCGAGCGACGTCGGCTTCGGCTCCATGATCATCTTCATGTCCAGCTGCTTCTCTCCCGGCTGCTTCTCTCCCTCCCTTGGCCATGGCGCCTCCTCCTCTCCGAGGTCTTGATGCGGCTTGTACCTAATGACACATAGCACATCGGCATGAGGTAGCAATCCATCCAAAGGGGTACCAAGATCAAGGGTAGTGAGGAGCGAGTTCACCTCATCATGTAGAGCCTTGGCTCGGGCTCGTGTCATTGGTCCACTTGGGGGACTAGTTGGTCTTGATGGAGTGTCGTCGGTGAGCGGGGCTACATCATCTCCCCCTTGGGAAAGAGTCGTCCTCGACTCGTGGCCTTCCTCATCTCCATGATAGGGTGACAAGTCGGAGACATTGAACGTGTTGCTCACCAAGTACTTGGAGGTGGGGATGTCGATGACGTAAGCGTTGTTGTTGATGCGTTTGAGGACCTTGAAGGGACCATCTCCTCTTGGCTTGAGCTTCGAATTGCGGTCATGAGGGAATCTTTCCTTCCGGAGGTGGATCCAAACGAGGTCGCCTTCCTCAAAGATGCGTTCCTTCTTCTTGGCGTTGAGTTTTGTAGCTTGACGAAGCACATGTTCTTGAATGGTAGCTCTTGTCTCTTCATGAAGTTTCTTGACGGCGGCGGTGCGCTTGTCGAAGTCCATGTTGATCCGCTCATGAAGGGGAGCGGGAGCATGTCGAGTGCCGTGAGCGGCTCAAACCCGTAGACGACCATGAAGGGACTCCTTGATGTAGTCGAATGCTTGGCGCGGTTGTAGGCGAACTCCGCGTGTGGAATGCATTCCTCCCATGACTTCAAGTTTTTCTTCACGAGGATGCGTAGAAGGGTGGATAGGCTTCGATTGACCACTTCCGTTTGGCCGTCCGTTTGCGGGTGCGAGGATGATGAGAATAAGAGCTTCACTCCAAACTTGGCCATGAGCGACTTCCAAAGATAACTCATGAACTTGACGTCTCGATCCGACACAATGCTTCGCGGCACTCCATGTAGGCGAACGATTTCCCTGAAAAACAACGAAGCAATGTGTGAAGCATCATCGCTCTTATGGCAAGGTATGAAATGAGCCATCTTAGAGAATCTATCCACTACCACAAAGATAGAATCATGTCCATGCTTAGTGCGAGGCAATCCTAGAACAAAATCCATGCTAATGTCCGTCCATGGTGCATGAGGTATAGGCAAAGGCGTGTAAAGACCATAGGGATTGGAAGTAGACTTAGCTTGAAGGCATGTCGTGCAACGGTTGCAAAGGCGCTCGACGTCCCTCTTCATCTTCGGCCAATAATAGTGAGTGGCTAGCATCGCAAGTGTCTTATCTCGACCAAAATGTCCCATAAGGCCACCACCATGTGACTCTTGCAAGAGTAACTTTCGAAGAGAAGAATCGGGAATGCAAATTTTGTTGGCTTTGAACAAGTAGCCTTTGTGCAAATAGAAGTCATCAAATCCTCGGTCAACGGAACACTTCTCAAATATCGGAGCAAAGAAAGAATCGGAAGTATAGAGTTCTTTGATCTCTTCGAGTCCCAAAACGTGAAAATCCAAGCGAGTCAACAAAAGGGTGTTTTTGCGGGAAAGAGCATCCGCCACTACATTGTCCTTGCCCTTCTTGTATTTGATGACATACGGGAAGGACTCAATGAACTCAACCCATTTTGCATGACGCTTGTTCAAATTGTGTTGGCTTTTCAAGTACTTCAAAGACTCATGGTCGGAGTGAATGATGAACTCTTTTGGCCAAAGATAGTGTTGCCAAACTTCAAGAACACGAACCAAAGCGTAGAGCTCCTTGTCATATATGGGATAGTTGAGGCGTGCGCCATCTAACTTCTCACTATAGTATGCCACGGGTTTGCCCTCTTGCATAAGAACACCACCAATACCAAGCCCACTTGCATCACACTCAATCTCAAAAGTTTTGGAAAAATTTGGAAGAACAAGAAGGGGAGCTTCGGTAAGGCGTTTCTTCAACTCATCAAAAGCATTTTGTTGGGCCTTGCCCCAAACAAACGGAACATTCTTCTTGGTAAGCTCATTCAAAGGGCAAGCAATGGTGCTAAAATCTTTCACAAAGCGGCGGTAAAACCCGGCAAGGCCATGAAAACTTCGGACTTGGCCAACATTTGTAGGAGTAGGCCAATTATGGATGGCCTCTACCTTGGAAGAATCAACTTCAATTCCATTAGCGGAAACCACAAAGCCAAGGAAAACCAATTTGTTTTGAGCAAAGGTGCATTTGGGGAGGTTAGCATAAAGCTTTTCATGACGCAAGATGCACAAGACTTCTCTCACATGTTGCACATGGTCCTCGAGGTTTTTGCTATAAATGAGAATGTCATCGAAATAGACAACCACACTCTTGCCAATGAGAGGACGCAAGATGTGATTCATGAGGCGCATGAAAGTTGATGGAGCATTGGATAGACCAAATGGCATAACAAGCCACTCATATAGACCAAGTTTGGTCTTGAATGCCGTTTTCCATTCATCACCAATAGCCATGCGGATTTGGTGGTAGCCACTACGCAAATCAATTTTAGAGAAAATGGTGGCACCACTAAGTTCATCAAGCATGTCATCTAAACGCGGAATGGGATGGCGGTAACGGACGGTAATGGCATTGATGGGGCGACAATCCATACACATCCGTTGCGTCTCATCCGGTTTAGGCACAAGAATCACGGGAACCGCACAAGGGGAAAGGCTTTCTCGAACGTACCCTTTAGCGAGAAGGTCTTGTATTTGGCGTTGGATCTCCTTTGTCTCTTCGGGGTTGGTGCGGTAGGCGGCACGGTTTGGAAGCGGAGCGCCGGGTATGAGGTCGATGCGGTGCTCGATGCCTCGAAGCGGTGGTAGTCCATGAGGGAGCTCGTCGGGAAGACATCTTGGAACTCCTTCAAAATAGACAACAAAGACGAAGGAATTGTGGTTAAGTCGTTAGTCTCCGACGATGGTCCCTTGCAAATGAGGACGTAGTGCAATATGGTGGATGGGTTTGCTTGCACTTCTTTCCACTCGCTTTGGTGGCTAGGAGGACACTCTTTCGCTCACTCATATATGGCTTGTGGCGCTCACTCTCCATTTGGTGGGTCGCTCCCTCACCTCTCAACTCACTATGGTGGAAGTGGTGTTGTGCCCTCGCTAGAGCCTTCGCATTGTCGGCGATGATTTGACTAGGAGTCATGGGGCGTAACTCGAATTTCTTGTCGTTGACCTTGAAGGTGTATGTGTTGGAGAGTCCATCATGTATAGCCTTCTTGTCATATTGCCAAGGGCGGCCAAGCAACATGTGGCACACTGTCATGGGTACCACGTCACACTCAATAGTATCCTCATAAGGTCCAATCTTGAAATTGACGGTGACGGTATGTTGTATCTTGACGTTGCCCTTGTCACTCAACCATTGGATATGGTAAGGGTGAGGATGCTTGCGGAGAGTGAGGTGGAGCTTCTCACACAACTCGGTGCTTGCAAGGTTATGGCAACTTCCACCGTCGATGATGACCTTGATCGACTTGCCACCAATTCCGGCACGGGTTTGGAAGATGTTGCACCGTTGTTCTTCCACATCATGAGGTTGCGTAGTTAGCACCCTTGTGACCACAAGTGAGGGACTTGGGTCATGCTCACATAGGAGAGGATCTTCTCCACATTCTTGCTCATAAGCTTCTTCACTTTCCACGGCGGCTTGCACAAGGGCTTCGTATTCATCCTCATCAAGCGTCTCGATATCACCATTCTCCATAGTGATCATGACCTTGGTGTTCTTGCATTCAAACGACTTGTGACCTTGGGTGCCACACTTGAAACAAGTGACACTAGAGGGTCCCGTGGATGCCTTAGATGAGGCGGTGGAGGAGACCGTTTGCTTCATGCGACTTTGGATAGTCGGCTTCTTCGATGTTGTTGAGGACACGTCGGCCTTGGCACTTGTAGCATGAGGAGTTGATGTAGTAGAAGGAGTCGATGTAGCGAGCTTGGAGGTGAAGTAGGTCTTGGCCTTGGAGTACTTGATGTCCTCAATCACTTGGCGCTCGGCCTTGGACGCTTGATGGACCAATTCAACCATGTTGGAGTAAGGTTGGAACTCCACAATTCGCTTGATGGGATAGTTGAGGCCATTGAAGAAGCGAGCAATGGTTTGGTCATCGGACTCTTGGATGTTTGCTCTCATCATAGTGAGCTCCATCTCCTTGTAGAACTCCTCGACGGTCTTGGTACCTTGCTTCAACTTTTGTAGCTTGTTGAAGAGGTCGGTCATGTAGTGCGTGGGCACAAAGCGAGCATGCATCTCTTTCTTCATTTCTTCCCAAGTGGCAATTAGAGGTTCACCCTTCTCTTCTCGAAGAGTGAGGACTTGTTCCCACCAAGTGTTTGCGTAGTCCTCGAACTCAAGCGACGCCATAGCCACCTTCTTGGCACCGGAGTAGTTGTGGATGCGGAATATCTTGTCGACCTTGAGTGCCCATGAGAGGTAGGCCTCGGCATCTTCTTCACCCTTGAACTTTGGCATGGTGAACTTGAGGCGTCCAAACATGTTCTCTTCATCCTCCAAGTTTCTTCTACGAGGAGGGGCACCTTCATCTCTTGCGGCTTGAGGAGGAATAGGAGGTCTTCTACGGCCAACCATAGCATTGGGTTGGTGTTGGAGGTGCACACTTGCTTCACTTGGTTCACGGTGAGGATGTGGTTGAAGATCTTGACGAGGTTGTTGAAGATCTTGACGAGGTGGTTGGCGACGCCCAAAGATGGCCCTCTCATCTTGCTCATGTGGTGGTTCTCCTCTTCCACGTTGGTCATGGCGAGGATGATTGCGAAGATCACGCCTCGGTTGGTCTTGATGTTCATGGCCTTGAGCATCACCATGTGGCTCCATGTTGTGGAAGACGTTGTCATGTGGGTGGCCGTCACGCCCATGGTGGGCATGGCCATCCGGTTGAGGACGATCTTGTGGAGGACGTTCATGTGGACGAGCATGGCGATGTATTTCTCCTCGCCTAGAGTTGGAGCGAGAGTCTTCATGACGAGCATGTGAGCGATGCGGTCGATGATGGTCTTCATGCCTTGAGGAGGAGCTTGAGGACGAACGGTGGCCATGAGAGTAGTGATCTTGTGATGAGCTTGAGGATGATGAAGTAGAGCGGTGTTGACGATGACGACCCAAGTTGGTGATGGCGCGCTCGAGGCTATCCATGCGCCGCTCCATGTTCGCATCATTGGCCGCCATTTGACCATTCAAGTTGTCCGTAGCTTCGCGAAGGAGAGCCAAGTCTTGGTTCACAACGGAGAAGTTGTGTGCCACTTCATCGTATTGCTCATCGATGCGCGTCTCGAAGAGGGTGAGTTGCTCCTTGAACTCTTGGCGTTGTGTCCATAGGTTGTGTTGAGTAGCCAACCTCTCGGTGTTGCGGAGGATTTCTCCCTCCCTTGCTTCATCTCCGCTCCTATCCATGATACAAAGACAAGCACTAGGTTGTGTATGTTAGTGGAAGGAGACTACCTCGCACTCTTACCAAGGTAAGATAGTATTGAGGCAATCCACCAAGCCGAAAGTAAGATCAAGTGTATCGGGAACACACGCAAAACCACACGCAAAAGCTAGCAAATATGGTGTTAGGCGAGTGTTGTGGAAAGCCAAAAGACAAATCCAAGATCGAGTATGTTGTTAAGAGTGGTGGAAATCCGAAAATCCAAAAGTTGATGCGAAGATCACTATAAACACGGAAAAAGGATGTGGAACACACACACGAGATAAGCGGGGTTAGTGCAACCAAAAGTGAGCGGAAAATTGTATGTGCGGATGCTCGGTGTCACACTAACACAAGGAGAGTCAAAGCTTTGGTTGCAAAGGAAGAGACAACTAGATTTGCACGCGACCTCTCTTCTCGTATCTCTCGTTGCTTACAAGCTTTTTCTCTTTTGTATATGGTGGCACTTGCACTCGTTGTATCTTTGGTGGCACGTGGACACTTTGTATGTATGGGCGTATGGATGTATGGTGCTACTCGCACTCTTTTTGTGTTTTTGGGGCTTTTTGACGCACTATGTTAGCGTTAGCCTCGCTTTTGCTATCTCGCCACACGAGTGTTTGCTTGGGTGCCTTACTCAACGCTACACACACACCTCACAATGCGGGGCCACGTGCAATGTCTCGCAACACTAGACAAGCAATGCTCAATGGGATAGATCGCAAAAGGAAGAGGGGTTACAAGGTGACAAGCTGCAAGTTATACCGCGATGGTGGTGGTGGTGGTGGTGGTGGTGGAGATCGCCGGATGTCGAGGTCGAAGGAGGCGTTGCGTCGCCCGGTCGGAGGCCCTGGTCGGACCGGCTCCTGGACCGGCTTGCCCGGTTTGCCGCCCGGTTGACCGGGTGCTCGGGCCGGCTCGGCCGGTCGTGGGCCCGGTTGACCGGCTGCTTCAACCGGATTTCGCGGGATGAGCTTTCTCTCTCTGTTCTTCACGAAAACCAAGCCAAATCGACCAAATCGAAGGGAAACGATGGAATTGGAGTCTCAAAGTTGGGGAAATAGTAGATCAAGCACAACAACTCCAAATCCACGGACCAAAACCACTCAAAACGCAACCAAATCACAGATCGGTCAAGAGGCAATTTGGGGCTATTTTTGGGGATTTTTTGGAAAATTTTCTAGGGACGAAATCGGGTGGGTGGAGGGTCAAATCCGCGGAAACCAAAGGCTGCTGATACCATATGATGAGGTCTAAGACCCCGTGTGTGGCCCGATCTTGCGGATTGACCTCGAAACCGAAGGGGGAGATGGGAAAACGCGAGGAACACGAAGAACACGGTACTCACGCACGCACACCAACCCGATACACCCGATGCTTACCTCCGTGGCTCGATGGACCACGCCAATAGAATCTCCGTGGAAGAGACACGCGGTAGAATTCCCCGGAGAGAGATTGGGATTGGAGAGGAAGAGCTTGGGGAAGGAGAGAGAGTAACAAGTACTAGAATCTCCTTCAACAAGATCTAAGTCAACAACCAAGGTGCCTTGATTACAGAGGGATGATACCCAAGGGAGACTAAGCTCAAAGTTAGGGTTTGAGTTCAAAACAAGTCTAAAGAGCTAATGAGGGGTTCCAGCTACTTATATAGGCACACCCAGCCAGCAAGGGCGAACAGGTACGCAAAAGGATAAGTTAAGGCAGTTTGGTGGGGCACTCTCGTCAGGTCCGGTTTGGGATCCGGTCAGACCGGGCCTGGGACCGGGCAGTCCGGTCAAGGGTCCGGTCTGACCGGGCCTGTGACCGGGCCGGCCGGTCATGGGTCCGGTCGACCGGTCGGAAACCGGATTCCTGCGAGGTTTCCGGGTCGTCGTCCGGTACGCGGGGGCTGGCCCGGTTCCGACCGGTCGACCGGGCCTATGACCGGGGAGCCCGGTTGTAGGTCCGGTCCGACCGGGTCCTGGACCGGCCAGCGTCCGTCTCTTCCTTGGAGCGCTTCGAGCGACGTCGGCTTCGGCTCCATGATCATCTTCATGTCCAGCTGCTTCTCTCCCAGATCGCTTCTCTCCCTCCCTTGGCCATGGCGCCTCCTCCTCTCCGAGGTCTTGATGCGGCTTGTACCTAATGACACATAGCACATCGGCATGAGGTAGCAATCCATCCAAAGGGGTACCAAGATCAAGGGTAGTGAGGAGCGAGTTCACCTCATCATGTAGAGCCTTGGCTCGGGCTCGTGTCATTGGTCCACTTGGGGGACTAGTTGGTCTTGATGGAGTGTCGTCGGTGAGCGGGGCTACATCACTATTGGTAATCTATGCATGAGACTTGCAACTTATATGATGTCTTATACATAACACATATGCTTTATTACTACCGTTGACAAAATTGTTTCTTGTTTTCAAAATAAAAGCTCTAGCACAAATATAGCAATCCATGCTTCCCTCTTCAAAGGGCCATTCTTTTACTTTTATGTTGAGTTAGTCTACCTACTTCTTTCTATCTTAGAAGCAAACACTTGTGTTAACTGTGCATTGATTCCTACATACTTGCTTATTTGCATTCATCATATTACTTTATGTTGACAACTATCCATGAGATATACATGTTACAAGTTGAAAGCAATTGCTGAAACTTAATCATCCTTTGTGTTGCTTCAATGCCTTTTACTTTGAATCTATTGCTTTATGAGTTAACTCCTATGCAAGTCTTATTGATGCTTGTCTTGAAAGTACTATTCATGAAAAGTCTTTGTTATATGGTTCAGTTGTTTACTCATTGTCTTTACCATTGCTTTGAATCACTTCATTCATCTCATATGCTTTACAATAGTATCGATCAAGATTATGATAGCATGTCACTTAAGAAATTATCTTTGTTATCGTTTACCTACTCGGGGGCGAGTAGGAACTAAGCTTGGGGATGCTGATACGTCTCCAACGTATCTATAATTTCTTATGTTCCGTGCTACTTTTATGATGATACACATATGTTTTATACACACTTTACATCATTTATATGCATTTTCCGGAACTAACCTATTAACAAGATGCCGAAGTGCCGGTTCTCGTTTTGTGCTGTTTTTGGTTTCAGAAATCCTACAAAGGAAATATTCTCGGAATTGGACGAAATCAACGCCCAGTATCTTATTTTTCCCGGAAGCTTCCAGAGCACCGAAGAGGGGCCAGAGGGGAGCCAGGGGGCCCCACCCCACAAGGCGGCGCGGCCAGGGGGCGCCCCCTATGGTGTGGCTGCACCAGGTCCCCTCCGAGGCTGCCCTTCCGCCTATATAAAGCCTCCGTCGCGAAAACCCTAAACGAAGAAGCCACGATACGAGAAAAGTTCCACAGCCGCCGCCATCGCGAAGCCAAGATCCGGGGGACAGAAGTCTCTGTTCCGGCACGCCGCCGGGACGGGGAATTGCCCCCGGAGTCATCTCCATCGACACCACCGCCATCTTCATCGCCATCGCTGTCTCCCATGATGAGGAGGGAGTAGTTCTCCCCTGAGGCTAAGGGCTGTACCGAAGCTATGTGGTTCATCTCTCTCTCCCATGTGATCTTTATGTGATCATGAGCTTTGTGATCTAGTTGAATATTATCTATGTGCTACTCTAGTGATGTTATTAAAGTACTTTATTCCTCCTCCATGATGTAATGTTGACAGTGTGTGCATCATGTAGTACTTGGTATAAGCTATGATTGTGATCTCTTGTAGATTATGAAGTTAACTATTACTATGATAGTATTGATGCGATCTATTCCCCCTTTCATAGCCTGACGGTGACAGTGTGCATGGTATGTTAGTACTCGGTATAATTGCAATGGTCTATCATGCACTCTAAGGTTACTTAAATATGAACACCGAATGTTGTGGAGCTTGTTAACTCCGGCTTGAGGGAGCTCTTGTAGCCCTACACAATGAATGGTGTTTGTCATCCAATAAGAGAGTGTAGAGAAAGTAGTATTTGTTTATTCGAGTTATGTGATCAATGTTGAGAGTGTCCACTAGTGAAAGTATGATCCCTAGGCCTTGTTTCTAAGCATCGAAACTCCGTTTATTTACTGTTCGACTGCATGTTTACTCGCTGCCATCTTTATTTCAGATTGCTATTACCACTCATATTCATCCATATCACTTGCATCTCACTATCTCTTCGCCGAACTAGTGCACCTATACATCTGACAAGTGTGTTGGGTGTGTTGGGGACACAAGAGACTTCTTGTATCGTAATTGCAGGGTTGCTTGAGAGGGATATCTTTGACCTCTACCTCCCTGAGTTCGATAAACCTTGGGTGATTCACTTAAGGGAAACTTGCTATTGTTCTACAAACCTCTGCTCTTGGAGGCCCAACATTGTCTACAAGAATAGAAGCGTGCGTAGACATCAGGTGCCGGAGGCGATCTCCTGAATCCCCCGAGATGGGATTGGCGGCGACGGCGTCTTTGGAACTTTTCTCATATCGTGGCTCTCGGTACTAGGGTTTTCGCGACGGAGAGAATAAATAGGCGAAGGGGCAGAGTCGGGAGGTGGCCGAGGGGCCCACCCCATAGGCCAGCGCGGCCAGGGGCTCCACCGCGCCGCCCTAGGGTTTGGCCGCATCGTGGCCCCTCTTCGTCTCCTCTTCGGACTTCTGGAAGGCTCCGTGCAAAATAAGACCGTGGGCTTTTGTTTCGTCCAATTCCGAGAATATTTCTCGTGTAAGATTTCGAAACCAAAAACGAGCGAGAAAATGGGAGCTGGCGCTTCGGCATCTTGTTAATAGGTTAGTGCCGGAAAATGCATCAAAATGATGTAAAGTGTATATAAAACATGTGAATATTGTCATAAAACTAGCATGGAACATAAGAAATTATAGATACGTTTGAGACGTATCAAGCATCCCCAAGCTTAGTTCCTACTCGCCCTCGAGTAGGTAAACGATAACAAGGATAATTTCTGAAGTGACATGCTATCATAATCTTGATCAATACTATTGTAAAGCATATGAGATGAATGAAGTGATTCAAAGCAATGGTAAAGATAATGACTAAACAACTGATCATATAGCAAAGACATTTCATGAATAGTACTTTCAAGACAAGCATCAATAAGTCTTGCATAGGAGTTAACTCATAAAGCAATAGATTCTTAATAGAAGGTTCTGAAGCAACACAAAGGAAGATATAAGTTTCAGCAGTTGCTTTCAACTTCAACATGTTTATCTCATGGATAATTGTCAACACAAAGTAATATGCTGAATGCAAATAAGCAAGTATGTAGGAATCAATGCACACAGTTGACACAAGTGTTTGCTTCTACTCCCTCCGTCCCAAAATATAAGGCATCTAAGCTTTGGTGAAAAGTCAACATATTTTAAGTTTGACCAAATTTATACGTAAAAATATAAGCATTCACAATACCAAATCAATATCAATAGATTCACCAGAAAGTATAGTTTCTCAAAATGTCCATTTAATGTTGAAGATATTTATATTTTTACGTATAAATTTGGTCAAACTTAGAAATTGTTGACTTTTGACCAAAGCTTAGGCGCCTTATATTTTGGGACGGAGGGAGTAAGATAGAAAGAAGTAGGTAAACTGACTCAACATAAAGAAAAAGAAAGGGCCTTCGCAGAGGGAAGCAGGGATTACTCTTGTGCTAGAGCTTTTTATTTTGGAAACATAGAAACAATTATGTCAACGATAGTAATAATTCATATGTGTTATGCATAAGACATCCTATAAGTTGCAAGCCTCATGCATCAAATACCAATAGTGCTCGCACGTTGTCCTAATTAGCTCGGATTTCCATGGATTATCATTTCATTACATATGTTTCAACCAAGTGTCACAAAGGGGTACCTCTATGTCGCCTGTACAAAGGTCCAAGGAGATAGATCACATTTAATTTCTCATTTTTGATAGATATCACCTTAAGGACATCCATACCGGGACAACATAGAAAACAGATAATGGACTCCTCTTTAATGCTAAAGCATTCAACAACAGATAATATTCTCATAAGAGATTGATGATTAATGTCCAAACTGAAACTTCCACCATGATACATGGCTTTAGTTGGCGGCCCAATGTTCTTCTCTAACAATATGCATACTCAAACCATTTAATCATGATAAATCACCCTTACTTCAGACAAGACGAACATGCATAGCAACTCACATGATATTCAACAAAGGTGTAATAGTTGATGGCGTCCCAGAAACATGGTTACCGCTCAACAAGCAACTTATAAGAAATAAGATACATAAGCGACATATTCAATACCACAATAGTTGTTTAAGCTATTTTCCCATGAGCTATGTATTGCAAAGACAAGGAATGAAATTTTAAAGGTAGCACGCAAGCAATTTACTTGGAATGGCAGAAAAATACCACATAGTAGGTAGTTATGGTGGACACAAATGGCATAGGTTTTGGCTCAAGGTTTTTGGATGCACGAGAAGCATTCCCTCTCAGTACAAGGCTTTGGCTAGCAAGGTTGTTTGAAGCAAACACAAGTATGAACCGGTACAGCAAAACTTACATAAGAACATATTGCAAGCATTATAAGACTCTACACTGTCTCCTTGTTGTTCAAACACCTTTATCAGAAAATATCTAGACTTTTAGAGAGACCAATCATGCAAACCAAATTTCAACAAGCTCTATGGTAGCTCTCCACTAATAGGTTTAAACTACATGATGCAAGAGCTTAAACATGATCTATTTGAGAGCTCAAAACAATTGTCAAGTATCAAATTATTCAAGACAATATACCAATTACCACATGGAGCATTTTCTGTTTCCAACCAAATAGCAATGAACGAAGCAGTTTTCAACCTTCGCCATGAACATTACAAGTAAAGCTAAGAACACCAGTGTTCATATGAAACAGCGGAGCGTGTCTTTCTCCCACACAAAGAATGCTAGGATCCAAATTTATTCAAACAAAAACAAAAATAAAACCATACAGATGCTCCAAGTAAAGCACATAAGATGTGACGGAATAAAAATATAGTTTCACTAGAGGTGACCTGATAAGTTGTCGATGAAGAAGGGGATGCCTTGGGCATCCCCAAGCTTAGATGCTTGAGTCTTCTTGAAATATGCAGGGATGAACCACGGGGGCATCCCCAAGCTTAGACTTTTCACTCTTCTTGATCATATTATATCATCCTCCTCTCTTGATCCTTGAAAACTTCCTCCACAACAAACTTAAAACAAACTCATTAGAGGGTTAGTGCATAATCAAAAATTCACATGTTCAAAGAGGACACAATCATTCCTAACACTTCTGGACATTACCCAAAGCTACTGAAAGTTAATGGAGCAAAGAAATCCACTTAACACAGTAAAAGAGGCAATGTGAAATAAAAGGCAGAATCTGTCAAAACAGAATAGTCCGCAAAGACGAATTTTTTAGAGGCACTTAACATGCTCAGATGAAGAAGCTCAAATTGAATGAAAGTTGCGTAAATATCTGAGGATCACTCATGAATTTTCGCAGATTTTTCTGAGTTTCCTACAGAGAGTTCTACTCAAATTTGTGACAGCTAGAAATCTGTTTCTGCGCAGAAATCCAAATCTAGTATCAACCTTACTATCAAAGACTTTACTTGGCACAACAATGCAATAAAGTAAAGATAAGGAGAGGTTGATACAGTAGTAACAACTTCCAAGACACAAATATAAAACAAAAATTGTAGAAATAAAATAATGGGTTGTCTCCCATAAGCGCTTTTCTTTAACGCCTTTCAGCTAGGCGCAGAAAGTGTAACTCAAGTATTATCAAGAGATGAAGCATCAACATCATAATTTGTTCTAATAATAGAATCAAAAGGTAACTTCATTCTCTTTCTAGGGAAGTGTTCCATACCTTTCTTGAGCGGGAATTGATATTTAATATTTCCTTCTTTCATATCAATAATAGCACCAACAGTTCGAAGAAAGGGTCTTCCCAAAATAATAGGACAAGATGCATTGCATTCAATATCCAAGACAAAAAAATCAACGGGGACAAAGTTATTGTTAACCGTAATGTGAACATTATCAATCCTCCCCAAAGGTTTCTTTATAGAATTATCAGCGAGATTAACATCCAAATAACAATTTTTCAATCGTGGCAAGTCAAGCATATCATAGAGTTTCTTAGGCATAACAGAAATACTTGCACCAAGATCACACAAAGCATTACAATCAAAATCATTGACCTTCATTTTAATGATGGGCTCCCAACCATCTTCCAACTTCCTAGGAATAGAAGTTTCAAGTTTTAATTTCTCTTCTCTAGCTTTAATGAGAGCATTTGTAATATGTTTTGTAAAGGCCAAATTTATAGCACTAGCATTAGGACTTCTAGCAAGTTTTTGCAAGAACTTAATAACTTCAGAGATATGACAATCATCAAAATCTAAAACATTATGATCTAAAGCAATGAGATCGATATCCCCAATACTCTGAAAAATTTCAGCACTTTTATCACAAACAGTTTCAGCAGTTTCAGGCAATTTTGCACGCTTTGCACTAGGAGTAGAAACATTGCCAACACCAATTATTTTACCATTGATAGTAGGAGGTTTAGCAACATGTGAAGCATCATCATTACTAGTGGTGGTAATAGTCCAAACTTTAGCTACATTATTCTCTTTATCTAGTTTTTCTTCTCTTTCCCACCTAGCATGCAATTCAGCCATCAATCTAATATTGTCATTAATTCGAACTTGAATAGTGTTTGCTGTAGCAAGAGTTTTGTTATCATTATCCTCAGGTTTAGTAGCCATTTTATTAATTAAAGAAGCTTGTGACTCAGACATGTATGAGATTCGGTTTTCAGCATTTGAAAGCTTAGTTTGCAAACCAGAAATTTTCATATTCAAATTTTCAAGTTGATTCCCTATATTTTTCAACAAGGCAGATTGTTCATTCATAGTTTTAGTAAACAATTGATTTTGCTCATATTGTGATTGCATAAAGCTCTTAGTAGCTCTTTCAATTTCTAGCATCTTTTCCTCACTAGGCAAAACAGATGTACCATAAGAATTACTGCTATTAGAAGGATATGGCATATAGTTGTTGTTACCCAAATTATTCCTATAAGCATTGTTGTTGAAATTACTATTTTTAATGAAGTTCACATCAACATGCTCTTCTTGAGCAACCAATGAAGCTAAAGGAACATTATTAGGATCAACATTAGATCTACCATTAACAAGCATAGACATAATCACATCAATCTTATCACTCAAGGAGGAGGTTTCTTCAACAGAATTTACCTTCTTACATTGTGGAGTCCTTTCAGTGTGCCATTCAGAGTAGTTGATCATCATATCATCAAAAAGCTTTGTTGCCGCCCCCAAAGTGATGGACATAAAAGTACCTCCAGTAGCTGAATCCAATAGGTTCCGTGAAGAAAAATTTAATCCTGCATAGAAGGTTTGTATGATCATCCAAGTAGTCAGTCCATGGGTAGGGCAATTCTTTACCAAAGATTTCATTCTTTCCCATGCTTGGGCAACATGTTCATTATCCAATTGCTTAAAATTCATTATGCTACTTCTCAAAGATATGATTTTAGCAGGAGGATAATATCTACCAATGAAAACATCTTTACATTTAGTCCATGAATTAATACTATTCTTAGGCAAAGATAGCAACCAATCTTTAGCTCTTCCTCTTAAGGAGAAAGGAAACAATTTCAGTTTTATAATGTTCCCATCTACATCCTTATACTTTTGCATTTCACAAAGTTCAACAAAATTATCAAGATGGGCAGCAGCATCATCAGAACTAACACCAGAAAATTGCTCTCTCATAACAAAATTTAGTAAAGCAGGTTTAATTTCATAAAATTCCGCCGTAGTAGCAGGTGGAGCAATAGGAGTGCATATAAAGTCATTATTATTGGTGCTAGTGAAATCACACAACTTAGTGTTCTCATGAGCATTCATTTTAACAGTAATAAAAATAAACTAAGCAGAACAGAATTAAATAAAGTAAAACTAGTAACTATTTTTTTTTGTGTTTTTTGATATAAAGAAAGCAAACAAAACAGAAAATAAAATAAAGTAAAGCAATACAATAACAAAGTAAAGAGATTGGATGTGAGAGACTCCCCTTGCAGCGTGTCTTGATCTCCCCGGCAACGGCGCCAGGAAAAGAGCTTGCTGGTGTGCAGTTGACGTGGGAGTTAGAAATCTTCGTGGTGTAACTTTTCTTCAGGTCCCCGACAACGGCGCCAGAAAAAGAGCTTGATAAAGCGTGAAGCACACGTCCGTTGGGAACCCCAAGAGGAAGGTGTGATGCGTATAGCAGCAAGTTTTCCCTTAGTAAGAAACCGAGGTTATCGAACCAGTAGGAGATGAAGGCCACGTGAAGGTTGTTGGCGAAGGAGTGTAGTGCGACGCAACACCAGGGATTCCGGCGCCAACGTGGAACCTGCACAACACAATCAAAATACTTTGCCCCAACTTAACGAGTGAGTTTGTCAATCTCACCGGCTTGTCTGTAAACAAAGGATTAAACGTATGGTGTGAAGAATGATGTTTGTTTGCAAAGAACAGAGTAGAGAACAATAATTGCAGTGAGATTGTATTTCGGATGTAAAAGAATGGACCGGGGTCCACAGTTCACTAGTGGTGTCTCTCCAATAAGATAAATAGCATGTTGGTGAACAAATTACGGTTGGGCAATTGACAAATAGAGAGGGCATAACAATGCACATACATATCATGATGACTAATATGAGATTTACTTAGGGCATTACGACAAATAACATAGACCGCTATCCAGCATGCATCTATGCCTAAAAAGTCCACCTTCGGGTTAGCATCTGCACCCCTTCCAGTATTAAGTTGCAAACAACAGACAATTGCATTAAGTACTATGCGTAATGTAATCAACACAAATATCCTTAGACAAAGCATTGATGTTTTATCCCTAGTGGCAACAACACATCCATAATCTTAGAACTTTCTGTCACTGTCCTGCATTCAATGGAGGCATGAACCCACTATCGAGCATAAATACTCCCTCTTGGAGTCACAAGTATCAACTTGGCCAGAGCCTCTACTAATAACGGAGAGCATGCAAGATCATAAACAACACATATATGATAGATCAATAATCAACTTGACATAGTATTCCATATTCATCGGATCCCAACAAACACAACATGTAGCATTACAAACAGACGATCTTGATCATGTTAGGCAGCTCACAAGATCTAAACATGATAGCACAAGAGGAGAAGACAACCATCTAGCTACTGCTATGGACCCATAGTCCAAGGATGAACTACTCACGCATCAATCCGGAGGCGGGCATGATGATGTAGAGTCCTCCGGTGATGATTCCCCTCTCCGGCAGGGTGCCGGAGGCGATCTCCTGAATCCCCCAAGATGGGATTGGCGGCGACGGCGTCTCTGGAACTTTTCTCGTATCGTGGCTCTCGGTACTAGGGTTTTCGCGACGGAGAGAATAAATAGGCGAAGGGGCGGAGTCGGGAGGTGGCCGAGGGGCCCACCCCATAGGCCGGCGCGGCCAGGGGCCCCCCCGCGCCGCCCTAGGGTGTGGCCGCCTCGCGGCCCCTCTTCGTCTCCTCTTCGGACTTCTGGAAGGCTCCGTGCAAGATAAGACTGTGGGCTTTTGTTTCATCCAATTCCGAGAATATTTCCTGTGTAAGATTTCTGAAACCAAAAACAGCAGAAAACAGGAACTGGCGCTTCGGCATCTTGTTAATAGGTTAGTGCCAGAAAATGCATCAAAATGATGTAAAGTGTATATAAAACATGTGAGTATTGTCATAAAAATAGCATGTAACATAAGAAATTATAGATACGTTTGAGACGTATCAGTGCCCTATTGGGCAGCGAGGCGCCGGGGATCAAGTCAATTTGATGCACAATACCATGCAATGATGGTAATCCTACGGGCACCTCCTCCGGAAACACATCATTTAATTCCTGCAAAACATGAGAAACACCAAGAGAAATAGGTGTCATGTCGTTAGAAACCAAAACCTCACCCTTGTACATGAGCACAAGAGGTCTAGCTGTAGGATCCTCACTAAATTCTCTCATATCCTCTTTGGTGGCTAATATCACTAAGGAATTCACTCTCTCACTTTTCGCTATATCACTCACAGCATTACAATTCTCTCGCCTATCTATAGGTGCATCCTCCAAGTTTACTTCACTTTCTGACGAGATTCATTGACAATTTGCTGTGGTGACATAGGCTGCAAGTTAATTTTCTTGCCCTTGAACTCCAAGTGATATGTATTGGCACGGCCATTGTGTTGCACAAAACGATCATAGAGCCATGGCCGACCCAATAGTAGGTGACACACCGTCATAGGAACCACATCAAAATCAATGGAATCCTTATACGGTCCAATCTCAAAATCAACACGCACCATGTGGTTTACCTTCATCTCACCATTATCACTCAACCACTGAATATAATATGGATGCAGATGCTGTAGATACTTCAGTTTCAGCTTGGCACACAACTCCTTGCTTGCTAGATTGCGACAACTCCCGCCATCAATAATGACTTTGCAAGCTTTATCAGGACCAAATACTGCCTTTGTTTGGAACAAATTGCAGCGTTGAGTAGATGCACTCGGATGCACATTAAGAGCACGCTGTGACACAACAATAGTGCGAGCTTCAGACGGAAAAGCATCTACACCATCACTGTCATAATCATCATCTTCTGGAGCATATGGATCAGCATCATATCCAGTCTCATACTCATCATGTTCATTAATGATCATCACCTTACGGTTAGGACAATCTCTCTTGAAGTGACCCTTGCCTCCACATGTATGACAATTCATATCGCGGTTGCACGCCATAGATATGCTAGAACCATTTGTACTTGCAGTAGGTTCGGGCTTCTTTGTGTTGGACACATTGGAGATCGTCTTGCTAGACGAAGTAGGAAAAGGTGCGGAGCGTGAAGACGCCACCGACGCCGTAGATGGAGGCGCCCTAGGCGTGTAGCATCCAGCTTCCGTAGCATGGCCTTTGATTTGCGCCTCATCAGCTAACTGTGCTTCAACTTCTCTTGTATGATGTAACAGCTGATTCATAGTATTGTAACTTTGATAACGAACAATGCCTTTGACATTATACTTCAGGCCATGTAGAAAACGTTGCATTGTCATCTCAAGTGACTCACGGACATGGCCACGCTGCATAAGCATCTCCATCTCCATGTAATAAGCATCAACTGTCATAACACCTTGTCTCAAGAGGGTCAACTTATCATATATAGATCGTAAATAATTAGTGGAAACAAAACGAGCTTGCATGATTGCCTTCATCTCACGCCAAGTAAGAACTGACAATTCTTCATCTTCTGACGAGCACGTGTAATTCCATCCCACCAACGCAATGCATAACCATCAAATTTTGAGGAATCAAGCTTAATCTTCCTATCTTCAGTATAGTCATGTAGGCGCCACAACTTCTCAATTTTCAGCTCCCAAGTGAGGTATTCTTCAACATCATGACCTCCTTCAAATCTGGGTATTGAGAACTTTGGCTTACCCAAACCATCGTCTTGCTGTTGTGGTGGGACATGGTGGGCTCCAAGTTCAACAAAGCCACACCCACGGTTACCACGTCCAACACCACGACCAGCAGCAGTAGGTTGTTCTTCATCTCCACGAACACTGTCCCCTTCTTCATGTTGTTGTTGTTGTTGGGTCAGGTTCTCAACAGCTAATTGTAATGCTTGAATAGAACGCTGAATATCGGTCACTTGTACTTGAATTGTATTGACAGTCTCATCAGTAGTGTCAAGCTTCTTGGTGACCTTCTCAATGTCAGCAGCAAGTCCTTCGCCCTGTGCGCGGAATTCACGTCGCTGCTCATTGCGAAGAGCTTCATACTCCCTCCAAGAAACAATATCAGCTCCATCCTTGTTTTTCTAGTCAACAAGTTAAGCATCACTAGCAGACATGATTAGTAGGTTAGTGCACTAAAACAAATATATATGGTGGTACTCTCGCAACTCACTCAAAAACTGATAAGAAAAGGAAATCTTACCGCTCCAAAGTGAATTAGTATTGCTTACCACTTGTAGTGACAACTAGTGCACGGATGTAGCAAAGCGAATATCAAGGATAGAAGAACAATCACACGATAAAGCAGGATATATGTGGGGCTGTAGGTGGGCTACCTATTTGCACCAATAACAAGCTCTAGCGCTGACCATAGAACAACCAATGATACTCACACAAGGCGATAAATGTGGTAATGCCTATATGGATGAAAGGTTGCAATGCACTCGAGAGACGCTAGCAAAGCTCAACGGGACAGGCACAAGATTGCTCAACTACAGGTGCAGGAAAGTAAACAAGGACCTTCACTTGATTCTACCAGCACTTTGCTTTTATTTCTTTTCTTTGGATTCTCAGACGTAGCACAAATTATCTCTTTTTGTTTCTTTTCAATTTTCTCTTTTTTCATTTTATGACTCAACTCCTTGTAACACGGCCAACAGATAATGCAAAGCACCAAAAATCTAACGAGAAGCCTGTCGAGCGGTAAAACTAGTCTCTTCTGGGAAGTTCCTAGTCACTTTTATCGAAAGGCTGTGTCTATGGTTGAGAACAAGCCAACTGTATGATATGTGTACTCGGGGCAACAAAAAAATGAAAACTAGATGATGTCGAAACACAAACCCTAGACAACCTACTAGAAATAAGAAAAAGATACGCAAAAACAACTACGAAAAGCAACTAAAACTCGAAATTAGTGCAATCTAAGGCTATGGCAAACCCTAACCCTAATTTGTTTTTGGCTTTTTTTGGATAGAAAACACTCACAACTCAACTATGGGGTGCATTGTGGATGGCTTACCGAGGAATCACAGAAATATGATACCAAGATGATAAGGGGTTGCCCGATCTTCTCAGTAAGCGACGGGGGTGGTGATGAACACAGGATGAACACAGCGGAGATACACGATGATGAAGTGGATGATAACTTGTATGACGCTGACGAGTCTCTCGATCGATCGCTGTTGCTAATGCAACATCTCTCAACCCTGCAAGATATTCGCAACTCCACACACTTGCGCACTTAACCGCCGACCACGAAGCGGTAAGTTGCAACCGTCTAATTCCCAATGGAACAATAGATCACACAAGACTTTCAGTAGCAAGACACCAAATCGATGCGGATTGGTGTAGAGATTCGATAGAGTTGCAAAGCAATCAACTATGAACTAGGGTTTATCTTAAACGTGATCTAAACCTAATTTGGGGGCGTCCTGGGAACTTATATAGGGTTTAGGACGACCAGGAGTCGAGAAAATACATTAAAAACCGACCCAGATCGGGATCTGGTCGAGACTGACTCGAACACGGCTGGCTTGGGGGCCAGTTGACCGGGCCAGGGATCGGGAAGGCCGGTTTGAACCGGGCCTAGCACCGGGTGGTGACCGGAATAGGGGTCCAGAGCCCCTGGATGGTGCCCAGTGTGCACCGGTCCAGGGTCCGGTCGGCGCCGGTTTGACCCGACGTGGCATCCAACTGAACCGAACGTGGGACCGGCCCGTCCGGTGTGGCGGCCGGTCAGACCGGGCGTGGCGCCAGCCTGGATATTGTCTTCTTCCCTCGCGCATGCCTCCCTCTCGTCCCTCGCGCGTCCTTGAGATGTCTTCTTGTCCAGCTTCACGTCCAGCTGCTCCTCTTCTCCTCGTGCGATGCTTGCTCCATCTTCATACCTGATCATACACAAGTAAAAGGACTTAGGCAGTATAAAGTTCTCATCGATCAAAGTATCACTTAGGAACAAGTTCACCTGTTGTTTGAGTAGCTTTGCACGAGCTCTTGTCATTGGTCCAATCCTAACTTTATTGGACTTGAGCTTCACAGCAGCATCGTCTTCATCTTGTAATGACGGAGGTAGTAGTTCGGTTGGGATGTCCTCATCACCAAATGTCTACTCTACAACATTCTTACAACTCTCTTGTTGTGTAGCAAAGTAAAAAATAAAACTTCTAACCTACATGATTGGGGATTATCTTCACAAATGTCATCTATTCTGGATAGGTGTCATCGGCTAGGTAGTATCCTTTGATGTATTGATAGTCACTGATCTCATAGTTGCACTCCGGAGCTTGGCCTTCAACAAGTCTCGTGAATTCCGAAAAGCGTTGTAGCACGTTTATGCCTCATTGTGGTAGCAATGACGACTATCGGTGGCGGGTCACAAACGGTGACTAGATTAGCAACAAATTGGCATGTGTGGTTGTTGGGACTCCTAGCGAACGACTGATGGTGAAACAGGCGGTGGTAGGGACACGATTATATAGCCTACCACAATAGTATGATAATTTTTAAAAAATAGGCAGCCAACGATAAAAAAACATTGATATTATGCACATACAAAATATTGTGTTATATTATTTTCATAACACCATGCTGATCATTTTTTAATTATTATATATTTGTGTTATACCATTTAAAAATATCATATAATTATGTTATATGGTATATAAATTTAGTCTCACGTGTAAGATATGTTGTTAAGAGCGATAAAACATCTATTTATGCCACCTGCAGTTAGGGTCCGCTGCAAAATATGTTTTGACTCTTGAGAATAGCAACAATTTTGGCAAAGCAACGAGATTTTTTAGCACCAGAAGTTAGGATTCGCTGCATAAATATGTTTTAATTCTCGTGAATAGCAACGATTTTGGCAAAGTAGCCAGACATTTTGCCAGAATAGTGACCATTTTGTGAAAGCTGGTTGTTTTGGCAAGACTGTGAAACGAAGTAGTGGACATCATGCTTTTCTGGATAGTAATACTCCTCTGGCACTAAGGGTTTGTTTGATTCAAAGGAATTGTGTAGGATTTTGGGAGGATTTGGACCATAGGAATTTTTTCTCCAAAAGTTGTTTGATTCACAGGATCGCAATCCTTTAAAATTTCTACAGAAGATTAGTTTGCACTATGTTTTAAAATTTCCTTCACTCCAACCTCCTTTTACAATTCTTTTGGTTTTCCTATGCAATAGTTTCTATTTCGATGCTCGTGGATTTAAAATCATGTAATTTCCTAATCCTGTAAGATTATAAAGGACATGCCATTACAATCATATGTTTTTTTTTCTATTTCTATGTTCTAAAAATGTTGCGAATCAAACAAACCTACTTATTATAAGTTTAGAGAATTTAGACATATTTTAGACTATATTTTACCTAAATCTAGGACCAGTATTTACTACTAGTATTTAGAGCAGTAGGGAGTAGTAAACTTCACTAGCAAAGCTCACGGCCTGTTTATTTAAACGAAAAGCAGATCGGTTAATTAGTGTGATATCCGTGAGATCAAGCGGCAGCGGCACAAGAAGAGATTACCAGCACAAGGTCACAAGAAAACCTTTTGCCGCTTAAGCCGGGGTGAGGAGGGCAATGATGGAATGCCGTTGCCCGCTAAAGCTGCAACGGCAGCTTTGCTTCCCGCTTTTTCTGTAGACTTATTGATCAGCACGCCACGAAAGCATACGCTTGGCGCACCCCGCGTCCCGCACCCCGATGCCACATCACACTGGTGCTTGATTTATCGACGTGATTTGCCCAAAAGCAAAAGGTAATTCAGCAAAAAAGGTGCTGCAGTGACGTGACTGTGGATAGGATGCTGCTACTACAATTCGAATTGTCAAGCTTCACGTCGTTAAGGACATTCAAAATCCGAACTGATATAAAAGATTAGTATAATCCACTTATACACTTCAATTTTTTTTTAGAATCACAGTATAAATTTAGACGCTTACATGCACGCGTATACACTCACCTCTATGAACGCACACACGTACACCCTACCCCTATGAGCATCTCCACTTATACACTTCAATACTTTAACCTACATGTGACTGAAAGATAAGTCAACACATGTAAAGATTCAGAGAGAGGGGCTCAAAAGAACTTATATGTGGACCTATGATTCAGAGGTATGGATCACAAGGTCTATACTAAACACCGAGGGGCAATGAGTTGCAAGCTCTAGCCAATGTAACTAAAAAACCAATCTAATGAAAAAAGACTAATATACTTCAACACTCTCCCTCGGGTGAGGTTCCCTCTAAACATGGACCCGAAAGTGGGCTACAATACTTATTTATTTATATCGTTAGCCGGATTTTAAACTCAATATATTTTGGTTCTGATACCATGTAGAACCGTACGCTCTAACCAATGCAAACAAAAAATCGATCTAATGGAAGAGACAAGTACAATACATTTGTACACTTCATCACAAATGTCCATACTTCAGGTTTGTGTCTCTATGTACTTTATTTTGAGGTATAAATAATAGTTTTGTTAATTCTTGGTTGACTTGTAGACTGTAAAATTGTATCGTGATTTGTGCTAGCAATGAGTTTTACAACCGAGATTTTTCAGTTGCACATTAGGCTGCAACTCAGAAAATGCTTCCTCGGGTAGTTAGATTGGTTTGTGATTCGTGATAGTCCTAAGTTGTAACTAAGATTCGATAAGTTATCCAATCAAGTGAGAATTAATTCATCCCTTTAAATAATTTTGACAAGCATCTATTTTGAGGTTTTAGTTTGACCATCAATTTGGCCAACAGAAACGTGTCCTATGTGCCAGAAATAATATATCATTGAAATTTGTAGTATTAAAAAATCACAATGGTAATCTTTATGACAAGTAACTCATAGATTATCAGTCAAATTGTTGATACAAAATTAATCATTAATAGAAGAGGAAGGATTTGTTACTCTCCGAGGTAAGTGCAGAACAAATTATTCACTGTTTAAACAACGGCAAATCGGCACCATAATATGGGAAAAAGTCTAAAATGAACCTTCAACTTGTAGAAGAAACATAAATCGAACCCTAAACTCCCGATCCCGGGAATTGGCACTCTGAACTTTGCAATCCCGATCTATTTTGGACCCTAGAGCTGTTTGGCACACTAGGATACTATAATCCCGGCCGGGAAAATATGCTACTCCCACTGACAATTGAGGCCCACGTGTCATATCCATCCTCTTCCAAAATTTCAATTCCTAAAATTCCATGTCGCTCGCCTGAGCCTTCATGGCTGTGCGCCGTTGCGCGGGATGGCCGCCCTTCCTTGATCTCGCCGGATCCGGGGTGCTACATCCTCACGGCTTCCTGCGTCGGCCGGTAGCTCCCCCACACCCCTACATCGAAGGAAAGCATCGGCGCGCCGATGACCAGCGCCATCCCTGGACTGCCTCCTCCGTCCGGCCTCCCATGTATGCCAGGCTTGATTCGAGTACGAGCCCGCGAGGGCTCAAGGCACCCATCGCCAATACTCCATGCGGCCAGCCTAGGAATTCACCGCCGCCGGTGACCTGAAGCTGCCGACGCCACCGCCCTGGACTTCCACTTGCGCCCGTGCCACGGCATCTCCAGCAGCGGCAGCCCTCCACATAACAACATGCCCAAGCATCTCCACTAGTGCTAGTTCGCCGGCTGCAGGGGCATGGTGGTTCACTTCCACGAACGCCAATTTGCCGGTTGTTGGAACTCGAGCACCCTGCTTTTATTTTTCTTATTTACTGTTAACAATACCGGTGGGCCCAGTCAACAATCCGGGCTTTGACCAATGCCAAGTCAGCGAATTCGGACTCAACCTACTGGAAGGTTTAAATTAGACCGGGATTGCAAAGTTCAGAGTGTCAATTCCCGGGATTGAGAGTTCATGGTTCGATTTATCTTTCATCTACAAGTTAAAGGTTTGTTTTGGACTTTTTTCTCATAATCTCACACATTGGTGGGAACTTGGCGATGCAACCTGTAGCAATAGCAAATACCACCACATAAACTCCCCACACAGCTCACACACCTACATAATATGCTCACTCCTCCCAGACGCCAACCCAAAAGCCAAGAGCCACAGCGACCGCGACCGCGCCCAATGCCGACGACGAGCACGTCGCCGGCGGCGGCGCACCGACGCCGGAGCCGCCGCCGCCCACCTCCCCCGCGCCAGCCTTGGTGCTGCTCCTTCGGCCTCGATCCCCTCTCCTCCACCTGCCGGAGCCCCGTCCCCGCGCCGCCGCGAGCCAAGCCGCCCGCCACCGCCCCGCTCTCCCGCCGCATACGCTCCCCCGGCCGCGTCTCCCCAATCGACGAACCGTACACCGACGCCGCCTCGGCGTGCCCTTCCGCGCGGCTGTCGTCTGTCAGCGAGTACCCGCTGCCTCCCCTGCCCCCGCCGCCCCCGCCGCCGGCGCCGGAGAGGCCAAAGGGCACTCTGCGGCTCAGGCTGGTGGCCAAGGGATTAATCCTGGAGGTGGACGAGGTCGAGAGGGTTCGTACAGAGAGTAAGGTGGTCGACAGAGTTCTCCGGGGAGGAGGTGGCGGCAGCTGCGGCGAGGTGGCGGTGGAAGGAAAGGTGGAGGTGTGGGCGGTCAGGGAGGTTGTGGAGATGATGCTGCAAGAAGACGAAGAGGTCAACGCGATGAGGCGCCTCGCGCGCGGCGGCGTGGAGCGGGCCATTAGCCTGCTGGAGGTGAGCTCTCTGATGCCATTAACGCGTCTGGTAGTTGATTGTCCATCAAGTGCCCATACTTATCATAACTCTTCTGGTAATTGATTGTTAGTTATTTCTTTTCATGATCGAGCAGTTGACTATTAGTTATATCTTGTCCATGAACTTGGAGTACCCAATCTTAGGATGGATTTAAGCATTGATTCGTGCGATAACTTTGCACCTGTACTCTTGATTGTAGTTATACTAGCTTATGAAATGCTTGACCGCGTCGCAACTAAATTGGTAGGATAGACAGTGCTGGTTCCGACTCTTCCGTGTGCTTGTCTACCTCGTGGTTGGGAGTCGGACTTTCGCTGTTATACGACAGTAGTTCGAATCCTGCACTTTTTGTGGCATCTATCAAGGATCAAAGTGATGTATCTGCTGCTCATAGATGTGTTAGTGCAATCATAGTCTTGCAGCACCAATCATGCTGCTCAAGTGCTCTTGATGTATTTTGGAGATACATCCATAACTCCATATGATCTTCAAGGGGGCTAATAAATGCACAACATTCGCGAACATAGACTAAAATTACTCTAAGGTCTAGTTTCGTACGTAGAAATACATGTTACTCATTAGCGTTACTGCTTCCGAATTCTTTTTTACCTTGCTCTCAACATGTTCTTATTTATGCCTGAATGAATTTCTCAGGTATCCTTCGCACTTATATTTGACAGAGGAGTTAACATGTGTCTAAAATATCTCGAGGCTGTCCCATGGAGTGAACCAGAAGAGGAGAAAATTAAGAGCTTGCTTTCTCAGCATTCCTCCAATGAAGCAGCTTCACGAGATTTGCTAGCAAGGTTACAGCCACAAAACTCCACCTCATCTTCAGAGCTGGTATTTGAACTCATAGAGTGCATCACAAAGGGGACCAACAATAATGCTCGCAAGGAGCTACGAACTCTTGTCGATAGTATCTTATCCAGGACTCCCATCCACGTTAAGCGTGATAAAGAGCTGGACAAGACAAGTGTTTACCGTATTTGCCATTCTTGCCTGAACTGTCTGGTGGAATTATTTGAAGAAGCCTCTGACCTGAGCCCTACTGACCAAACAACCATTTCTGTTGGAAAAGGACCACTTGAGAGAATATACAAGCAAGTTGAGGACCTCAACTGGCTGTTACAGATTCTAATAAACAGGCAAATGGGAGAGGAATTTGTCGATTTATGGGCCAACCAGAAGACCCTTGCTACTATGCACAAACGGGTGTCACCAATGGTACGCTACGAGCTCAGCCGTATCTCTGCCACAATTTTTATTGCCATGGGGAGTGGGAAGCTTCACTGTACCGGGGAGAAAAGGCTCGGCATGTTTCAGGCCTGGTTTGGACCAATGCTGGTAGATTTCGGTTGGCTGAGGAGGTGTCCCAAGGGTCTCAACATGACGACGCTGGAGGAAGGAATTGGGCAGTCGCTATTGACACTCGCATTGATGCAGCAGCAGGCATTGTTCATGGATTGGTTTGAGGCTTTTGGTCGACAAGGACGTGAATGTCCAAACCTTATGAGTTCCTTCCAGATCTGGTGGCGACGATCTTTCGTGAGACCACTAGTTAGTAGCTGAGTGGGGTCTACTTTGTTTGTGCAATACACCGCATAGGGAGTAAATCTTTCATCATCTATAGAAATCGCCTAAGTTTCATGCACGCTTACCGTTTGTGTTCGATATTTTGATAACGTTGGTATATATGTATGTATAGCTCATGAGAGAGATTCCAGTTGAAGCCTCTGCTGGGATGTAACAAAAACATATTCTTTGTATGTTTCATATTCAATGTAAGGTATCTGCTGCGGTTTGTTAGGAAAGTTGGTCCATGTAGTCATGTTTATTCTTCATGGAATGAGTGCTGTTGGTACAAGTTCATTAATAAACCTTAAGGGTGTTTAAAGCTTGTGGTCCACTTGTGTGAGAATTCTTAAACATGAATATAAAGGAGAATTGGAGCTTGCTGTCTTGTAATAATGTCTTCATGATGTGTTGTGCATTGTATGACCGAAATGTTTGTACTCGTCTCTATGTACCTTGTTAATGTTTGTTTTATCTGCTTGGCTTTGGCTGTTCTCTCGACCATCGTCAAACAAGGTGTTACGTTACCATGTACCTGATCTTCGTGTTTTGCTTTCACTTCTGAATACTGTGGCATGAACAAATAATTTGAGACAGGGTGCAAGTTAGACAACGCTCAAGTGCATGCCAGGCAAAAGTGGTTTGCAAAAACAGAAAATCACATACACGTCTTTAGTTGCATACTATTACTGTTAAATCAATGTGCATCTGGTAGAAGTTATATGTACTTTTAATTCCCCCAGCCTGGTTTTTTATAGCCTTGTTCATGCATCAGATGCTTAATTACGCATAAATGGAGTTAATTGGATGGCATAAAGCATTTCATACACTGGGAATTCTTTAAGGTTTTGGCCAGGTCGCTGCCATAAGGAGCCATTCAGTTCCAGTGGGTGAGGTTGTCAGTACACTGAAGTTAGTTATATGTATTTGTTAGAATGTCAGGGTCATAAGGAAGAAACCAAGAGTCCAACCACTCCTGACATGGTCTCTTGGCGGCATTTGTTGCTACTAATGTGGCCACCGAGATTCTTACTCTCTGAAATCTGACCTCAGAGTTGATCCTATGAAGAATACTTTGACTGTGATGTCTGAGGGTGCAGATGTCTGGGTGTTTGAGGTGGCAAACTATACGTGGATCTACTGTTGGTTTTTTATGCACTGTAACAGGTGTAAGCTAGATCCTGGATAGCATCGTTCTCAGCCTGCCCCGTCGTCTGTTGTGATAGCTTACGATCTGCTTTCAGTTACAAACCAAAACAACTAACCACTACTAGTATCAGGAGTTTGATAAATTGCTGCTGATTGCATAGTTTACAGGGTCAAAGGTGGCATTCTGCCACCTCTGCGGGTTGGTGATTTGCTCCACTTCACATGCTTCCATGCTGTAGTGTATGTTACTTCCCACTTAGCGGCCTAAAATGACCAACATGTTATGATTACTAAGTTAGTTGCAAGCAGCATAATCATAGATTTCTTTTACTTGGAGAAATTGCAATCAAAATTATTTTGATGATACGTTCAGAAACTGCAAAGATGATTTGTGCGTATTTGCTTTTATTTGTACCCTGCTCATCATGTATAAGCTACAACAATTGGACAATTGGTTGGTACTCCCCGTTTATACATACATCAGGGTTCGCCAGGATTACAGTGGATGATTCTCCTTCATCATGGGGTTGTGGGTGTGTCAATATGTAAGGAGCAGGATCATATGGTTCATCCCAGGCTACTTTTGTACTGCCTACTGCACGATCACAACCATTTGTATTGAAAACAAAAGTCAGAAGTAGGGAATAAAAAGGGTTATGTGCCCATAAAACAATCAAGGAGGGTAGACTGCAAATCTGCAATCGTACTAGGAGAGTCCTACTGTCTTGGATGCTGTAGATGGTGAAGTTATACGCTCAGGGCTATGATGAACCTTTTCATTGCTTCAAAGTACAGCGACGAAAATTAACAGGCATTCTTGGGCCTTTGGGACAATGAAATTAAAATGGTGCACAGAAGAAATTTTGGGAAATATCCTTGGTTTACACCTAGGTAACAAAGCTGCGCAAAGCATGTTTTGTCGATTTAAGCCATGTAATATGTTAAGCAGAATGGGAATCACAACAAAACAGCAGATCTCCATTACAAAATGAGCTACTCGCATAGTAGACCATCCAACTAAGTCAAGTTCATTCAAAAACTAAGCCGAAAAGCCGAAAACTGCTATTGTTCTCTCCAGAGGATAGAGAGTCCCTCGACTGCAGCCTGAAAATTGGTTAGTAAATGACAGTATAAGCAAAGGCGAGATTTGGTAACAGTATAAATGATGATACAGCGAGAACAAAATAACATAGGGAACAAAAATAACCACACTTACAAAAATGTATAAGCAAATTGCAGTTCTTCACGCTTAGCTAAAAAGGAACATGAGCCATACCTCTGACAAATTCACAATTCACAGGATTACATCTAGGAACATGAGCCATACCTCTGACAAATTCACAGGATTACATCTTGATGTTGAAGTACTCAGGGTCAAAATGGTGCAGCCTTACATAACCATCCTCACCACCGCTCGAAAAGCTAAAGACATTGCATGGAAGGAACACAGGTATTAAAGTTGGAACTCATAAGAGAATTAAAGAATGGAAGTTCAAAGATGTAGCTTAGAATCATATTCTCGCAAGCATTTGGTATCAATAAATTATGCATCGCAAAATAAAATAAAAATCAAACAAGATAGGTAGCTCCCATAAATTTCTTTTACAACAACAAATTCAGAATAGTGTATATAACCAAAATGTATTTTGTTGAATTCACTGAGCTGCCAAAACCATCAGAAGCATGAAGAATCAAAAGGTACAATCAAAACAGAATGTCCATTGATAGCCATAGCAGGTTAGATTTTTTAAAACAAAATTCTGAGGAACATCTAGCTCTCATATACAAACTTTGAGCTCTTTTACGGTGATTGGCACGGAACTTTGGTTCCGTCTAATTGAATCTCGGTTCCGTCTAATCTATTTTTTCGTGACCGTTGATTAAATCAATGATAAATTTCCTGTAAGTACTATGATGCTACACCAATTCTGAACGGACGTTTTTGAGTTTTGAGTCAATTCATCTAATCACAGAATTAAATAAAAATGAAGATCCCATAGATACATCAACTATGTTCGTCCTGCTCCTCCCACAAGCACGCGCTGCCACCACCTCGCAGCCGCCGCCGACGCCGCCGCCCCGCAGCCGCAGTCTACGCCGCCGCTGATAGCGCCACCCCTCCCCCCGTCGCTGCCCCGGCCCCGGCCTCTCCGTCGCAGCCTCGAGGCGCCGCCGCCCGTCCCCCGTCGCGGGGACTCACGGCCTCGGCCTCTCCGTAGCAGCCGCGAGCCGCCGCCCCCTCCCTTGTCGCGGGGCCCCATCTTGTCCGTCGCAGCCGCGAGCCGCCGCCGTCGCTGGGATCGCCGGCATCATCCAACTCCTACCTGACGAGCGCCGCCCGAGATCACGGCGGACGCGCCTTCTGCCTCCTCATCCATGTCGCCTCCTTCAATCGCTTTTGTGGCCGTCGGTAAACTTCAATTTATTATTCTGATTATCGTAGTATATAATCAGGTAAGCACTAGTTCTACATACAATATCCGAGGGACCACGATTTCCATGTTGGATTCATGATCACCAGGAGTGAAGCACCAGGATACCATAAATACGTCGATTAAAATTCACAGTTGTTAGGAACCTGGACTTTCTTTTGTTGCTAACGCACAACATATCCTTTAAGTTCAGATATTTGATTTGAAATGCAGCAGGAGTAAGTATCAGTACTGATTCTACTATGTATGTGCAGTATTCCAGGAACATGACGATGTCTCTGCTCGATTGTAGACGATCCAAGATGAAATGGTCAGTGCCATGTGTGAAGATAGGAGGTTGGGCTGCTATGAACATAGCAGGTATGGTCCGTGCTATCAATCAGGCATCTATCGTTTTGTATTTGTAATCACACAGAACCTTATGAACTTTCTGTCAATCTAACTTTGCTTGTGCTGATCTGCAGGTGGCTAAAAATGGCGCACATAACAGCCTCCAGCTTTGGTTATGGAGATGGTGAAGGGCTTGAGAGGTTTAGAAAGCAGAGGATGCATTGAGAAGACATCTTATTAGCACATGGATTTGTAAATTTCACTTGTGGTAGTGGCCTGATGTTATGTGCATACATCTCTTGGGGTCTAAATAAATACATCCATCTTGGGGCCTGATGTTATGTGCATACATCTCTTGGATTCTTTGTTTTGTTTTTGCTTATTCCATACTGCTGTTGGATTCTCTTTCTTCCTTGTTATATGTAGACATATATACACAACTTGATTAGCCCCTGTCCATTGTGCTAATGTATAACAAAATTGCAATCAGCTCAAGTAAAGAGCATCTTATATAAATTGCAATGAGCTCAAGTGAAGAGCATCTTGATTAGATAAATAAATGTTTCATAGAATGACAAAAAAAATGATTCAAAACTCAATATGCCAGTTTATCAAGAACCACATTTTCTCGGTTTTGGATCACATGCCAAGCTGAATTAAATGTGACTAAGCAGATAGTTTGTCCTTTCTCGCGCTCCCGTTGCTCCTTTTGGTCCATCTCCTCGCGCTCCTGTTGCACCTTTTTGTCCATCTCATCATGGACTATCTTCAACTCAGGGAACATGTTTTCACATTTCGCTTTATCCTCTGTTCCACGGCATCACGTTATTTTTTCATCTTCCCGTCCATCTCATCGCGCTCCTGCTCTACCTTCTTGTCCATCTAACAAAACGCCCAGCAAGTATAAAAGCTGCTACCCTTCTGATACACTGTGGATGCAATATCTGCCAACAATTCAACCCAACAATTACAAACAGAAGCAAAAGCAGAAATCATGAAGCTTCTCTACATGTATGAATTGTTATTCAGATCAACTTATAAGATAGGAGCATGCCTGTGTAAACAACTAAACAGCACATTGGGAAAGTAAAAGGGCAGTGCAGGGGAGGATTCCTGAGAATTCATACCAGAGTAGCAGCAGACATGACAACCATTAGCCACCATTAACAAAACTAATGGAGCTCGACATGCACATTCTGCGTAAGGTAAGTTACTTGAGATAGAAATTAATCGACGACTTAAAGTTGCAGATTATAAGCATGATGTTAAAACAATAGATAATGTATAGTGAAAATGACATAGTAATTGACGTGCTACTTTTTTGCAGAAAAGCATCAAGTGGCAATCTAAAAACAACATAGTTTTGGCAAACTTTTTTTTATAGACTTACAGAAGCAGGAAAGTTGCACCTTAGACAGCAATATAACAAAATACACTAATAACCGAAAGCTACAAAAAAAAAAAGTCCATGCCTTAGTTAAGAACAAAAAGGAAAACATGCTAGAGAGCATGCACACAAAATGAAGACAGGGAGCTCATGTTCTTCCTTTGGTGAAAATTTGTTGATAAAGAGAACCGATGGGTCTTTATACTTCTCCAAATGGGCAGGTTGCAGCAAGCAATAGAAGTTACTTGCAATGAAAAATCAAGATCAGTTCAGAAGTAACCAACAATATGTCGAACTATAAAAAGATAAAAATGAAGCACAGATAATCATGAATCAATCAATAAGCTTTCTATTTATCTGTGTGTTGCAAACAAGAGATATTTGTGCTCAGAACGGCAATGTTTGAATGCTTATAAACTGCAAGGCCCACAGCAGCTCTGGTTACAGTTTGTGATTGTAATAGTTCTCTTGTACAGAATATGTACTGCATACAGCACCTTCTGTTTGAATACTTATAAACTACAGGCCTTCTGTACAACACGAAGTACATATTCTGTTAATAGTTCAGACACATTCTGCATGTAGTCAATAAGCATTCTATGAATCAGTCCATAAGCCTATGATGCAATAGTGCACTACAGGCCTACAGCAGCTCAGAACGGCAGTAGCTCTATTGCAAGATTGTTTAGACAAAAACTAAAGCATCGATGCGTATATATGTTCAACCATTTAGAACTATAATTTCCCCTCTTTTATTTTTTAAAATAAACATTAAGCACTCACTGCAACATTCAGATTAGTTAGCAGACCAATTGCAAGGCGTGTACTTGGAAGATCGCATGCTTGCACCTAGTTTCAGCACGAACAAGACTAGCGAAACATGAAGGAGGGAGAACGTACAAGTACTTACCAAGAAGTTGCGCCGCCGCCGCCCGCTCCTTCCTCGCCTAGCTCCGGCGGCCAACAATCACTCAGGTCCCCGCCGCCGAACAACCCCGTACCCACCGAGATTCAAATCAAACGCCGCCGCCGCTCCTCCCCTCGCCGGCCACATCCCCTCCGTCGCTGCCCGTGCTGGCCACAACACCGTCAGGTCGGGTCCCCTCTTGGGCCGGGCTCCGCCGCAGCAGTTCCCGTCTGCGCTTGCCCGCAGCCAACAGCAGCGCCACTAGCTCACACCTACTTGGCCCCTGCCGCCCTACCGCTCACCACAAGAACAACATGGAGATCGCCGGGGAGAGACCACCCTGATCTGAGAGAGGGGAAGAGGATGAATGGCGAGAGATGAGAGAGACGTTTCAGGGAGAGAGATTTGCTCGTTGCTTTAAGATGTGTGCAGATGTCAATTGATTGTTGCTTTAAGATTCGTGCAGTCTCGTTCCATCCTTTGGCCGCTTAAAAGGGCGCTCGTCTTTTATAATATTCGTAAAATATATTGATGGTTCCGGTCCTACAAATTTTGGTTCCGGTCCCATATTTTTGGTTCCGTTAGTTTGGTTCCGTCTATTTACCTCCATCAGATCTAGGTGAATGGACGGTTATTAAAAATGTCAACCACTATAAAACTTGTAACAAACTTTTCATCAAAATAAAGTCAGTGTAGCGTATATTGCCAATGTAATTGGCTCTAATCACCGAGCAACATACTAATAATGAACATGGAAAAAGGATTTAACAAGATAAAATGTGAAAAGAGAGACACCAGGACATGAAGGAGGCAACATCAAGATAGGGAGGATATGCTAAGACTCAAGACGGAAGATAATAAAATGGTGATTGAGGATTACTTCATATGTAGCTCCCATATACATTTTTTCATCAAAATATGGTCAGTATAGCGTGTATTGCCAATATAATTGGCTCTAATCACTGAGCAACATACTAATAGTAAACATGGGGAAAAAAGATTTAACAAAATAGTAGGTGAAAAGAGAAGAGACCAGAAGGAGACAACATCAAGATAGGGAGGATAGGTTAAGACTGAAGATGGAAAACAAAAAAAACAGTGATTGAGGATTACTTCATATGTAGCTCTCATACTCAACTTTTCATCAAAATAATGTCAGTATAGCATATATTGCCAATCTAATTGGCTCTAATCATTGAGGTAGGAAAACTATAACAGAAGAGAAAACGATTCAACAAGACAAAAGGTAGGAAGAAAGCGCATTTAAATATGTCAAGCAAACAAAATAAACAGGAGGTGAGAGAAATGAAGACTTGACCCACAAGATAAGCAAATGTGAAATATTAAATGGGGTTACACTAATTACATATCAGGATCTGCTCTTATAACGTTTGATGGCGTCCTAAAGACTCAGAATAGCGTATATCGCCATGAATCTACATAGCTTAATCATTGAGCAGATTAACATAATAAATGAGAAACAGAGGCACACCATGAACTCAAAGTGCAGTGGCAAATGTAAACATGACAAAACAGATATTGGAATAAGTACTTACCTCCGCCCATCAGGATTAAATGCCAATGCGTTGATTGGTCCAAAATGTCCTTTAACACCACCAATTTCTTCTTGTAAAATCTGAATAGCAGAGACATGTTACAGTCACAATATAATAAGCATACAGAAAGTAACTCCCCACGGAGAGTTAAGAGGCATAGTTCACCTTGTGGAAAAATTTAGCCTCAAATTTTCCCGCGGGGCGGTCTGTCATAGTCACACTCATAGCATCTTGACCACCTCCAATAACCACCTGACAGCACAAGAAAAAATATAATAATGTTAGAACAGTCAAATACAAATGAGTTGACTAAACAGAATGTACAGCATTCTGTCGCAGTTGTGCCACCTAGTTCAGCATCATGCATGCATTGGATAAGCATTAAAAACAACATATAACTCAGATGCTGACAACCTGAGCAGTTAAAAATATTTACACTAGTGTCAATATTATTACATATTTGAGAGAACCAACGGCACTAAGTAACAAAGAATCAGCCTTAACCCATGGACAAATAAAAATGCACAGTACATGACATGAAGCTATCTTTGCAGTACCAGCTGCATGACCATTCGCGCGTCTAAGAAGAAAAAAGTTTTGGGGCAATAACATATATAGAAAAAATCTTTGATAAACTTTGCCTTGTTAAATGACAGCAAGAATCAAAGGTTGGAGGAAGTAGATGGGCAAGACAAGAACATATACAGACATAGAATCTTATCCAACTTCAAGAATAAATCAAAGGACTGATTGCCAAGTGCACACTTTGGAATAAATCCATTCATTCCCAGCCTCATAATTGTGCACAGAAACATATGTTTTTAGATTATAAGAGATCAATAATCCAAGACAGAACATATGCTTATATAGAGAATGCACACACAAAGTAATGAACCAGCATAGAAAAGAAAAAGGACAGATATACATGATCAAGGATTGGAGATATGTCGAGAGCATTAACCGGTCGCTCAGTGACGTATGTCTTTATCAGGGTTAGTGTCCTTGCATCCCATAGCTAGCCACATAAGAGATGTCAGAAAATCCATGTAATAAGAATGAAGTATGAACATGTTATTAGGACAGCAATTTCGTCACCTTAGCAGATTTATCCAAGGAGCCTGTAAGGAAATGAGACCAATCTGAGGACTTTGACAGTGAACTAATTGCTTTCTGATGTCCCTCCTCCTTGTCTGACTCCTTCAGCAGTTTTCCAGTCTAAAGACCAAGAGAAAATAGAACGTAAATTAATTGGCATAAAAATTTGAGAAAAGATCATGCCTATATTGACTGAATTAAACAACTGGCATGCAGAACAGAGAGGTAAAATGGCTACATCCATAATGATAACTAAATAGGAGCAACCCACTAAGGGTAATTCTCTCGACGTGCAAGGCATCCAACTGAGCAACATGCCACACCAGAAATTTCTATTTCGTTTCTTTTTTTCGTTCCAGTTCCGTTCGAGTATGGTTTCCGTTCCAGTTCCTGTATTCTTTCCGTTTGGGCCATTTAGTTTTCTAACGCTAGACAAAGCCTCCATGCAGCCTACTAATTCAGGCAGCATGCAGCCCGTTGCTTCATTACGGACCAATCAATGAACCAACCCACTACTGTTTTCCTTTTCCAATTACATCTTGATACTGCATCCACCGAACAGCCCTACGCCAGCAACTCACATGGAACTCCTTCCCTTCTTACGCTATTGAAGTTCCCATCCTCCAGATGCAGCATTCAAGGTCGTGCAAAATGTTTAGTAGCACACTCCTGACTGCAGATCTTCATGGTTCTTCAGAAGTTTAGACCTACATTAATCTCCAAAGGACCAGTAACATGGCCCATCTTGCTGCTCCTCATCGGCGCATCAATCTGCCTTCTTTGTGTGAAGGGAGCTGTCGTTATTGCGCAGATGCAGCGGCTGTTCAAACAAGTGCTGCTGGAGGCACCTACCATGTTTTTCGCAATTGATAGGTTGTGTCTGAACCTAGCTATCCGCTCCTCCCTCGTGAATTAAATTCTGTATCCCCTCTCTCATTTATTAGATCCTATGTAGCCTGAAATTTAACTGATTCATATAGTATGCAATCCCAATCCTCCAGTGCTATGTCAACCCCAATCCTCCAAAGTCTTCTATTTATTCATATCCGTTTACACTTTCATTATTCTACCCCAGTTGCAGGGGCTTTTAAAGCAAAAAAAAAAAAATAAGGCGATGTTCTCTTCACTAGTACTAATACATATGTTGCTCCGAAAAGAAGCAAAATCCTTGTACGTCCTCAGGACGTGTTTGTTTCGTGGTTTGTAGACAGGTATTGGATTACAACGCAACCTGATGCGGTGATGCCATAAAACCTGGTTGGTTTGGTCAGGCTGTAATCAAGTAGCTTCAATCCGTTTCCGCCCACATTCCACCGGAAACGAATCATAACCTGAGGAATCATCTACCAGCGGCCCTTCCACCTCCGATCCCCTCCGCCCCCGAGATCTCCTCCATCGAGGTGCAGCCCCAGCTCTCATGTCCGTGATGGCCTCCGATATCTCCCCCGGCATCCTCCAGTTCACGAGCAGCGCCCCTGCGCAAGGGTCAGCAGTGTGGTATGAGGAGATGCCATGGCCACGGATCCCCATTATCTGCCTGCGCAAGGGCTTTGGGAGGGAAAGTGCAGCTGGGTGTGCGGGGCGAGGGGCCAGCTCCGGTCGGGGGTGACGGCGGTGTCCGGGTAAGAGAGCTGGGGAAGAGGAGACGGTGGCGGCCGGCGGCGGCGCGGAGGGTGGCAATTTTGACAAAAATAACCCTTGACACTAACCCTCTGCCCGAACTATTTTACTGCGCTAACCTTTATCTGTGGCGCCTTTCGGAGCGGTGCCACATATATCTGTGTGGCGTTCATATGAACAACTGTCACACATCCAAGCCGACGTGGCGTGGTCGACGCTGCGCACCGTTGACTAGCTGACGTGGCACCGTGTGGCACCGTTTCCATGGGCGCCACATTTTGAATGTGTGGCGCCGGCTCGGAAGGAGCGGCGCCACACATCCACTTATGTGTGGCGGCTCGAGCCGCCCCAGTCTGACCAAACCTCACTCCCCACCCAAATCTTTTTCCTCCTCCTCCGACCAGCCACCCTGCCTCTCTCCCCCACCCAAATCTCTCTCAAATCTTCGTGGATTTCGTTGGATCTATCTGTGGAGTTCGTTCCCAACCCGTTTCTTAAGGTAATCTCCTTCGTTCCCCTTCTTTTCATCCAATGAATTGATGGATTTGGTTGGATCTAGATGTGAAACTCTAACTTGATTTGGCAAGTGAAGTCAATTTTTTTGGAATCTTAGGGTTTGTTGAAGTAGGACAAGTGTTAGGGGTAGGTTGTATGGGTAGAAACCCTAGGTTGATTTATTTTGACTATGGCTAACTATTGAGCACATGTATGTATGTATGTATGTGTTGTTCACATTATGCTAGGGATGGAAAGAATTTTTCATATTCATCATGTGGACAAGGATACTTTCTCGAAGGGAAACCTAGAGCCCAAGCTTTGCGAAATTCCGCAACGGTGAGCTAGCATTTTCATCTTTAAGGTTGTTATCCTAAACAATCTCGCACTCCTCAGCATGCTTTTTTTATCTCGGACCGCTATGGCAAACATATCGTAAACAATTTGAGCGAGCACATGCCAATATGGATGATGAACTAGCTAATGAGAGAGTATATTACCACAAAGTTCAGGGAGGAAGCAATAGAAGTCGATCTCCCTCCTCGAACAAGCCTGTTGTACTGGCTCTGCGCAACTTCATCGAACATGATGGGCTCGTACAACATTTGTTCCTTGTACGCGCGGTTCACTAACTCGATACGCCTGATATCCAGAAACCAACGGAGATAGTTGTTGAAAGCAATATCGTTATACTCTGTAACCTCGACATGTCCGCCATTCCATACCACGGCGAAACAATGCTCGAACGTTGTCACATGATTCCTGTGATGGTCAGGCCGATTCTGGATCTTCCTCTGTTGCTTCCTATCAAGCCTGCAAGACATTGGAGAACATGTTCGTACAGTGAATTGAATAGAACAATGGACAAAGTAAGCTTCTCGAAATCAATCGACAAGTTTACCTATGGAGCGCACGGTCCATGTCTTGCCAGCCAGGTGGGCATTCCTGAAACAACCCAAACTGTCTCATCACTCGATGCACCATGTGGTATTCAACCGCCCACATGCATATGAGTGGGCACCGCATACGCCAGAAACTCGCCTCCTCCAAGCACTTGGGGTTGAGGTCTCCCATCGCCGTACCAAAATGGTCCCTTCTACCATATGGCTCCCAATCCACCTACAGCATAGAAATATTTCAAACATTACAACATGGAAGTGGAATTTGAGAAAAGGAGATAGAAAAAGAGTGATGGCTTCACAAAGGTTACATGCTCAGAGGTAAGAGTGTCCAACTCCTGAGTGTACTTCTTGTACATGACAGCTGGATCGTTCGTCATCTTCGAGACATTGTCCCACTGGTAAGCCCAAGTGGGCTCCCGATTAAGGTTCTCGGAATGAAGCCATGGCCTCTTATTGTAAACCACGGGCCGCCCAACTGGTAGGCGTTCTCAGCTCCATACGGAAAGTAGGAGCATGCATCCACCAATACCCATAGTACCAGTCCTGCGGCAAGCATCGTCCAACTGCGTACATACTATATTTTGTTAGTACTTTGTCTAGCATAATACTATACAAGAATAGTAAAGATAGCAAATCATTATCTGATGGTACAGGTAGGCAAGAGTCGTTGTTCCCCAACTCCACTTGTGCTCCAAGACTGTCAGTGCCTTGAGCCAACACCACTATCAGCAAAGAGAGTCATGGAAATGACATACCACAAATACAATCGGGTGTACGTCCTGACAATGTCTATCGGACTTCTTTGGCGGCTCTAGCGGGAGCTCTATCGGACTTCTTTGGTGGCTCCGGAGGGGCCATGTCAATAAACCCCTACATCTGCTCGCGCCATCCATCGGAAGCTGTGTTCATACACAGTGGCTCGCTCTGAATAGGAAGACCAAGGATCATGGAAACATCCTGAAGAGTAGGGGTCATCTCGCCGGCCCTCAAGTGGAAGGTGTGCGTCTCCAGCCTCCACTGGTCGACAAGCGCGGTGATTGCCGCGGCGTTCATGTTCAGCGGCCCCCGGCTTACAAGCAAGATGAATGGGAGAAGACCGGTAGGCTCGATGTGCTCCGTGTACCGCTCGTCATACGGCATGTCACGCATTCTACCGTGGTAACGGAGCTTCAAGGGCTCAAGAACCTACAAGCACATACATACATATAATATTATGCCATATCCAATGGAATAAAATAAGTGGTGCTAACAAAAAAATATTAGTACCTTCCCTAGGTCCGCCATATGATAGGCCCGGTGTTTCCTGTCATAGTAATCATCTAGGAGCAACACCATCCTACATTTTTCACAAATACACACAATAAGAACTACCGTACTATCACCATACATGTTCTAAATTTGGGTTTTCCTAACAAATATGAGCCATCCCTAAGCACACACTAGGCATATGTAAGACAATAGAATGCATTTCCTAAGCATACATACCTAGGGTTTCAACACATACATGTAAAATTTCATATCCAGAGTTCCAGCAAATACATGAGGCTATGGATTTCAACACATACACTACAATAGATTCCAACAACCAAAATTTCATATCTAGATTCCATGTTTAAATCGAATTAAATCCGAGCAAATCACTAGTAGAAAAAGCCTCATCAGTGGCGCACCAAAAATGGATTATGTGGCACATGGGAGGTGCGCCACAGAAATTTCGCCACAAAATAAGGTTTCTGTGGCGCACCGGCCCATGCGCCATAGAATTAAGGTTTCTGTGGCGCACGTGTGCTTAGGTGCGCCACAGAAAAGCGTGCGCCACAGAATTTGCTTGTATTATACACGATTTTGTGCTACCTGCTATACACGTGCAGTTTATAGACAGCAATATACATGTTATATACAACAACATACAGAAATATTCAGATATAATATAAATAGCATGTACATTGCACAGATATAATGTAGACATCATCATCACATTACTTACAGCCCGATCGAGATACATATATAGTGGCAAGTGTCAAATATTTTACATACAACTCTTAATTCATACAAATTTCACAATTTCGAGATACAAAGTGGTCTTCATCCGGTTCCTCCTTTGCTCCCTCCTCTCTACCCACCAGGCTCGCTTGCATCGGGGTCTTCATCCGGTTCCTACTATGATTAAAATGGAAGAAAATGAGACCAAGTGAGACCAACAAATCCGATGCACAAGACAAAATGGAATAGATGTCTCATACATTGTTGGTCAACACAAATACTATGGTGGCGCCGTTGCCGGGGAGATCAAGACACGCTGCAAGGGGAGTCTCCACAATCCAATCTCTTTACTTTGTTTTTGTCTTGCTTTATTTTATTTACTACTTTGTTTGCTGCATTATATCAAAACACAAAAAAAAATTAGTTGCTAGCTTTACTTTATTTACTGTCTTGCACTCTTGTTGACGTCAGAAACCCACCGGCGGGCAGCGACGGGCAACACAGTAGAGCCGGGAACAACTAGGGCTGCGGCTGGCCCCAGTCCCTCAGAGCGACGGCCCGCAAAGCCTCCTGGTCACACGTCCGATGCTATCGCAAGGGCGTGCCACCCGACCTATACCTGGTCGGGAAGGTGTGGATGATGCCTCGCTTAGCTTCTCGCATGGCATACACGTAAACATTAAATACGAGCCTCGACCGGCTCTCGAGGTTATCCCGTGAATCGGCTCAAAGAGCCGATCCACCCATGATTCGTACAAGGTGTCCGAATATATGGTGGTCCTGCTTGATCAAGATAAAGCTAATGAGATCTACGACGATTTAGGGTTTTCACCGCATAATCGGATCATCCTACTCACGATTGGGCCTCGCGCTCGCGCACGGTGACCGTAAGCCGATCCTAGACAGGGCCTAAAAACCAACACGAGGTTGATCCCCGGAACATCCTTTCTAGGGCTAGCGAACGTCACCCTACACGCCGCTGGATCCTCCAACCCTTTGTAGGGCCTAACTAGTGCGGATATTAAACTAATCCTTGTAGAACAAGGAGCAACCGTAACGGATCAGATCTACTAAACTATGATCAAGCGAGGTGCCGCCCCTACACCTGAGATAGGTGTAAGGGCGGCTAGATGCATAAGGGTCGCACTACGACAGCATATGATACGAAGAACAATGCTAACCCTAACACATCTAAGATAACTACGTTGCTCGCCATCAAAAAGGCTTCAGCACGAGCAACGCATGACCAACGTGGGCAGGCTTGTGATGCCTAGATCGCAAGATGCGATCTAGGCAGCATGGTGCTTACCGGAGAAACCCTCGAGACGAAGGGGTTGGCGATGCGCCGAGATTTGTTTGTGTTGAACGTTGGTTGTTGTTTATTCCATAAACCCTAGATACATATTTATAGTCCAGCGGACTTTCTAACGTGGGAATAATCCCCACCGTGTACGAGACAAACTCTAACTTTTAATCTACGATACAATCTACTATAATTAAAGATACACGGGCAATCTAGCCTGCATTCTTCGTGCAAGGCCGCTTCGGAGATCTTCCACGTGTAATCTTCCAAGCCCATCTTGATCGCGGCCCATCTCCCGATTTGGCCAAAATCTGGTGATAACACATGCCCCCTGGTTTTGGTAATGATAATTTCAAAACCACTGCTGTTTTCCTCCGAGGGGTCATGTCGTGGCGAGAGCAGTAACCGTCGCAGTATGTTTCATCATGACGACTTGCCTTCCCAACTCCTCTGCACGATTTGACAGTTTTGGCACCATGTCCTCGAAAACTGCTCAAAAATTAAATCTCCATCTTCTTTTATTTAACCGCATCAAACAGTTCTCCTCTTCATCCTCTTCGCATTAGCACTCCCAAAAAGCCCTTTTCTGCCGCCATGTCTTCCTCTTCTTCTTCTTCATCGGATCTTTCCGCCCAGTCCTCCCCCTTCCGCGAGCCGACGCCGGAGTGGAACCCGGAGGAGGCCCATGCGGCCAACATCCGCCGCGCCATCGAGGCCGGGGACGAGCCGAGCCACAACTTCTCCATCTGGTCAGAGGACGACAAGTCCTTGACCGACGGGGAGAGTGACCTCCGCTTCCTCGCCCACGTGGGAGTCGGAGGAGGAAAGTGACGACGGTCGCTTTCCCCGGGACGGGGTCACCTCCTCCGAGGAGGCGAAGGAGGAGGAGGAGGAGGAGGAGGAGAAGGACGACAGCTCCTCGGACGAGCCGCCGGCCAAACGCCACCGCCCTGGCCCGGGAACCTCAGCGACTTCGACAGCGACGACGATGACGCTGATGAGGAGGACGAAGACAACGAGGGTCCTGCCGGCGGTCGCTACAGCAGCGACGACGATCCGGTCGGGAGCAGCGCCGACAACGGCGACAACGATGACGACGACGAGGGAAGCAACGGCCCCTAGATAGGATCTCAGCCTAGGGCCAGTAGTGGTAGACGGGGCAATGTATCCCCTAGGACCTCCTTTTGAGAGCAATCAGCTCTTTTTGTAAGAAATCTCGTTTATCAATGAAGAATTTCCCCAATTTGATCTTGCCGACTTCCTGTATGATAATTTAGCCGATTGTCCTTCGTACTGATTCTGCCGATTGTCAATTCGGTCAATGCTTAATGATCCGATGGCAACGCATCGGTCTCTCATGATAAATTTCGAGATAGATCCATCCGGACCCCCACACTCCCGGTCAAACAGGGCCAAGCCACAATCGTGCAAACCCCAGATCTTGCAAATGCAGATCCAACAGAGTGGCATGTTAAACTTAGCGGCAAAAACTCCTGAAATCATGTCCAGCCTCCTCATTAACTGTATATTCCAGACATTCTTCTGCCGCATCCTTCTCTTCCAGATCCTCTTTGCATTCAGGAGAGCCCTAGGACTGTCGCTGGATCAATTCAAACGCCGAAGCTGCCACTTCTGCAGAACAGGCGTCACTTGTCCACAAATTCCATCGTGATAGTCTGCAGTGATGTTTCATAACCCTGCTCTGTTTTGCCAACCGATTTCAGCAAAATCGGCTCCTTATAGCAAAGGACCATTCGTGGCAAGCTGCCCCCCGAGCCTCAGTCGGGGCGAGAATAGCAGTGAACCAACCAAGTTGGCCATCCGCGGTTTCCAACTCGTAATGCAGAATCAGCCGATTCCAACAAAATCGGTTCTTCAGAGCGAAGAAATTTCAAGGCGAGCTGCCCCCCGAGCTTCTCCAGCTCACATCTTGCGCCTGGCTGATCAGATCGGCTCATCATCTTTGGCAGGCCGAAGCAACTTCCGGTGAGGATGCCTTTGAATTTCTGATACCCTCCAAAACTCTGGACGTAACAACCCCTGGAAGTGACAGCTACCAAGTCACAACCTTGGTCAAGCCTTAGGCAAAAACGTTACAGCCGATTGCTTCGTCATCGGCTGTTCTCCTGGTCCTAGAAGAGATATGCTCCCTTCGTTAGGCTCATCCTTACCCTGACTTGCAAGTTTATGCTGCTCTTGTCGTTGGTCAGGGTCATGATCCTCAAACTGCCCCAGCCGATACTGCAGACACGAATACTCACAAAGAGAACCCGGAGATACTTGAAGAGAAGATCTACTTCCTCCTCCATTGATCCTCTAATTATCACAGTTATACCTCTTGAGTCGATGGCCATGCCTCGGCTTTACATCCTTAAGTCGATGTCTGAACATCGGCTGTGCTTAAAAAATTCCGAATTTTCGGCCGATTTACGTATCGGCCCCCATATTTCAATACCCATCAACAAGGAATATCTCGGGCTGCTGGTCGTTTGCAAGATACTCCTACTCCATATCCTCGTGTTTTATCCACCTAGGTGCCCCCCCGAGCCGATTCTGTCAAGAAAATTGATGGTATCGGCTCTTCAGGTATCCCCTGTTGGATTACATGTCGAACCCGAGCGTAATGGATGGTGAGGATAATTTTGGCCGATTGCTGGAATCGGCCTCCACGTTGCTTGCTCGGTGAAGGTTTTGTAATGTCCCTTCATAAATTTTCTGGGGCCGATCACAAGGATCAGCCTCGCCACGTTTGTTCATCGATGTTTGCTTTGTTACACGGTCAGGCCGGTGGATAAAACCAGCCTAACCCCGTTCTTTGTCACGTCGATGCGCTCGCAGTCGTCCAAATTGATGCCTGAGAGTGGCTCTTGGCCTGATGTCTCCCAAACGTCCATGCCACTGTTGAAATCTCGACCGAATCATCTCGCGTGGACGACTTCTACTTCATCCCCATCCCACCGTATCGTGCATTGGTGCATCGTGGATGGGATGCAACAGTTGGCGTGGATCCAATCTCTCCCTAGTAGGACAGCATAGGTACTTTACTGTCGACAATAAAGAACACCGTAGGGACGGTTTTCCTTCCTACGGTTAGATCCACATTCAGCACACCTTGTGCGTCAGATGCTTGGCCGTTGAAATCGCTCAGTGTCACATTGGTCTTGATCAGATCCGAGCTGGAACGTCCCAACCGACGTAGCATGGAGTATGGCATGATGTTAACTGCCGCTCCGGTGTCTACCAACATCTTGTTGACAGAGCTGCCCATCGATGTAACCTCTCAAGCACAGGGCCTTCGGATGCTCGTAACTTCTTTCTTGTGGCTTCTCAAAGATGACCAGCCGTGGGCCGCAGATCCAATTGTGCCACAGGTGCTTCATATAATCTTGGAGCGCTAAACTCCGTTGGAAGAATGAAGACCATGTTTGTGCCAGCCGATGTATCATCATCGGCTTTCCTCTCGCTGGGGCGCCACTCTTTTCTTTGTGGCCGACCTTCTTCGTCCGGGGTTCGCTGAATTTTGGCGGCCGGATCAGGCCGTGCCTTCCTCAGCGTGTGCGGTACAATCTTTCGACTTCTTCCAGCCCACGCAGACGCTGAACCCTTCGCTTTTGGGAACGGCCGAGCCCATCGGGGCACCACCGGGCCGATGATATTTGTCTTCTTCATCATCGTCCTCTAGTTCCTCGAGATCTTCCACCCGAGCGGACTCAGCATGCTTGTTCCGAGGCGGGAGAGGCCCTAGACGCTTGAACACGGACACGTTAGCTGCGTCCTTCTTCCTTCGTTTGCATTCTGGGCAGTTCTCGATTGTTGGTAATCGGCTCATTCCTGAGTCCCAGCAATGTTTGAAGAAAGGACAGTCCCAGTGCCTATCCATGTCATCTTGCCCCCTTGACCTCCCTCCAGCGTGACGATTGTACCCGTCGTTGTTTCTATCATGCTGACGATACCTCCTGTCCTCTGCATCAGACCGACAATTTCTCTCATCATCTACGTCGTAGCGCCGACGTCGGTCGTACTGTTGCTCATATTTGTTGAGGAGACGCTCGGAGAGTGGACGTTGATACCGCACGCTTCTCACTTCCTCCTCTGTCGGTGCACCGTCTCGTCATCATCTTGGGGCCGGTCGCGCGGATCGGCCTCCTCTTTATCCTTGCCACGGGAGTGGCTGCTTTCTGCTTCATCTTTGCCATGGCGGCTCGCAAGCCCTGCCATGTTGACACCAAAGGGGAACTCTGGCTCGCATAAGGAGTGGCTGAGATCCACCATGTTGTCGCCAGGCCACGGACGTGTGTTTTCATTGAGCTTGATACCGTGCGAGCGGGTCTTCTCAAAGGAGCCGATGAGTTCGGCTTCGAGGGTTGCCTTGATCTCGTCATGTTTCTTCTTGAGCTCATCAGGCAGATCCTCGTACTTGACCGGAGTGCTTTCCGCCATCTGGGATGTAGATGGCGATGTTGTGGATGTCGAAGGTGGTCCCACCGGGCGTGCCAGAATGTGTTGACGTCAGAAACCCACCGGCGGGCGCGCGACGGGCAACACAAGAGAGCCGGGAACAACTAGGGCTGCGGCCGGCCCGGTCCCTCGGAGCGACAGCCCGCAAAGCCTCCCGGTCACACGTCCGATGCTATCGCAAGGGCGTGCCACCTGACCTATACCCGGTCGGGAAGGTGTGGATGATGCCTCGCTTAGCTTCCCGCATGGCATACACGTAAACATTAAATACGAGCCTCGATCGGCTCTCGAGTTATCTCCGTGAATCGGCTCAAAGAGCCGATCCACCCATGATTCGTACAAGGTGTCCGAATATATGGTGGTCCTGCTTGATCAAGATAAAGCTAATGAGATCTACGACGATTTAGGGTTTTCACCGCATAATCGGATCATCCTACTCACGATTGGGCCTCGCGCTCGCGCACGGTGACCGTAAGCCGATCCTAGACAGGGCCTAAAAACCAACACGAGGTTGATCCCCGGAACATCCTTTCTAGGGCTAGCGAACGTCACCCTACACGCCGCTGGATCCTCCAACCCTTTGTAGGTCCTAACTAGTGCGGATATTAAACTAATCCTTGTAGAACAAGGAGCAACCGTAACGGATCAGATCTACTAAACTATGATCAAGCGGGGTGCCGCCCTACACCCGAGATAGGTGTAAGGGCGGCTAGATGCATAAGGGTCGCACTACGACAACATATGATACGAAGAACAATGCTAACCCTAACACATCTAAGATAACTACGTTGCTCGCCATCAAAAAGGCTTCAGCGACGAGCAACGCATGAACAACGTGGGCAGGCTTGTGCTGCCTAGATCGCAAGATGCGATCTAGGCAGCATAGTGCTTACCGGAGAAACCCTCGAGACGAAGGGGTTGGCGATGCGCCGAGATTTGTTTGTGTTGAACGTTGGTTGTTGTTTATTCCATAAACCCTAGATACATATTTATAGTCCAAGCGGACTTTCTAACGTGGGAATAATCCCCACCGTGTACGAGACAAACTCTAACTTTTAATCTACGATACAATCTACTATAATTAAAGATACACGGGCAATCTAGCCCAGATTCTTCGTGCAAGGCCGCTTCAGAGATCTTCCACGTGTAATCTTCCAAGCCCATCTTGATCGCGGCCCATCTCCTGATTTGGCCAAAATCTGGTGATAACAACTCTATATCAAAAACACACAAAAAATTAGTTACTTGCATTTTACTTTTGTTACCATGTCTAGTTCTGCACCTGTTACTTCTTCACCTGAGGAATTAGTCTTCACTTTTAAACAAGGGGATGAGGAGAGTTTTAAAGATGTTTGGTCCAGAATTTTTACTTCTTATCGTAAAACTGAACCTCAAATGACTCTAAGTTTGCTCCTTAGTAATTTTTATTTTGGTCTTATGATTCGCTATAGATATGCCTTGGATGCTGTAGTGGGAGGAGATTTCCTTCATTGCAATGGGGACCAAGATTTTAATGCCATAAAAAAGTTGGTTGCATCACATGATTCAGCTAATAACTTTGATTCAACCCTTATTAGCATTTATAATAGATTAAACACTCTTGAGACAAGTGCATCTCGCTTGAATGAAAATTATAGATATGTTCGTAACCGTCTTGATCAAGTTTTAGTGAACTCTGAACCTTCATTATGGGATACTACTATTAAAATTGTTATCGGTGACCAAACTCTTCATGCCAATTGTGATATTATGTCTGAATTTTGCCTAATGCCTAAGAGTATTCATGAATCTTTGAAACTTTGGGGATTCGTTGAAGGGGGAGAAGGAATAACTCTTATTGATAACTCTGTTATAATTCCTAAAGGAATAGCTGCGGGTGTGCATACAACCATTCTTGGGAGAACAATATCCATTGATTATCTTGTTATTGAATGTGCAGGAACAGGACAAATCACACTCGGAAGATCCCTGCTGAAACTATTGGGAGCAGTCATAGATATGGGAGAATGCACCCTAAAATTCACCTCTACACCGGGGGGTAGACATATATTCCCTAAATCAAAGAGTAAGAAAAAGAACAAGAAAGGTAAGGGTAAAGCCCAAGGTAATGTTGATGCTCCATCTCTTGATAATACTTGATATACACTTTATGCGCCTAGCTGAAAGGCGTTAAAGAAAAGCGCTTATGGGAGACAACCCATGTTTTTTACTACAGTATTTTTGTTTTATATTTGAGTCTTGGAAGTTGTTTACTACTGTAGAAACCTCTCCTTATCTTAGTTTTGTGCATTGTTGTGCCAAGTAAAGTCGTTGATAGTAAGGTTCATACTAGATTTGGATTACTGCGCAGAAACAGATTTCTTTGCTGTCACGAATTTCGACTTGCCTCTCTGTAGGTAGCTCAGAAAAATATGCCAATTTACGTGCGTGATCCTCAGATATGTACGCAACTTTCATTCAATTTGAGCATTTTCATTTGAGCAAGTCTGGTGCCTCAATAAAATCCATCTCTACGGACTGTTCTGTTTTGACAGATTCTGCCTTTTATTTCGCATTGCCTCTTTTGCTATGGTGGATGAATTTCTTTGTTCCATTAATGTCCAGTAGCTTTATGCAATGTCCAGAAGTGTTAAGAATGATTATGTCACCTCTGAACATGTTAATTTTGATTGTGCACTAACCCTCTAATGAGTTGTTTCGAGTTTGGTGTGGAGGAAGTTTTCAAGAATCAAGAGAGGAGGATGATACAATATGATCAAGGAGAGTGAAAGCTCTAAGCTTGGGGATGCCCCGGTGGTTCACCCCTGCATATTTTAAGAAGACTCAAGCGTCTAAGCTTGGGGATGCCCAAGGCATCCCCTTCTTCATCGACAACATTATCGAGTTCCTCCCCGAAACTATATTTTTATTCCATCACATCTTATGTACTTTGCTTGGAGCGTCGGTTTGTTTTTGTTTTTGTTTTGTTTGAATAAAATGGATCCTAGCATTCATTGTGTGGAGAGAGACACGCTCCGCTGTTGCATATGGATAAATATGTCTTTAGGCTTTACTCATAGTATTCATGGCGAAGGTTGAATCTTCTTCGTTAAATTGTTATATGGTTGGAATTGGGAAATGCTACATGTAGTAATTCTAAAATGTCTTGAATAATTTGATACTTGGCAATTGTTGTGCTCATGTTTAAGCTCTTGCATCATATACTTTGCACCTATTAATGAAGAAATACATAGAGCTTGCTAAAATTTGGTTTGCATATTTGGTCTCTCTAAAGTCTAGATAATTTCTAGTATTGAGTTTGAACAACAAGGAAGACGGTGTAGAGTCCTATAATGTTTACAATATGTCTTTTATGTGAGTTTTGCTGCACCGGTTCATCCTTGTGTTTGTTTCAAATAACCTTGCTAGCCTAAACCTTGTATCGAGAGGGAATACTTCTCATGCATCCAAAATCCTTGAGCCAACCACTATGCCATTTGTGTCCACCATACCTACCTACTACATGGTATTTCTCCGCCATTCCAAAGTAAATTGCTTGAGTGCTACCTTTAAAATTTCCATTCTTTACCTTTGCAATATATAGCTCATGGGACAAATAGCTTAAAAACTATTGTGGTATTGAATATGTACTTATGCACTTTATCTCTTATTAAGTTGCTTGTTGTGCGATAACCATGTTTTCTCGGGACGCCATCAACTACTCTTTGTTGAATATCATGTGAGTTGCTATGCATGTCCGTCTTGTCTGAAGTAAGGGAGATTTACCACTTTATTGGTTAGAGCATGCATATTGTTAGAGAAGAACATTGGGACGCTAACTAAAGCCATGAATCATGGTGGAAGTTTCAGTTTTGGACATATATCCTCAATCTCATATGAGAACATTAATTGTTGCTACATGCTTATGCATTAAAGAGGAGTCCATTATCTGTTGTCTATGTTGTCCCGGTATGGATGTCTAAGTTGAGAATAATCAAAAGCGAGAAATCCAAATGCGAGCTTTCTCCTTAGACCTTTGTACGGGCGGCATGGAGGTACCCCTTTGTGACACTTGGTTAAAACATGTGTATTGCGATGATCCCGGTAATCCAAGCTAATTAGGACAAGGTGCGGGCACTATTAGTATACTATGCATGAGGCTTGCAACTTGTAAGATATAATTTACATGATACATATGTTTTATTACTACCGTTGACAAAATTGTTTCTTGTTTTCAAAACTAAAGCTCTAGCACAAATATAGCAATCAATGCTTCCCTCTGCGAAGGGTCTTTCTTTTACTTTTATGTTGAGTCAGTTCACCTATTTCTCTCCACCTCAAGAAGCAAACACTTGTGTGAACTGTGTATTGATTCCTACATACTTGCATATTGCACTTGTTATATTACTCTATGTTGACAATATCCATGAGATATACATGTTATAAGTTGAAAGCAACCGCTGAAACTTAATCTTCCTTTGTGTTGCTTCAATACCTTTACTTTAATTTGTTGCTTTATGAGTTAGCTCTTATGCAAGACTTATTGATGCTTGTCTTGAAGTACTATTCCTGAAAAGTCTTTGATTTATGATTCATTAGGTTACTCATGTCATTACCATTGTTTTGAACGCTGCATTCATTACATATGCTTACAATAGTATGATCAAGGTTATGATGGCATGCCACTCCAGAAATTATCTTTGTTATCGTTTACCTGCTCTGGATGAGCAGGAACTAAGCTTGGGGATGCTGATACGTCTCCGACGTATTGATAATTTCTTATGTTCCATGCCACATTATTGATGATATCTACATGTTTTATACACATTATATGTCGTATTTATGCATTTCCGGCACTAACCTATTAACGAGATGCCGAAGAGCCAGTTGTTGTTTTCTGCTGTTTTTGGTTTCAGAAATCCTAGTAAGGAAATATTCTCGGAATTGGACGAAATCAACGCCCAGGGTCCTATTTTTGCACGAAGCTTCCGAAGACCGAGGGGAAAGGAAGTGGGGCCACGAGGCGCCGACACCACGTGGTGGCGCGGCCCGGACCCCGGCCGCGCGGCTCGGTGTGTGGGGCCCTCGTGTGGCCCCCGCGTTGCCCTTCCGTCTACTTAAAGCCTTCGTCGCGAAACCCCCGATGCATCGAGAGCCACAATACGGAAAACCTTACCGAGACTCCGCCGCCGCCAATCCCATCTCGGGGGATTACGGAGATCGCCTCCGGCACCCTGCCGGAGAGGGGAATCATCTCCCGGAGGACTCTTCACCGCCATGGTCGCCTCCGGAGTGATGAGTGAGTAGTTCACCCCTGGACTATGGGTCCATAGCAGTAGCTAGATGGTTGTCTTCTCCTCATGTGCTTCATTGTCGGATCTTGTGAGCTGCCTAACATGATCAAGATCATCTTTCTGTAATTCTATATGTTGTGTTTGTCGGGATCCGATGGATAGAGAATACTATGTTATGTTGATTATCAATCTATTACCTATGTGTTGTTTATGATCTTGCATGCTCTCCGTTATTAGTAGAGGCTACGGCCAAGTTTTTACTCTTAACTCCAAGAGGGAGTATTTATGCTCGATAGTGGGTTCATGCCTCCATTAAATGCGGGACAGTGACAGCAAGTTCTAAGGTTGTGGATGTGTTGTTGCCACTAGGGATAAAACATTGATGCTATGTCCGAGGATGTAGTTATTGATTACATTACGCACCATACTTAATGCAATTGTTTGTTGTTTGCAACTTAATACTGGAAGGGGTTCGGATGATAACCCTGAAGGTGGACTTTTTAGGCATAGATGCATGTCTGGATAGCGGTCTATGTACTTTGTCGTAATGCCCAATTAAATCTCACAATACTCATCATATCATGTATGTGCATTGTCATGCTCTCTCTATTTGTCAATTGCCCGACTGTAATTTGTTCACCCAACATGCTATTTATCTTATGGGAGAGACACCTCTAGTGAACTGTGGACCCCGGTCCATTCTTTTACATCGAATACAATCTACTCGCAATACTTGTTTTATCGTTTTTTGCAAACAATCATCATCCACACTATACATCTAATCCTTTGTTACAGCAAGCCGGTGAGATTGACAACCTCCACTGTTTCGTTGGGGCAAAGTACTTTGGTTGTGTTGTGCGGGTTCCACGTTGGCGCCGGAATCCCTGGTGTTGCGCCGCACTACATCTCGCCGCCATCAACCTTCAACGTGCTTCTTGGCTCCTCCTGGTTCGATAAACCTTGGTTTCTTTCTGAGGGAAAACTTGCCGCTGTACGCATCACACCTTCCTCTTGGGGTTCCCAACGGACGCGTGCTGTACGCGTATCATATGGTCAGAAACCATAGTTGCAGTATACGCCGCAATATACTTTGCAGAAGGGCCCCCCTTTCCCCGGCCGCCGTTCCGTGAAAGGGTCCTTGACGAGACAACAACGCCGACCTACCTCTCCGGCGCAGAACCACGGCAGTCCCAGCCGCCTCCCTTGTGGCCGCGTCTCCTGCGCTCTTTTCCATGGCCGGACCACGATTGGACTCACCGGGGGCATAATGATAATCGCCATCACCACTATCGTTAGACTCCACAGGTGCAAAGTACTTTGCAGCAGATGCCACTTTTCTTCCCTCGCCGTCCAGTGAACGAGTCTTTGATGCAAAGACCGTGCCGGCCCCTGTTGCCGCGCTTCAGGCCGTGTCTCCCACGCCCTGCACTCTTCGCCTTCTTGCCCGGTGAACCAATAGACTGATCGTTGGAATAAGGAAACCGATGACAGCCGATTGCGATCGGCCGTCATCGGTTTCCTTATTCCAACGATCAGTCTATTGGTTCACCAGGAAAGAAGGCGAAGAGTGCAAGGCGCAGGAGACACGGCCTGAAGCGGGGCAACAGGGGCCGGCATGATGCTGGGCAGGCCGGCACGGTCTTTGCATCAAGGACTCGTTCATTGGACGGCGAGGGAAGAAAAGTGGGATCTGCTGCAAAGTACTCTACACCTGTGGAGTCTGACCATAGTGGTGATGGCGATTATCATTATTCCCGGCCCCGGTGAGTCCAATCGTGGTCCGGCCATGGAGAAGAGCGCAGGAGACGCGGCCACAAGGGAGGCGGCTTGGATTGCCGTGGTTCTGCGCCGGAGAGGCAGGTCGGCGTTGTTGTCTCGTCAAGGACTCGTTCACGGAATGCCGGCCGGGGAAAGGGGGGCCTTCTACAAAGTATATTGCGGCGTATATGTGACCAAACATTCTAATCATCGGCACTAAAATGGAAGAAAGAGCCAAGTGGTATCTCAACTAGATATCATATGCCACATACTTTGTTGGTCGAAACAAATATTAACATTCAGGGATGGAGTAAGTGAGGCCAGGTAGGATGCACAAGAGATTGATATTTGTGCCATCACACCAGGCTCACTTGCTCCACCCCCGAGTGTACGAGTGACCAACCATTCTAATCATCGGCACTAAAAAGGAAGAAAGAGCCAAGTGGTATCAACTAGATAGCATATGCCTCATACTTTGTTGGTCCAAACAAATATTAACATTTAGGGATGGGGTCAGCGAGGCCAGGTAGGATGCACAAGAGATTGATATTTGTGCCATCACACCAGGCTCACTGGCCCCACCCCAAAGTGTACAAGTGACCAAACATTCTAATCATCGGCACTAAAAAGGAAGAAAGAGCCAAGTGGTATCAACTAGATAGCATATGCCTCATACTTTGTTGGTCCAAACAAATATTAACATTCAGGGATGGGGTCAGCGAGGCCAGGTAGGATGCACAAGAGATTGATATTTGTGCCATCACACTAGGCTCACTGGCCCCACCCCAGAGTGTACAAGTGACCAAACATTCTAATCATCGGCCAACGCAATTAAGAAGTGCCAACTCAAATAAGAGACAAGTAGCTAGTATGAATTAAATGGAATGCCTCATACTTTGTTGGTCGAAACAAATATTAACATTCCGGGAAGGCGTTAGTGAGACCAGGTAGGATGCACAAGAGATTGATATTTGTGCCATCGCACCAGGCTCACTAGCGCCTTTCCGGAGTGTATAGGTGACCAAACATTCTAATCATCGGCAAGTACAAATAAGATTGAAGACCAAATCATTTATAAAGAGAACCATTTAGCATGGAGCAGATGCTCCGTAGGGATTATTCATCACTTGGTATAGACCAAGTGATGTTGGCAAAGGAGAGGCCAAGCAAGAACCAGTAAATACAGGTAAGTGATAGATATGCCTAAACAAGCAAGAACACATAGCATATCCCAGCTAACCAGATGAGACAAGTCTTGGTAGCCAACTGAATCACCTAGCACCACCTAGCCTTTTAAAACCATCAGAAACAGTCCATTTTCTTCAAAGGATACCACAGTGGCATTCATTTACATGATCACCTACTGTGGATATCTCTATTTTCATCAAAGCCAACAAGAAATAGAAATTTATCATTACTCAGTTGAGTTCAAAACAAAGCTGGGGTACCATAAGGGATTAATCATCACTTGGTAGTAACCAAGTGATGTCGGCAGAGAGAGGCCAAGCCCGAGCTAGTAAATCCAGTAGAGATGGATATGCACAAGTAAGCAAGAACACATAGCCTATCCAAGTTAACCAGATAAAACCAACCTTGACAGACCAACTTAATAACCTAGCATCACCTAGTCTTTTAAACCATCGAAACTTCCCATTTTCTTCAAAGGATACCACGAGTGGCATTCATTTACATGATTCCCTACCGTGAATATCTCTATTTTCACCAAAACGAACCAATTATCCAACTATGAGATGCAACCGATGGCAGTAGCAAGAGCTAATGAGGTCACATCACAACATAAGCAATCCACACCGAGTAAACAAGTCCTCATCACCTTATACAGAGTTCGGACTTTGGATTTGTTTCCAACAAAGGTTGGAAAACAAATCAAATCCATTTAGTTTAACTGAATCATCACCAACACATGGTTCATTAATAAGAAGTGACAAGCATAGCACCAATTAATCAAGCAATATAGCAGCATCAGTAACAAGCATAACACCAATTAATCAAGCAATATAGCAGACATCGATAACAAGCATAGCACCAATTAATCAACTATAGCTCCATCAGTAACAAGCATAGCACCAATTAATCAAGCAATAGCAGCATGACCTGCACATGACACTTTACTAAAGCCAAAACTTCAGTAAAGCAATTAATCAATGCTTTCATGCAGGTGCTTGACGAGCAACAACTCGCAAGCAATGGGATCATAATTCAATCCTCGTGCACATACCGGATAAATGGCATCAATTAACACCAACCTTCTCCCCCTCTCCGTAATTAGCCAAGTTATACAGAATAAGAAAAGGGGGACTGGAGCAACATTCATGGGAGTCCAACAATGGCATTCTATAACCAAAGGCACCTCCAACAATGTCAAGCTAAATCGTTCCAACATCGTGCTAGCAACTAGCAACACAGCAGCATCAACATCCAGAGCACAACAGCAGCACAACAGCATCTAGAGCATTTCATCGAGCACTTTGTGCTCGCGCGGGAGAGGAAGAGGGAGGGGAGGCCAGAGGTGGAGCTCACCGACAGCAGGGGTGGAGGAGGAGGTTGACGACGATGACAGGGGTGGGGGAGGAGGAGGACGTGGCGGCTCCTCCTCCTTGATGCGGCGCTGGACCCTCCTCCTCCACGCTGCGGCCCCTCCTCCTACACGCCGCGGCGGCATGTGCTGCTGGTGGTGGCGGGGATGGGTGGAGCATGGCGGCATGCGGCCCTCGCGGAGGAAGGCGGCGGCGACGGCGACGACGGCGCTCACCATGGAAGGCGGCGACGCGCGGTAGGGAGAGGGGAGAGAGGGGGTACGGGCGAGAGAGGGGGTACGGCAGTGATATAAGAGGCACTATTTCTGTGGCGCACCAGAACAAGTGCACCACAGAAACAATTATTTCTGTGGCGCACCAGTACAAGTGCGCCACAGAAACACTTATTTACGTGGCGCACCTCCGTCCTATGCGCCACAGAAATAACTACACTAATTATTGGTGGTGGCAGGATGTGGGCCCCACCTCATTTCTGTCGCGCATGGTTTAGCAGTGCGCCATAAAAATAAGCTATTTCTGTGGCGCACCCTGCCAGGTGCGCCACAAAAAAGCTTTCTGTGGCGCATATTTGGCTGGTGCGCCACAAAACTAAGATCTCACCTATAAGGCTTTTCCTACTAGTGAATCTTGGATGAATCGAAGGGAAATACCTTGAGAAATAGAGGGGGATCGATTTGTCCGGCCAGATCTATCGAATCCGTGGAGGATTTGGTGGGGCGGAGGAGAGGCGGCCGGCGACGGCGGTTCCGGGCGACAAGAGAGAAGAAGAAGAGGCTCGGGCTGGGGCGGCTCGGGCGCCACAAATAAGTGGATGTGTGGCGCCCATGGGAACGGCGACACACGCCCTGCCACGTTAGCTGGTGCACGACATGCAGCGTCGATCACGCCTCGTTGGCCTGGATGTGTGGCGACGTTCGCATGGGCCACACAAGCCGCTCCGAAGGACGCCACACAAAAGGTTAGTGTAGTAAAATAGTTTGGCTAGAGGGTTATTTCGTGATTTTCTTTGCCAAAAGGATTATTTTTTGTCAAAATCGCCGCGGAGGGTTGAAGGACGGGGGTGTTTCTTGCGTGCGTGGCTAGTTGGGCCGTTGGGCCTGGCTGGTCAAGGGCTTCCTCTTTTGCTTTTTTTTAGAGTACGATTAAAGACATTAATTCTTTTTAAAAAATAATTGTTATTACTCACTTCGTCTAAAAATTGGTGCCCTAATTTTTTCTGGATGCGGATATATATCTATAATTAAAGTGTGTTTGTATGTAGACAAACTAAGACACCTATTTTTAGACATGCTAGACAGGCTAGTACTACTTCTGTCTATATAAAAGGATGTTGAAAGCTTGTTTAAATTTGGATGTATCTAGACATTCTTAGTGTACACTACATCCAAATTTAGACAAACGTCCGACATCCTTTTATGAAAGATGTTTTTATTTTTAATATTTAAAAACAAAATCATAAAAGAACCCTCAACTTCTTTGGTCAACGCAAGTTTGGAATACATAACCATGTTCTCCTGAAACTAGGTAATGGTTGACGCTATTTAGACCACTTCTATGACCACTTCTGGTCGGCGCTCACGCTGGGGCTCGCAAAGACCCACAGTGGGACCTTGACAACAACATCAGGTAGACGACCTTCTTCAACCAGCAGCGCGACGATAGAATCGCTGCGTACGATGGCAACGGCCTGCCGTCAGAGAACTACAACTTCGAGGGGCAGCGGCGGTGGTGGAGCACGCCTGGGAGGGCCCTCGCCTAGGTCCTCGACCACATCGTGGAGGGGAAAACCCCGCCGCTCACGATGCCTCTACCCCAGCCGCACCCACTAGCACGTCGCTAGGGAGGAAGGTGGGACGTGTGCCGCCAGCAGGCATCATCTTCGTCGCTCTCCTCTTACTCGTGCTCCTCCTCGTCCCCTGCCCGCTACTCGCCCTACTTGACACGTCTCCCCACCTCCTTGCGCCGGTGAGCAGGAGCCCGACGAGCACTCTCGCAGTCGTGAGGGTGGTGGCATCATCAACCATGGCCGCCGCGCGCCTTCTCCTCCCCGTGGCTACCTGCAACCGAAGCGTGAGGTGAGTGAGTGGACGCCACCGCCGGAGTACAAGTTGGAGACCCTCCAGCTGAAGGTGGAGGAGGACCTCGAGGAGTTCCCTGGCAAGCGGATCGTCGAGCGGGCCTTGGTCCAGGAAACAGACAAGCACCGCTGCGAGGAGGCCAAGCGTGCACCGCCGCCTCGAACTGTTCATCGACCTAGATGACAACAGTGACACCGAGTCGTCGAGCAGGCATCGCGGACGAGGCTACCATGGCCAGGGTTGCAACTACTACACGCTGCCGAAGCAGGAGCCCGACGACGAGGAGGAGGACTCATGGCGGCGATATACCGGCGCCTAGGCCTCGGTCGTGGCTGCCGTTAGATTTAGGATTTTTTTAGTTAGCCAAACTTTGTATTAAACGCTAAGCTATCTATAGATCGCTTGTTTTTTTTTATCAAATTTAAATTATTTTTTATGGGGTACACCGTTGGGACTTAATCGGCCCCATTATCAAATTTTCGGCGGTGGCACCTGATGTTTACGCATGATTCTATTCTTGTAGACAGTGTTGGGTCTCCAAGTGCAGAGGTTTGTAGAACAGCAGCAAGTTTCCCTTAAATGGATCACCCAAGGTTTATCGAACTCAGGGAGGTAAAGGTCAAATATATCCCTCTCAAGCAACCCTGCAATTACGATACAAGAAGTCTCTTGTGTCCCCAACACACCCAATACACTTGTCAGATGTATAGGTGCACTAGTTCGGCGAAGAGATAGTAAAATGCAAGTGATATGGATGAATATGAGTGGTAATAACAATCTGAAATAAATATGGCAGCAAGTAAACATGCGGTAAAACAGTAAATAAACGGTGATTCGATGTTTGGAAACAAGGCCTAGGGATCATACTTTCACTAGCGGTCACTCTCAACAATGATATCATAAAGGAATATAAATATAAGCACTTCACTATGTGATGTCTACGCACGCTTCTATTCCTGTAGACAGTGTTGGGCCTCCAAGAGCAGAGGTTTGTAGAACAGCAGCAAGTTTCCCTTAAGTGAATCACCCAAGGTTTATCGAACTCAGGGAGGTAGAGGTCAAAGATATCCCTCTCAAGCAACCCTGCAATTACGATACAATAAGTCTCTTGTGTCCCCAACACACCTAATACACTTGTCAGATGTATAGGTGCACTAGTTCGGCGAAGAGATAGTGAAATACAAGTGATATGGATGAATATGAGTGGTAATAACAATCTGAATAAAATATGGCAGCGAGTAAACATGCAGTAGAACAGTAAATAAACGGAGTTTCGATGCTTGGAAACAAGGCCTAGGGATCATACTTTCACTAGTGGACACTCTCAACATTGATCACATAACTGAATAAACAAATACTACTTTCTCTACACTCTCTTGTTGGATGACAAACACAATTCATTGTGTAGGGCTACAAGAGCTCCCTCAAGCCGGAGTTAACAAGCTCCACAACATTCGGTGTTCATATTTAAGTAACCTTAGAGTGCATAATAGACCATTGCAATTATACCGAGTACTAACATAGCATGCACACTTGTCACCGTCAGGCTATGAAAGGGGGAATAGATCGCATCAATACTATCATAGTAATAGTTAACTTCATAATCTACAAGAGATTACAATCATAACCTACGCGAAGTACTACATGATGCACACACTGTCAACATTACATCATGGAGGAGGAATAGACTACTTTAATAACATCACTAGAGTAGCACATAGATGATATTCAACTAGATCACAAAGCTCATGATCACATAAAGATCACATGGAAGAGAGAGATGAACCACATAGCTACGGTACAGCCCTTAGCCTCAGGGGAGAACTACTCCCTCCTCATCATGGGAGACAGCGATGGCGATGAGGATGGCGGTGGTGTCGATGGAGATGACTCCGTGGGCAATTCCTCGTCCCGGCAGAGTGCCGGAACAGAGACTTTTGTCCCCCGAATTGGAGTTTCGCGATGGCGGCGGCGTTCCTGGAGTCTTTCTGGAGTTTCGTCAATCCCTATCGCGTTTTTAGGTCGAAAGGGCGTATATAGGCGAAGATGCGGAGTCGGAAGGGCGCCAGGGCTCCCTCTCCATAGGCCGGCGCGGCCAGGGTGGAGCCCGCGCGACCCTATGGTCTGGGGCCCCTGGGCCTCCTCTCCGGCTCCCCTTCGGTGTTCTGGTCCATCTCGGTGAATTAAGATATTTGGCTTTCGTTTCGTCGAATTCCGAGAATATTGCCCGAACTGCCTTTCTGGAACCAAAAACAGCAGAAAACGGGAACTGGCACTGTGGCATCTTGTCAATAGGTTAGTGCCGGAAAATGCATAATAATGACATAAAGTGTGTATAAAACATGTGAGTATCATCATAAAAGTAGCATGGAACATAAGAAATTATAGATACGTTTGAGACGTATCAAGCATCCCTAAGCTTAGTTCCTACTCGCCCTCGAGTAGGCAAACGATAACAAGGATAACTTCTGAAGTGACTGATGCGTGCAGTCGACACGTCTGTTGGGAACCCCAAGAGGAAGGTGTGATGCGTACAGTAGAAAGTTTTCCCTCAGAAAGAAACCAAGGTTTATCGAACCAGGAGGAGCCAAGAAGCACGTCGAAGGTTGATGGCGGCGAGATGTAGTGCGGCGCAACACCGGGGATTCCGGCGCCAACGTGGAACCTCGCACAACACAACCAAAGTACTTTGCCCCAACGAAACGAGTGAGGTTGTCAATCTCACCGACTTGCTCAGTAACAAAGGATTAGATGTATAGTGTGGATGATGATTGTTTGCGGAAGCGATAGAACAAGTATTGCAGTAGATTGTATTCGATGTAAAAGAATGGACCGGGGTCCACAGTTCACTAGAGGTGTCTCTCCCATAAGATAAATAGCATGTTGGGTGAACAAATTACGGTTGGGCAATTGACAAATAGAGAGGGCATGACCATGCACATACATGATATGATGAGTATAGTGAGATTTAATTGGGCATTACGACAAAGTACATAGACCGCTATCCAAAGCATGCATCTATGCCTAAAAAGTCCACCTTCGGGTTATCATCCGAACCCCTTCCGGTATTAAGTTGCAAACAATGAGACAATTGCATTAAGTATGGTGCGTAATGTAATCAATAACTACATCCTCGGACATAGCATCAATGTTTTATCCCTAGTGGCAACAACACATCCACAACCTTAGAACTTTCCGTCACCGTCCCAGATTTAATGGAGGCATGAACCCACTATCGAGCATAAATACTCCCTCTTGGAGTTAAGAGTAAAAACTTGGCCGAGCCTCTACTAATAACGGAGAGCATGCAAGATCATAAACAACACATAGGTAATAGATTGATAATCAACATAACATAGTATTCTCTATCCATCGGATCCCAACAAACACAACATATAGCATTACAGATAGATGATCTTGATCATGTTAGGCAGCTCACAAGATCCGACAATGAAGCACATAAGGAGAAGACGACCATCTAGCTACGGCTATGGACCCATAGTCCAGGGGTGAACTACTCACTCATCACTCCGGAGGCGACCATGGCGGTGAAGAGTCCTCCGGGAGATGATTCCCCTCTCCGGCAGGGTGCCGGAGGCGATCTCCTAAATCCCCCGAGATGGGATTGGCGGCGGCGGCGTCTGTGGAAGGGTTTCCGTATCGTGGCTCTCGGTGATCGGGGGTTTCGCGACGAAGACTATATGTAGGCGGAAGGGCAGGTCGGGGGCCACACGAGGGCCCCACACGCCAGGGCCGCGCGGCCGGCACTTCGGGCCGCGCCGCCTGTTGTGGCGGCGCCTCGTGGCCCCACTTTGTAAGTCCTCCGGTCTTCCGGAAGCTTCGTGTAAAAATAGGCCCCGGGCGTTGATTTCGTCCAATTCCGAGAATATTTCCTTACTAGGATTTCGAAACCAAAAACAGCAGAAAACAGCAATTGGCTCTTCGGCATCTCGTTAATAGGTTAGTGCCGGAAAATGCATAAATATGACATAAAGTATGCATAAAACATGTAGATATCATCAATAATGTGGCATGGAACATTAGAAATTATCGATACGTCGGAGACGTATCAGTGACATGCTATCATAACTTTGATCAATACTATTGTAAAGCATATGAGATGAATGCAGCGATTCGAAGCAATGGTGAAGACAATGAATAAACAAATGAATCATATAGCAAAGACTTTTCATGAATAGTACTTTCAAGACAAGCATCAATAAGACTTGCATAAGAGTTAACTCATAAAGCAATAGATTCAAAGTAAAAGGCATTGAAGCAACACAAAGGATGAATAAGTTTCAGCAATGCTTTCAACTTGTAACATGTATATCTCATGGATAGTTGTCAACATAAAGCAATATAACAACTGCAATAGGTGAACATGTAAGAATCAATGCACACAGTTGATACAAGTGTTTGCTTCTAAGATAGAAACAAGTAGGTAAACTGACTCAACAATAAAGTAGAAGAATGGCCCTTCACAGAGGGAAGCATGGATTACTATTTTTGTGCTAGAGCTTTTCATTTTGAAAACATAGAAACAATTTTGTCAACGGTAGTAATAAAGCATATGTGTTATGTATAAGATATCCTATAAGTTGCAAGCCTCGTGCATAGATTACCAATAGTGCTCGCACCTTGTCCTAATTAGCTTGGATTTACATGGATTATCACTGCATAACATATGTTTCAACCAAGTGTCACAAAGGGGTACCTCTATGCCGCCTGTACAAAGGTCTAAGGAGAAAGATCGCATTTGATTCCTCCTTTTTGATTATTCTCAACTTAGACATCCATACCGGGACAACATAGACAACAGATAATGGACTCCTCTTTAATGCATAAGCATTCAACAAATAATATTCTCATAAGAGATTGAGGATTAATTGTTCAAACTGAAACTTCCACCATGATTCATGGCTTTAATTAGCGGCCCAATGTTCTTCTCTAACAATATGCATACTCAAACCGTTTGATCATGATAAATCATCCTTACTTCAGACAAGACGAACATCCATAGCAACTCACATGATATTCAACAAAGGTGTAATAGTTGGTGGCGTCCCCAGAAACATGGTTACCGCTCAACAAGCAACTTATAAGAAATAAGATACATAGCTACATATTCATCACCACAATAGTTTTTAAGGCTATTTTCCCATGAGCTATATATTGCAAAGACAAAGGATAGAATTTTTAAAGGTAGCACTCACGTAATTTACTTTGGAATGGAAGAGAAATACCATGTAGTAGGTAGATATGGTGGACACAAATGGCATAGTTTTTGGCTCAAGGATTTGGATGCACGAGAAGAATTCCCTCTCAATACAAGGCTAGGCTAGCAAGGTTGTTTGAAGCAAACTCAAGTATAAAACGGTACAACAAAACTTACATATGAACATATTGCAAGCATTATAAGACTTTACATCGTCTTCCTTGTTGTTCAAACACCTTAACCAGAAAATATCTAGACTCTAGAGAAACCAATCATGCAAACCAAATTTTAACAAGCTCTATGTAGTTCTTCATTAATAGGTGCAAAGTACATGATGCAAGAGCTTAAACATGATCTATATGAGCACAACAATTGCCAAGTATCAAATTATTCAAGACATTATACCAATTACCACATGAAGCATTTTCTGTTTCCAACCATATAACAATGAACGAAGCAGTTTCAACCTTCGCCATGAACATTAAAAGTAAAACTAAGAACACCAGTGTTCATATGAACGAGCGGAGCGTGTCTCTCTCCCACACAAACATGAATTTATTCAGAGAATGAAAATAACAAAATGAAAATAAAAGCACACAGATGCTCCAAGTAAAGCACATAAGATCATTTTCATAAAAACTAGCTTCCCCAATCTTAGACTTTTTCATAGCATTAGCAATAATGGTGTTCAAATAATTCATACTAATAACATTGCTACCAGCATGCAAGTAAAGTTCCATAGGTTTTTTAATTTTCTCTCCAAATACCTCGTGTCCTAACTCAAGATAAATACTATAAAGCTCTCTAATTTTGTTGTTGTTTTCCATTAAGACTAACTAGTGAAAATAAAAACAAGAAACAAAAACATATAATTGCAGAAGATAAAGGAAATCACTTCGAGCACTCACCAGCAACTAAAAAACTTAGTAGCCAGACGATGTGAGTACCTTTTACCTTACCTCCCTGGCAACGACGCCAGAAAAGAGCTTGATATCTACGCACGCTTGTATTCTTGTAGATAGTGTTGGGAATCCAAGTACAAATGTTTGTAGAATGGCAGCAAGTTTCCCTTAAGTGGATCACTCAAGGTTTATCGAACTCAGGGAGGTAGAGGTCAAAGATATCCCTCTCAAGCAACCCTGCAATTACGATACAAGAAGTTTCTTGTGTCCCCAACACACCCAATAAACTTGTCAGATGTATATGTGCACTAGTTCGGTGAAGAGGTAGTAAAATGCAAGTGATATGGATGAATATGAGTGGTAATAACAATCTGAAATAAATATGGCAGCAAGTAACCATGCAGTAAAACAGTAAATAAACGGTAATTCGATGCTTGGAAACAAGGCCTAGGGATGATAGTTTCACTAGTGGTCACTCTCAACAATGATATCATAAAGGAATATAAATATAAGCACTTCACTATGCTACTCTGAACTACTCTCCGGTTGGATAACGAACACTAATTCACCGCGTAGGACAGCAAAAGCAAACCTTACAGATGTATTCCGAAGTACTAATGAACACCCCACACTATCACTTTGAGCATTCATAGGAGGTACTAACACATCACAATTTCATAGAGACATCCAACTCAAATCATAACTCAGTGAACAAGTATTCTGTAAAATATAGCCTAAGAGACCCACACGATGCACAAACTCCACCTTTACACACGTGGGACAAGGAGTGTCCGGAGATCACATACGTAAAATCCACTTGAATAGCATAACGACATCTACATTACAAAGCTCATGGTCACATAAAGATCACACCATGGAAAAGAGAGATAAACCACATAGCTACCGGTAGAGTCCTCAGCCCCGGGAGATAACTACTCACTCCTCATCATAGGAGTCAGCAATGGCGATGGAGATGGCGGTGGAGTCGATGGAGATGGCTCCGGGGGCAATTCCCCATCCCGGCAGGGTGTCGGAACAGAGATTTCTGTCCCCCGAATCTTGTCTGCGATGGCGGCGGAGCTACGGAACTTTTCGTGGATGGAGGCCTGTATATTTAGGGTTTTTGTGTCGGGAGCTTTATATAGGTAGAAGGGCGAGGTCGTTGGAGGCCTGGTGGCCCCACACCATGCCTAGGCACGGCCAGAGGTGGGCCCGCGCCTAGGGGTGGTTTGGCCACCTCGGCGCCCCCTCCGTCTCTGCTTTGGACCCCGTCTTCGTTACGGTGAAACATTAACTTCGGCTTTTGTTTCGTCTAATTCCGAGAATATTTCCTGTACAACTTTTCTAAAATACAAAACAGCAGAAAACAGGGAACTGACACTGTGTCATCTTGTCAATAGGTTATTGCCGAAAAATGCATAAAAGTGCCACGAAGTGTAAACAAAACATATAGCAATTGATGTAAAATAAGCATGGAGCATCAAAAATTATAGATACACTTGCAACGTATCAGCACCCCATATAGCCCCAAAAAAAGGCTGCGCCGGACGCGTATAAGGGCACGAGTGGAGATGCTCTTAGACTTGTTATTTTGATTCTCTCTTCTGTTAGAGTTGCATGGCTATTTCAATCTCTATTTTATTAGTCATGTTTTACCTACTGTCTTTGTGGATTAAATCATACAAATTACTCATATCTCCAACACTCTTTACGCCAGCTCTGAGGTTTCGTTCTGCAGCAGCAATGCGAAGTCACTTGTGAACTTGTGACGAGTTCTGATGGACTTGTGAACCAGCCTTCGAATTTTGTGATGCTGTGGCATGTTCCGAAGAATCGAGCTAGAATTAGTGGCTCTTATACATCAAATTATTTTTTCTTTGCCACACGAAGGACACCAGAACAGAATAATAGACATGCATGTATAGTGAAGTGCACCCGAATAAATCAGTTTTGATTTGCATCTGGATTGAAAATAGTAACTCACAACTGACAGGTGGATCGTATACATGCATCCATATACATACATACATGTTGTCTGACGAACAGAACAGAAATGATGTGTACGTCCTCGATTAATCGCTAATTAAGAATGCTTAATTAGCTGCCGATGTACTTGTCGATGATGGTGCAGAGGCTGGTCTTGGGGACGGCGCCGATGACGCTCTCCTTCTTCTCGCCGTCCTTGAACATGAGCACGGTGGGAATGCTCCGGATGCCGTAGGTGGACGCGATGTTTGGGCAGTCGTCCGTGTTCACTTTGCAGCACTTGATCTTCCCCACGTAGTCCTTGGCAAGCTCGTCGATCACCGGCGCAATCATCCGGCACGGCCCGCACCACGGCGCCCAGAACTCCACCAGCACCGGCGACTCGGACGCGATCACCAAGTTGTCCCAGTTCTTCTCGTCCGCCACAATTACTGCGCCACAATTAAGACTGGAACTCTCAAGATCTTCTTCTCTACATTTCACCTAGCCTAGGGAGATGGATAAGGGCAGTGCCGTACCTTCATCGACGGCGTTCTTGCACTGGCAGACGAAGCGAGACGGCCGCCGCGGCGCCACCAGGGCGGACGGTGACGGGGACGGCGTGACGACGGCGGGGGCGGCGGTCCTTGACCTGGACGGAGCGTAGCTGCTGCTGCTAAGCCTCTCCCTGCTGCCGGCCTGGGGCGCGTGCAGGGCCCAGGCTCTGAGGCATGTCTCCAACGCCATTGCTGGTCACGGAGAAAGAGGGAGAAAGAAAGAGAGAAAAGGAGCTGGTTCCTGTGCCAGTATCCTGGCGAGGAGAAGAGAGGGAAAAAGATGTGAATGGTGTAGTGTTGGAGCGAGGAGGATAGGATTTGTTTGCCTCTGCCATTGGATGGCAGGGAAGAGGTTTTGGGTGCATTGTGAGGTGGCCAGAGACCCTTGCTCTGCATGTGGATGAGGTGATTTTGCTCTCCTGATTTTTTTTTTCCTGGGTTCGTGTGTCTGGCTCCGGCCCGGTGATACGCACTACCAGTAGAAGGTCTTAAACAGCCTACGAATATAACACGGATGTGCTAACATAAATCTGTTTTTCGATTTGCTTGATTTTCTTTTCAAAGAATTCGATGACATGTCCTTTCTTCTCCATGGTTGGCGTCGACAAGCAGTAAGCGGTGGTGCCAAGCGAGATGAGGCTGCGCGCAAGCTAGAGGAAGCGATGACACGATGCGTAATGCGGTAGACACAAGGTGATATTCGGATCAGAGCATCTCCAACACAAGCCTTATAATAGGACGAGGCTAAAAAAACACTAATTTACTTACTGCACGGTGGGGCAAAACCGGCGCTCAAACAGAAGCTGTAAAATACGCAGAGCCGTATTTTTTTTTGGCATGACCAAAAAAGCAGCATCATGTGTTGGGTATTTGCGGCGTGCAAATTTTTTACTAAGCGCACAAACTACAGCTGTCAGCGAAAATTTTCATGCATGCCCACTGGCAGCCCCGCTTCATGGGCGCCACCCCGGAGCTCTGCCTCACCTAGCTCCCGCTCGACGGCGAGGACTGCTTGCCAACGGGAGCCCCCCTTGCGTTCTTGCGTTTCTGGCCGGCGTGATTCTGCCCGAAGCTCCTCCCTCCTTCGGTGCCGGAGCTCCTCCCCTCAAAGCCACCCAATCTACGCCACCCTCCCTCGATTTCAAGCAAAATCAGCGGAGGTGAGGCTCGGAGTGTCGGATGCTAGCATGCATCCGTGCCAACTCCCGCTTGGCCTAGCAGCCCGGTGCAGGCGATGCCGAATGCTAGGGTTCCTCTAAGTCGCGGCCGTCATCCCGGTCCCCCTCGACGCGGGGACTACGGGGAAGGAGACGAGCACAACCTACTTCCCCATCGTCATGGACTACCGAGAAAGGAGACGAGCACTTCAAGGGACTTGATTACTTTTCCAAAGATCCTTGTAGGATCTTCTATGTAAAGGGAAGGGACCTGTTTGTTGAATTTGTGTTGAAAAATGTGTTTGTGGTGCACTATTTTAAGGCATCTGGAAAACTGCTGCTGCATGCGAGCCATTTTTTTGGGCATGTGGAATAGCGCCGGCTTCGAGCCCAAAAGCACCATGCGCCATAAAACTAAAAAGGGGTGATGTAAAATAGAGCATCTATTAAATATGCTCTTAGGTTTGTAGTTTTAGTTTAGGGGTTTAGAGGGATGGCCTTATTGGGCAATGACACCGGTTGGAAATGCAGCCGAGGGATGTGGGAAGAAAAATAGGGCAATAACGACAGTCGACTTTGACACGAAAATGAGGGAGGAGGAGGGGTTTCCTTAAAGAGGCTTGTTCGCTTTTACGAAAACAAAATGAGAAGATATATGGTACTCCCTCCGTTCCAAAATGTAAGGCGTCTAAGGATTAGTCAAAAGTCAACGTTTTTTTAAGTTTGATCAATTTTATACATAAAAATATAAACATTTATAGTACTGAATCAACATGAATTGATTCACCATAAAATATATTTTCTTAATATGTCCATTTGATATTGTAGATGTAAATATACTTTTCTAAAAATTCGGTCAAAGTTAGTAAAGTTTGACTCTTAACCAGTCCTTAGACGCCTTACATTTTGGGACGGAGGGAGTACAAGTGTAGCCATTGGTAGTGGTTGATCCTAGCCAAATGGCAAGACATGGGGGGGGGGATAGGGGTGTACCAGTAGATAATTTAGGTGGTGCTTGATTAGCCATTGGATGAATAACCATTCTAACCAAAACAAGATGTGTGATGAGCGTGTTTTACACTCATCCTTTATGAAGTTCAAGCTTGATATTCTCAACATTACGCATTTGTTTCTCTATAATTTCATACTTTGCAAATTTGGTAAATCTTCTTGTGTTGGTATGTTGTTGCTATTTCATGCGAATTGGGAGGTAGTGATTACAAATGCATCTCTACTCCGTAAAAGGAGCATTTCCATAGGTAGCACACAACAAGAGGCATAACAGTAGCAGAAAATGAGCACCGGTACAACCACAACTACTCATACCTTCATGGCGGATTTTTTGTTGACATCATGGGACGTGTCATCATCGGAATCTATGTTGAAATTTCCATGGTGTTAATAGGGCTGGAGAATGTCACCGCGACTGAGATTGGAGGACCATAAGGTCTTGATGGCCCACTTTGGGTTCGAGACTACCAAGTAATGGTGGAGGAGGGGTCTTGGATGTGATGAAGACTTTGCTTCCCATGATGTTTTACGGACATGGCTTGCGGAATGATGTTCCCGTCCACACCAAACACGAGGTTACCCGTGAGCCTGTTGATTGATGATTTGCATTAGCAGCCTGCAAGTGGCAAGTGGGGGTGGCAGCACAGGTGGACTTCATTTTTGTGTGGCGCTCCTTGAGTGTTAAGTCTTGATTTCCAGGGTGAAAACCCTAGGTCTGACTCTCATTCGTTGTACTTGGAAATGCCGATTGTCTCCTTGTTGAAGGCATTGTCTCGTGTGCTCGGAATTTTCTCCTGAGTGAAAACCTATGATCTATTGATCATGGGACAATGATGCTTGTGTACTTTCCCTTCTTGGAGGCGTCACTTTTGGAGATGTAGTCCGGGTGTCATCTTTGGGGTGGATTTGGTTCTGTTCATGCGAGTGATTGATAATCACGGCGGGTTCTTTTTCTTCTGGATCTTTTTATTTTTGGCTGTGTGCATCCTTTATCTCCTGACTAGATCGGGATACTTTGTTGGTGTAGAGACCGGGCATAATTGTTATCTTCACAATATTAATATGGTCCCTTTTGAAAAACCGTTCATACCGTCAATTGTACCAAGCAGAACTCTCTCATATAGAAATAGACGAGTTTTCTTGGGGTGTGTGTTTTCTTGGGCAAGGGTGGGGGATACCAAACATAGAACGAAAATGTGTGGCCATTCCAGGTCCGGTCTATTTTTACTTGGAAAAAGCACTTGCACCAGTGTCATCTCCATTTCTACTAGCCATAGCTGACAACATTATCACCACCATATTCTACTCGTAACATTGTACTCGATCTTTTATTCAAATTTTCCATTGGAAAGATTGTAAGATGGTTTTTCTTATCATCGTTCTTGAAGAAAACGATCCTATGAATTTTGTGTTTGCGATGTCTCTGATGAATCGTGTGTAGTCTCCACGGAGATGGGGTAGAGGTGTAGCCTTTCAGCCCATGAACATAACAATAAGAGGATTCATGGTTTGATTCGATGTTATATCAATATTGGTACCTGATATATAGATGGTTTGTGTAAGGATGGGACATTAGAAGAGAAACATAGAAGATAAAGCCTTGAAGAAAACAATAATAAGATAGAGTGGAGGTGCCTTGCCGATCATGATATAGTCACAAATCGTTAAGGCTTTCGTCTAATTAATATCTTCATAACAGGTGGGAACAAAATCATCAACACTAGATTGGGCAAATGAAGCCTAGTTGTGGAGGCACATACCACCCACATATCCAACATTTGATGTATTGGTTATCTTGCATATGTAGATGTTCATCTCATATTATCACTAATGTTTGTACTAGGTTTCAATTGAAACTTTTCGCTAGGGTTATTTCACCGCACTACCCTACTCAAAGCTTGGCTTCTACCGGTCCTCTGCCGCCCCGACCTTTCATCGAAGCTCCGCCAACACCCGGGTGGTTTTATCGTTGGCACACCCACACCCCCACCAAGTTCGTTGCTCACCGCTAACTAGCTCCATCCTTGACGATGCCTTCTTCGCCGCCGTCTCCCTAGCGGTCGCGGCGGAGTCTGTATTAAGTGGTGGTGACGTTTAAGGGATGGGAGGACATAAAGCTTAGAGCATCTCCACCGATGACCCCGAAATACTAGCCGACAACACACATGCCGGCTACGTCTTGGGACCGCCGGCAACAAACGCTGGCTAAAAAGTTTAGACTCTCCACACCGGTCAGCCCAATAGCATGTGCCGGCAGCACATGGCAGAGGAGAGAGAGTGTAGGTGGGGAGTTAAAAAGAAGAGAGAGAGTGGTAGGTGGGGGAGAGAGAGAGAGGCTGACGCGTGGGCCGACGGGAATCTTCCTAGGTGGAGTTTTGCTGCTTGTGTTGCCGGCGCCCCCGATAACTTTCCTTCGCACATGGATCGGTTGGTGCTCGCCGGTGTGAGCAGTTTCTCTCTCCAGACTCTTAAACTGCTGTCGGCGATGATTTGTGGCTCCCCGGTGGAGATGGCTCTTTAGAATTTTTTTTAGATCGAGATGGCTCTTTAGATTTTTTTTGAGCCTAGATGGCTCTTTAGAGCATCTCCAACAGACGCTGTAAAAGGCGCGCGCGGCAAAAAACCGCCAGTTTGGCGCGCGCGGGCGCCCGCGCGAAGCTCCAGCAGACGCGGGAAAAGGGCGCGCGCGGAATTTTTTTTGCCGCGCCCGCGCGTTTGCGCCATCCCGCGCGGGAAAGTTGCCGCGTGCGCTGCCGCGCGCGCTATAAACGCGACACGCGCGAACGCGCCAACATTCTGAATCTTCCGCGTGTCGCTCCGCCTCGCTCTCTCTCCTACCGCTCTGCCTCCGCGCCGACGTTCCGCCTCCGTCTCCGGCACCATGCCTCCACGCCGCCGCCCCGCCTCCGGCTACTTCGGCGTCCGGGCACGGCCAAGCGGCCGCTTTGACATGAACAACGGCGAGGAAGGCGGCGAGGAAGGAGGAGGAGAGGAAAAACGGCGCCGGGCTGTCCACCATCGTTCTCTCCTCCTCCTCCTCCTCCTCCTTCGAGTGGACTTCGACGCCGGTGTCCGAGACGACTCCGAGCTGCGACTCGTCCGACTTCACGTGGGATTCGGAGTAGGATAGACTAGTTTCAAATAAAATGTATTTCGTATCGTCGAACTTTTAATATATTTCGTATTTTTAAATAAATTTTGTGTTTTATTTGAATTGTTTGAATTATTTTGAATTGACAACGGCGAGCGAGTAGACGTTCGCGCCGCGCGCTGCAAAATGGCGCGCCCGGCGGAGGAGCACTTTTCCCGCCCGAGAACGCGCGATAAAATGCCGCTTCCGGCGGGGCACTTTTCACCGCTGCACGCGTTATGTGTTTACAACACGCTCAAACTGGCGTATAGCGCGCCTATTTTTCCAGCGCCTGTTGGAGATGCTCTTAGATGAGAGGGAAGGAAAAGAGTTAAGAGCATCTCCACTCGTCCCCCCGAACAGGCCCCCGGCGAGCGTTTTTTCCATCCGGACGGCGAAATTCGGCCCAGTCGCGTCCCCGGTTCCTCGTTTTCGTCCGGATTTGGCCCTTCATCCATCCGGCGAGCCCACGCCATCCCCGGCCCCCCGGGGAGCGCTCGGGGACTCCGGACGAAAGATTTTGGCGCGAAACGTCGTGTGGACCCTGATGCGTGTAGTTGACACGTCCGTTGGGAACCCCAAGAGGAAGGTGTGATGCGCACGGCGGCAAGTTTCCCTCAGTAAGAAACCAAGGTTTAATCGAACCAGTAGGAGTCAAGAAGCACGTTGAAGGTTGATGGCGGCGGGATGTAGTGCGGCGCAACACCGAGATTCCGGCGCCAACGTGGAACCTGCACAACACAACCAAAGTACTTTGCCCCAACGAAACAGAGTGAGGTTGTCAATCTCACCGGCTTGCTGTAACAAAGGATTAACCGTATTGTGTGGAAGATGATTGTTTGCAGAGAAAACGAGTAAAACAAGTATTGCGGCAGATTTGTATTTCAGTATTAAAAGAATGGACCGGGGTCCACAGTTCACTAGAGGTGTCTCTCCCATAAGATAAAAGCATGTTGGGTGAACAAATTACGGTCGGGCAATTGACAAATAGAGAGGGCATAACAATGCACATACATGACATGATAAGTATAGTGAGATTTAATTGGGCATTACGACAAAGTACATAGACCGCCATCCAACTGCATCTATGCCTAAAAAGTCCACCTTCAGGTTATCATCCGAACCCCTCCGATATTAAGTTGCTAACAACGGACAATTGCATTAAGTATGGTGCGTAATGTAATCAACAACTACATCCTCGGACATAGCGCCAATGTTTTATCCCTAGTGGCAACAGCACAACACAACCTTAGAACTTTCTGTCCATCGTCCCGGTGTCAATGCGGGCATGAACCCACTATCGAGCATAAATACTCCCTCTTGGAGTTAAAAGCAAAAACTTGGCCAGAGCCTCTACTAGTAACGGAGAGCATGCAAGATCATAAACAACACATATGTAATAACTTGATAATTAACATGACATGGTATTCTCTATCCATCGGATCCCGACAAACACAACATATATAATTACAGATAGATGATCTTGATCATGTTAGGCAGCTCACAAGATCCAACAATGAAGCACAATGAGGAGAAGACAACCATCTAGCTACTGCTATGGACCCATAGTCCAGGGGTGAACTACTCACTCATCACTCCGGAGGCGACCATGGCGGTGTAGAGTCCTCCGGGAGATGAATCCCCTCTCCGGCAGGGTGCCGGAGGAGATCTCCAGAATCCCCCGAGATGGAATCGGCGGCGGCGGCGTCTCAGTAAGGTTTTCCGTTTCGTGGTTTTTCTCATCAAGGGTTTCGCGACGGAGGCTTTAAGTAGGCGGAAGGGCAGAGTCGGGGGCCTGACGAGGGGCCCACACCATAGGGCGGCGCGGGCCCCCCTGGCCGCGCCGCCTTGTGGTGTCGCCACCTCGTGGCCCCACTTCGTATGTTCTTCGGTCTTCTGGAAGCTCCGTGGAAAAATAGGCCCCTGGGTCTTCGTTTCGTCCAATTCCGAGAATATTTCGTTACTAGGATTTCTGAACCAAAAACAGCAGAAAACGAGAACCGGCACTTCGGCATCTTGTTAATAGGTTAGTTCCGGAAAATGCACGAATATGACATAAAGTGTGCATAAAACATGTAGGTATCAACAATAATATGGCATAGAACATAAGAAATTATCGATACGTCGAGACGTATCAAGCATCCCTAAGCTTAGTTCTGCTCGTCCCGAGCGTGTAAAACGATAACAAAGATAATTTCTGAAGTGATATGCCATCATAACCTTGATCATACTATTTTTAAACATATGTAGCGAATGCAGCGATCAAAACAATGGTAATGACATGAGTAAACAAGTGAATCATAAAGCAAAGACTTTTCATGAATAATACTTCAAGACAAGTATTAATAAGTCTTGCATAAGAGTTAACTCATAAAGCAATAAATCAAAGTAAAGGTATTGAAGCAACACAAAGGAAGATTAAGTTTCAGCGGTTGCTTTCAACTTGTAACATGTATATCTCATGGATAATTGTCAACATAGAGTAATATAACAAGTACAATATGCAAGTATGTAGGAATCAATGCACAGTTCACACAAGTGTTTGCTTCTTGAGGTGGAGAGAGATAGGTGAACTGACTCAACATAAAAGTAAAGAGAATGGTCCTTCAAAGAGGAAAGCATCGATTGCTATATTTGTGCTAGAGCTTTTATTTTGAAAACATGAAACAATTTTGTCAACGGTAGTAATAAAGCATATGAGTTATGAAAGTTCTATCTTACAAGTTGCAAGTCTCATGCATAGTATACTAATAGTGCCCGCACCTTGTCCTAATTAACTTGGACTACCGGATCTTTGCAATGCACATGTTTTGACCAAGTGTCACAATGGGGTACCTCCATGCCGCCTGTACAAAGGTCTAAGGAGAAAGCTCGCATTTTGGATTTCTCGCTTTTGATTATTCTCAACTTAGACATCCATACCGGGACAACATGGACAACAAATAATGGACTCCTCTTTAATGCATAAGCATGTGGCAACAATTATTATTCTCATATGAGATTGAGGATATATGTCCAAACTGAAACTTCCACCATGAATCATGGCTTTAGTTAGCGGCCCAAAGTTCTTCTCTAACAATATGCATGCTCCAACCATAAAGGTGGTAGATCTCTCTTGCTTCAGACAAGACGGACATGCATAGCAACTCACATGATATCCAACAAAGAATAGTTGATGGCGTCCCCGTAAACATGGTTATCGCACAACAAGCAACTTAATAAGAGATAAAGTGCATAAGTACATATTCAATACCACAATAGTTTTTAAGCTATTTGTCCCATGAGCTATATATTGCAAAGGTGATGGAATTTTAAAGGTAGCACTCAAGCAATTTACTTTGGAATGGCGGATAAATACCATGTAGTAGGTAGGTATGGTGGACACAAATGGCATAGTGGTTGGCTCAAGTATTTTGGATGCATGAGAAGTATTCCCTCTCGATACAAGGTTTAGGCTAGCAAGGTTATTTGAAACAAACACAAGGATGAACGGTACATCAAAACTCACATAAAAGACATATGGTAAACATTATAAGACTCCATACCGTCTTCCTTGTTGTTCAAAACTCAATACTAGATGTTATCTAGACTCTAGAGAAACCAAATATGCAAACCAAATTAGCAAGCTCTAAGTATTTCTTCATTAATGGGTGCAAAGTATATGATGCAAGAGCTTAAACATGAGCACAACAATTGCCAAGTATCAAATTATCCAAGACATTTTAGAGTTACTACATGTAGCATTTTCCAATTCCAACCATATAACAATTTAACGAAGAAGAAACTTCGCCATGAATACTATGAGTAGAGCCTAAGGACATATTTGTCCATATGCTACAGTGGAGCGTGTATCTCTCCCACAAAGTGAATGCTAGGATCCATTTTATTCAAACAAAACAAAAAACAAAAACAAACCGACGCTCCAAGTGACAAGGGATTAACTTGTCAATGCCTACGGGTTATAGGCTAGGGTTTAGTTAGAAGTAGAGGGCAAGTAGATCTCGAAGGTTTCAGCCGAAAAGTACTCGACGATTACGAAAACTAGGGTTTGTGAACAATGATTCGATGATCTTCTCGTCCCCCGACCCCCCCTTTATATAGGTGGAGCCGAGGGATTCGTGCTATACAAGGATTACATAATCCGGGATGGTTTCTAACTCATCCCGCCAGATTTACAAATAACACTTCCTATTACAACTCTATCTTTTCCTTAAGTACATCTTGGGCTGTCGAGTCTTCTTATTCTTCGGGTAGTGGGCCTTCAATAAACCCAGGGTACTATACTAGGCAGGCCCATTTGGGATGCCTATGTCAGTAGCCCCCGAGATTTTGCTTGAATCATAGAGTCGTGGAAAATCTCCATCGTTTATTTTTACTCGAAAGCTCTAACTTTCATACTCTTTCTCATAAAATTCTATATTGTACGGGGATATTGGTAGTTGGGGCTAGTTCATCCGACTGGATCGTGTACTAGTTAACTCGCTCTAGTGGCAATCCGCAAAAACCTACTTCAAAATCACGTCCCCGGACATGATCTCGGGATACTGGTGTAAACTTCGACAGCGCCGCTTAAGGTCTTACCATTCCGTCGAGTCCCGATCAAATTTATCGAGTACCTAACGCGTCCGTTAGGATTTTTCTTCGTATCCGTTGATACGGATAGAAGTAGCAGAGCGCAGTCTTCGGCGATGCCACGCCCGACGCAGAATAGGTCCGGGGTCTTACCTTCGCAATTTTGCGGCATTCGAAATTGATCGCAACTTCGGCGTTCTGAGAATATATTGTCGAGTGCTTTTCCAGCTGTTGGAATGGCACATTTTATCGAGTCAAATATGACTTATATTGCTCTCCCGATGGGAGTATATGGAGAGTTAATGATAACTCGAAATATACTCTCTTGCTTGTTCTATTTTTCCTTTGTTAATTTCATCGGGCACGCGAACAGCGTTCCCGATGGGAGTAGCCCCCGAGGCTACAGCCAAGAACTTGTGCTTGGTTGTAGGCTCAACATTTTCTATATTGTCATACTCGAAATTTTCCTTTTTAATAAAGTAGCCCCCGAGCATTTGGGCAAAAACTTGTTTCTGTCCAAAGGCTCCCGAAATATTCAAATAACGTAACCTGTCGCCATTCTCCTTTCTCTTGTCGACATATTT
>NC_061512.1:96852811-96885886 GCF_022539505.1 Lolium rigidum | reverse complement strand
GTAAAGTACATAAGATGTGACGGAATAAAAATATAGTTTCGTGGGAGGAACCCGATAATGTTGTCGATGAAGAAGGGGATGCCTTGGGCATCCCCAAGCTTAGACGCTTGAGTCTTCTTAGAATATTCAGGGGTGAACCACCGGGGCATCCCCAAGCTTAGAGCTTTCACTCTCCTTGATCATATTGCATCATACTCCTCTCTTGATCCTTGAAAACTTCCTCCACACCAAACTCGAAACAACTCATTAGAGAGTTAGTGCATAATAAAAATTCACATGTTCAGAGGTGACACAATCATTCTTAACACTTCTGGACATTGCATAAAGCTACTCGGACATTAATGGATCAAAGAAATTCATCCAACATAGCAAAAGAGGCAATGCGAAATAAAAGACAGAATCTGTCAAAACGAACAGTCCGTAAAGATGGATTTTATTAGGCCACCAGACTTGCTCAAATGAAAATGCTCAAATTGAATGAAAGTTGCGTACATATCTGAGGATCATGCTCGTAAATTGGCTTAATTTTCTGAGCTACCTACAGGGAGATAGACCCAGATTCGTGACAGCAAAGAAATCTGGAACCGCGCAGTAATCCAAATCTAGTACTTACTTTTCTATCAAAGACTTTACTTGGCACAACAAAACATAAAACTAAGATAAGGAGAGGTTGTTAAAGACACAATTATAAAATAAAGTACTGTAGTAAAAACTTGGGTTGTCTCCCATAAGCGCTTTTCTTTAACGCCTTTCAGCTAGGCGCAGAAAGTGTATCTCAAGTGTTATCGAAGGGTGGTGCACCTACAGGTGGGGTTTGGAGTTTTCTCAACCATGCATAGTATATTGGATACATAAGTTTCAGCGTCTCCCTTCTCATTAGTCTTGGGCTTGCTACTCTCATCGAACAAATTTTCAGGAACAAGCCAAGCATAGTTATTTTCTAGTGCATCATTCATAGCTAGGAGTTTACATGGTATTGGTGCTTTGATCTCCCCACCATCATTAATATTATTAGTGTACCTTATTCTTTCCATGTCCATTTTTTCAAGGAGATCAACAAAATTAGTATGAGAACCGAGCATATTAATTTAGCAAATACCTTTCTAGCCTCTCTTGCTAGACCACCAAATTCTCTAAGAAGGGTTTCTAATACAAAATCTTTCTTTTCCCCCTCTTCCAAATCACCAAGTGTAAGAAACATGTGTTGAATTATAGGATTGAGATTAACAAATTTAGTTTCCAACAGGCGAACTAAATGCGTAGCAGCAATTTCATAAGTGGGAGCAAGGTCTACCAAGTGTCTATCTTCAAAATCCTCAATGGTACTAACATGATTGAAAAATTCTTCTATATTGTTTCTCCCAATGATAGACCCGCGTCCTACCGGTATGTTCTTTGTGGTAAAATTAAAAGGAAACATGATGAAATAAGTAAAGTAAATGCAAGTAACTAATTTTTTTGTGTTTTTAATATAGCAAACAAGATAGTAAATAAAGTAAAGCTAGCAACTAATTTTTTTGTGTTTTGATATAATGCAAGCAAACAAAGTAGTAAATAAAATAAAGCAAGACAAAAACAAAGTAAAGAGATTGGGAAGTGGAGACTCCCTTGCAGCGTGTCTTGATCTCCCCGGCAACGGCGCCGGAAATTTGCTTGATGCGTGTAGTTGACACGTCCGTTGGGAACCCCAAGAGGAAGGTGTGATGCGCACAGCGGCAAGTTTCCCTCGTAAGAAACCAAGGTTTAATCGAACCAGGTAGGAGTCAAGAAGCACGTTGAAGGTTGATGGCGGCGGGATGTAGTGCGGCGCAACACCGAGATTCCGGCGCCAACGTGGAACCTCGCACAACACAACCAAAGTACTTTGCCCCAACGAAACGCTGAGGTTGTCAATCTCACCGGCTTGCTGTAACAAAGGATTAACCGTATTGTGTGGAAGATGATTGTTTGCAGAGAAAACAGTAAAACAAGTATTGCAGCAGATTTGTATTTCAAGTATTAAAAGAATGGACCGGGGTCCACAGCTCACTAGAGGTGTCTCTCCCATAAGATAAAAGCATGTTGGGTGAACAAATTACAGTCGGGCAATTGACAAATAGAGAGGGCATAACAATGCACATACATGACATGATAAGTATAGTGAGATTTAATTGGGCATTACGACAAAGTACATAGACCGCCATCCAACCGCATCTATGCCTAAAAAGTCCACCTTCAGAGTTATCATCCGAACCCCTCCAAGTATTAAGTTGCTAACAACGAGACAATTGCATTAAGTATGGTGCGTAATGTAATCAACAACTACATCCTCTGGACATAGCGCCAATGTTTTATCCCTAGTGGCAACAAGCACAACACAACCTTAGAACTTTCGTCACCGTCCCATGTGTCAATGCAGTGCATGAACCCACTATCGAGCATAAATACTCCCTCTTGGAGTTAAAAGCAAAAACTTGGCCGAGCCTCTACTAGTAACGAGAGCATGCAAGATCATAAACAACACATATGTAATAACTTGATAATTAACATGACATGGTATTCTCTATCCATCGGATCCCGACAAACACAACATATAGAATTACGGATAGATGATCTTGATCATGTTAGGCAGCTCACAAGATCCAACAATGAAGCACAATGAGGAGAAGACAACCATCTAGCTACTGCTATGGACCCATAGTCCAGGGGTGAACTACTCACTCATCACTCCGGAGGCGACCATGTCGGTGTAGAGTCCTCCGGGAGATGAATCCCCTCTCCGGCAGGGTGCCGGAGGAGATCTCCGTAATCCCCGAGATGGGATCGGCGGCGGCGGCGTCTCGCAAGGTTTTCCGTATCGTGGTTTTTCTCATCAAGGGTTTCGCGACGGAGGCTTTAAGTAGGCGGAAGGGCGCAGTCGGGGCCCGACGAGGGGCCCACACCATAGGCGGCGCGGGCCCCCCTTGGCCGCGCCGCCTTGTGGTGTCGCCACCTCGTGGCCCCACTTCGTATGTTCTTCGGTCTTCCGGAAGCTCCGTGGAAAAATAGGCCCCGGGTCTTCGTTTCGTCCAATTCCGAGAATATTTCGTTACTAGGATTTCTGAAACCAAAAACAGCAGAAAACGGGAACTGGCACTTCGGCATCTTGTTAATAGGTTAGTTCCAGAAAATGCACGAATATGACATAAAGTGTGCATAAAACATGTAGGTATCAACAATAATATGGCATAGAACATAAGAAATTATCGATACGTCAGAGACGTATCAGACCCGCGTAGTTGGCGACTGGAAAACCAAATCGTGTCGATTTTCCCTCCAATTTGCTTGCATATCCCCATTCCCTCCAATTTGCTTGCATATCCCCATTCTCTCCCGCCGAAATTCCCCAATCTCCTCGTCTTCCAGCTCCAGTTCCCGCCGGCGTCTTCTCGTCCACCACTCTCCTACTCGTCTTCTCGTCCACCACAATGCCGCCGAAGGCGCCGGCGAGGAAGATGCGGGCGAAGAAGACGAAGCCGCCGGGCATGTCGAACGCCGAGTGGGCGGCGGACGAGAAACGGTGCGAGGTGGAAACAAGCGCCAGGGCGGAGAGGGTGAAAAGAGCCGCCGTCAAGAGGGCGGCGGCCCAGGACGAACAAGCGAGGATGATCAGCATGGCCCTGAGCGGCGGCAGCGTGTTCCCCGGCCAATGGCCGACGCAAGGTACAACCAGTTCCCCGTCGTCCTTCTCCCCTTCGCTGTACTCGCCGTCGCCGACCGCCGTGTTCCAAGAGGGCGCCTACGTCCAACCGTCCGGGTCCACGACGTCGCCACCCGAGCTTGACGTCGGCGGCGGCCGCTCGAGGACACCTCGCCGGCCCTCGCGACGAGGGCCGCTCCCGTTCGGTGCGATGGCGGCGCCGAACGAAGAGGAGATCCACGAGATGATAACCTCCGGCTCCATGGCCGCCGCTGCGAGCCCGGGGTTCTTCATGGCCGCCGCCGCTGCGTGCCCGGGGTTCTTCACGCAAGAGGAGACGAGGGCGACGGCAGCTGTGGCGGTGATACGTCTCCAACGTATCGATAATTTCTTGTGTTCCATGCCACATTATTGATGTTATCTACATGTTATATGCACACTTTATGTCATATTCGTGCATTTTCTGGAACTAACCTATTAACAAGATGCCGAAGTGCCAGTTCTCGTTTTCCGCTGTTTTTGGTTTCAGTAAATCCTAGTAACGAAATATTCTCGGAATCGGACGAAATCAACGCCAAAGTTCCTATTTTCATCGGAAGCATCCGGAACACCCGGGAAGGACCGTAGGGGGGCCACGGGGCCACCAAACCCTAGGCCGGCGCGGCCGGAGGGGGCCGCGCCGCCCTATGGTGTGGCCCCCCGTCAGCCCTCCTGCGCCGCCTCTTCGCCTATATAAAGCCCCTGGATCAGAAAACCCGATACCAATTTGACGAAACCCACGTAAACCCGCCGGAGCCGCCGCCATCGCGAAGCCAAGATCCGGGGGACAGGATCTCCGTTCCGGCACGCCGCCGAGCGGGGAAGTGCCCCGGAAGGCTTCTCCATCGACACCGCTGCCATCTCCACCGCCATCTTCATCACCGCTGCTCGCTCCCATGAGGAGGGAGTAGTTCTCCATCGAGGCTCGGGGCTGTACCGGTAGCTATGTGGTTCATCTCTCTTCCATGTACTTCAATACAATGATCTCATTGAGATTCATATGAGTTTGTATCACTACTATCTATGTGCTACTCTAGTGATGTTATTAAAGTAGTTCTATTCCTCCCTGCACGTGTGTAAAGGCGACAGTGGGTGCACCGTGTTAGTACTTGGTTTATGCTATGATCATGATCTCTTGTAGATTATGGAGTTAACTATTGCTATGATAATATTGATGTGATCTATTCCTCCTACATATGCATGAAGGTGACAAGTGTGCATGCTATGCTAGTACTTGGTTTAGTCTCGTTGATCTATCTTACACTAAAGGTTACTTAAACATGAGCATTATTGTGGAGCTTGTTAACTCCGGCATTGAGGGTTCGTGTAATCCTACGCAATGTGTTCATCATCCAACAAAAGTGTAGAGTATGCATTTATCTGTTCGTTATGTGATCAATGTTGAGAGTGTCCACTAGTGAAAGTCTAATCCCTAGGCCTTGTTCCTAAATACTGCCGAGTTACTACTCGCTTGTTTACTACCGCTGCGTTACTACCGCTGAGTTACTACTCGCTTGTTTACTCGTTTTTATCGCGTTACTACTCGCTGCAATACTACCACCATCAACTACACGCCAAGCACTTTTCCGGCACCGTTGCTACTGCTCATACTTATTTATACCACCTCGTATTTCACTATCTCTTCGCCGAACTAGTGCACCTATTTGGTGTGTTGGGGACACAAGAGACTTCTTGCTTTGTGGTTGCAGTGGTTGCATGAGAGGGATATCTTTGACCTCTTCCTCCCGAGTTCGATAAACCTTGGGTATCCACTTAAGGGAAACTTGCTGCTGTTCTACAAACCTCGCACTTGGAGGCCCAACACCGTCTACAGGAAAGGAGGGGGAACGTAGACATCAAGCACTTTTCCGGCGCCGTTGCCGGGGAGGAAAGGTAAAAAGGCTCTCATACTACGGTCTCGGGTAAAGTATTTTTCCGGCGCCGTCGTGTGTGTGCTCGAAGCTATTTCCTTTAGATCCCGCAATTGCATCTTGTTGTTTCTTGTTTACACTAGTTTGGCATAATGTACAAGAGTGAGCTTCTTATTCTATTTCCCGATTTAAAACATGGATTGTTTGATGCGAAAATTAAAAAACCTATGAAATCTTCTTTGCATGCTGGTAGTAATATTAGTATGAACGCTTTGAACACCATTGTTGATAATGATATAGAAAGTTCTAAGCTTGGGGAAGCTGGTTTCCATGATATTTTTAGTCCCCCAAGCATTGAGGAGAAAATTTTCTTTGATGATACTTTGCCTCCTATTTATGATGATTATAATGATAGTGGTCTTTTGGTGCCACCTACTATGGAGAGTGAATTTGATTATGATTACAATATGCCTCCTATATTTGATGATGAGAATAATAATGATAGCTACTTTGTTGAATTTGCTCCCACTACAACTAATAAAATTGATTATGCTTATGTGGAGAGTAATTATTTTATGCATGAGACTCATGATAAGAATGTTTCATTTGATAGTTATATTGTTGAGTTTGCTCATGATGTTACTGAAAGTTATTATGAGAGAGGAAAATATGGTTGTAGAAATTTTCATGTTACTAAAATGCCTCTCTATGTGCTGAAATTTTTCAAGCTACACTTGTTTTATCTTCCTATGCTTGTTACTTTGCTCTTCATGAACTTGTTTATTTACAAGATTTCTATGCATAGGAAGCATGTTAGACTTAAATGTGTTTTGAATTTGCCTCTTGATGCTCTCTTTTTCTTCAAATACTATTTCTTGCGAGTGCATCATTAAAACTGCTGAGCCCATCTTAACGGCTATAAAGAAAGAACTTCTTGGGAGATAACCCATGTGTTATTTTGCTACAGTACTTTGTTTTATATTTGTGTCTTGGAAGTTGTTTACTACTGTAGCAACCTCTCCTTATCTTAGTTTTGAGTTTTGTTGTGCCAAGTTAAGCCGTTGATAGAAAAGTAAGTACTAGATTTGGATTACTGCGCAGTTCCAGATTTCTTTGCTGTCACGAATCTGAGCCCACTGCCCTGCAGGAAGCTCAGAAAATTATGCCAATTTACGTGCATGATCCTCAGATATGTACGCAACTTTCATTCAATTTGAGCATTTTCATTTGAGCAAGTCTGGTGGCCTAATAAAATTCATCTTTACGGACTGTTCTGTTTTGACAGATTCTGCCTTTTATTTCTCATTGCCTCTTTTGCTATGTTGGATGAATTTCTTTGATCCATTAATGTCCAGTAGCTTTATGCAATGTCCAGAAGTGTTAAGAATGATTGTGTCACCTCTGAACATGTTAATTTTTATTGTCCACTAACCCTCTAATGAGTTGTTTCGAGTTTGGTGTGGAGGAAGTTTTCAAGGGTCAAGAGAGGAGGATGATATACTATGATCAAGGAGAGTGAAAGCTCTAAGCTTGGGGATGCACCCGGTGGTTCACCCCTGCATATATCAAGAAGACTCAAGCGTCTAAGCTTGGGGATGCCCAAGGCATCCCCTTCTTCATCGACAACATTATCAGGTTCCTCCCCGAAACTATATTTTTATTCCATCACATCTTATGTGCTTTTTCTTGGAGCGTCTCGTTTGTTTGTTTCTATTTTTGTTTGTGTTTGAATAAATTGGATTACATCATGCTTGTGTGGGAGAGAGACACGCTCCGCTGGTTCATATGAACACATGTGTTCTTAGCTCATAATATTCATGGCGAAGTTTCCTCTTCGTTAAATTGTTATATGGTTGGAATTGGAAAATGATACATGTAGTAATTGCTATAATGTCTTGGGTAATGTGATACTTGGCAATTGTTGTGCTCTTGTTTAAGCTCTTGCATCATATACTTTGCACCTATTAGTGAAGAATACATAGAGCATGCTAAAATTTGGTTTGCATAATTGGTCTCTCTAAGGTCTAGATAATTTCTAGTAAGGTGTTTGAACAACAAGGAAGACGATGTATAGTCTTATAATACTTGTAATATGTCTTTTATGTGAGTTTTGCTGTACTAGTTCATCCTTGTGTTTGCATCAAACAACCTTGCTAGCCTAAACCTTGTATCGAGAGGGAATACTTCTCATGCATCCAAATACTTGAGCCAACACCATGCCATTTGTGTCCACCATACCTACCTACTACATGGTATTTCTCCGCCATTCCAAAGTAAATTGCTTGAGTGCTACCTTTAAACAATTCAAAATTTATTACCTCTTATTTGTGTCAATGTTTTATAGCTCATGAGGAAGTATGTGGTGTTTATCTTTCAATCTTGTTGGGCAACTTTCACCAATGGACTAGTGGCTTCATCCGCTTATCCAATAATTTTGCAAAAAGAGCTGGCAATGGGATTCCCGAGTCCCAAATTAACAAACTAAAAATAGACACTCCTCCATGGTATGTGATTGTTGGACGGCACCCGAAGGATTCGGTTAGCCATGGCTTGTGTAAGCAAAGGTTGGGAGGAGTGTCATCATAATAAAACTAAAATAAAAAGGTACTCCTTCATGGTATGAGATTGTTGGCGTGCACCCGAGGATTCGGTTAGCCATGGTTTGTGAAAGAAAGGTTGGAAGGAGTGCCATCCAAAAATAAAATAAAATGGGAGCCGCTCTTTGAAGGTTTGTCCGGCAAGGGGGTTAGAGTACCCGCTACCATTCGTTGACAACAACATACACCTCTCAAAACTTTATTTTTATGCTCTCTTTATGTTTTCAAAATCAAAGCTCTAGCACAAATATAGCAATCGATGCTTTCCTCTTTGAAGGACCATTCTTTTACTTTCATTGTTGAGTCAGTTCACCTATTTCTATCCATCTCAAGAAGCAAACACTTGTGTGAACTGTGCATTGACTCTTACATACTTGCATATTGCACTTGTTATATTGCTTTGCATTGACAAACTATCATTGAGATATACATGTTATAAGTTGAAAGCAACCGCTGAAACTTAATCTTCCTTTGTGTTGCTTCAATGCCTCTACTTTGAATTATTACTTTATGAGTTAGCTCTTATGCAAGACTTATTGATGCTTGTCTTGAAGTGCTATTCATGAAAAGTCTTTGCTTTATGATTCACTTGTTTACTCATGTCATACACATTGTTTTGATCGCTGTATTCACTACATATGCTTTACAAATAGTATGATCAAGATTATGATGGCATGTCACTCCGTAAATTATCTCGTGTTATCGTTTTACCTCGCTCGGGACGAGCGTAACTAAGCTTGGGGATGCCGATACGTCTCCAACGTATCGATAATTTCTTGTGTTCCATGCCACATTATTGATGTTATCTACATGTTATATGCACACTTTATGTCATATTCGTGCATTTTCCGGAACTAACCTATTAACAAGATGCCGAAGTGCCGCTTCTGTTTTCTCGCTGTTTTTGGTTTCAGAAATCCTAGTAACGAAATATTCTCGGAATCGGACGAAATCAACGCCAAAGTTCCTATTTTCATCGGAAGCATCCAGAACACCCGGAAGGACCGGAGGGGGCCACAGGGCCACCAAACCCTAGGGCCGGCGCGGCCGGAGGGGGCCGCGCCGCCCTATGGTGTGGCCCCCCGTCAGCCCTCCCGCGCCGCCTCTTCGCCTATATAAAGCCCCCGGATCGGAAAACCCGATACCAATTTGACGAAACCCACGTAAACCTGCCGCAGCCGCCGCCATCGCGAAGCCAAGATCCGGGGGACAGGATCTCTGTTCCGGCACGCCGCCGGAGCGGGGAAGTGCCCCCGGAAGGCTTCTCCATCGACACCGCTGCCATCTCCACCGCCATCTTCATCACCGCCGCTGCTCCCATGAGGAGGGAGTAGTTCTCCATCGAGGCTCGGGGCTGTACCGGTAGCTATGTGGTTCATCTCTCTTCCATGTACTTCAATACAATGATCTCATTGAGATTCATATGAGTTTGTATCACTACTATCTATGTGCTACTCTAGTGATGTTATTAAAGTAGTTCTATTCCTCCCGCACGTGTGTAAAGGCGACAGATGGGTGCACCGTGTTAGTACTTGGTTTATGCTATGATCATGATCTCTTGTAGATTATGGAGTTAACTATTGCTATGATAATATTGATGTGATCTATTCCTCCTACATATGCATGAAGGTGACAAGTGTGCATGCTATGCTAGTACTTGGTTTAGTCTCGTTGATCTATCTTACACTAAAGGTTACTTAAACATGAGCATTATTGTGGAGCTTGTTAACTCCGGCATTGAGGGTTCGTGTAATCCTACGCAATGTGTTCATCATCCAACAAAAGTGTAGAGTATGCATTTATCCATTCTGTTATGTGATCAATGTTGAGAGTGTCCACTAGTGAAAGTCTAATCCCTAGGCCTTGTTCCTAAATACTGCTGAGTTACTACTCGCTTGTTTACTACTCGCTGCGTTACTACCGCTGAGTTACTATCGCTTGTTTATCGTTTTTATCACGTTACTACTGCTCGCAATACTACCACCATCAACTACACGCCAAGCACTTTTCTCGGCACCGTTGCTACTGCTCATACTTATTTATACCACCTCGTATTTCACTATCTCTTCGCCGAACTAGTGCACCTATTTGGTGTGTTGGGGACACAAGAGACTTCTTGCTTTGTGGTTGCGGGGTTGCATGAGAGGGATATCTTTGACCTCTTCCTCCCTGAGTTCGATAAACCTTGGGTATCCACTTAAGGGAAACTTGCTGCTGTTCTACAAACCTCTGCACTTGGAGGCCCAACACTGTCTACAGGAAAGGAGGGGGAACGTAGACATCAGGCGGCGCGCAACGGGCATCGGGAGGATGTTGCCGACGGAAGCCAAGCCGTCGAAGAAGAAGACGAGGAAGAAGAAGAGCCAACTCAAGCCGCCGCCAACCTGTCGAAGGGGAAGAAGAAGAGGAAGAAGGACTCGCCGCCCGCCGAACCGCGTATCAAATGGACGCCGAAGGAAGAGGAGTGCCTCGCCGAAGCTTGGATGACCGTGTCCACGAACGGCATAATCGGGGCCAATCGGCCGTTCGACACATACTGGCTTCGAGTGAAGCAGGCGTACGAGGAACGCAAACTCGTCGATCCCTACTTCAACAAGACGAACATGAACGTGTACCGGGGAGAGAAGGCAATGGCCACCCATTGGGGGATCATGCAGACGGCGTGCAGCAAATGGCACGGCATACAGGAGGAGGTCGAGAAACGGCCGATCGCCGACCACGACTTGGAGCAAAAGGTATGCTCCGCCGACCCCGCATCACCGAGGTACATCGTCGTTACTCGACCCGTATCGCCGTGCTCTTTTTCCCCAGCCTGCGCCGAGCTTTGGACATGTACACGGACGACACCGGCCTGCAGTTCAAGTTCCTCAACGTCTACGCCCGCCTCGAGAATTGCGAGAAGTGGAAGGAAACTCGCACGACCCTCTCGAAGAGCAAGACCGAGCAAGTACAACCCCGACGCTCCGGCGGCTTGCGCGGCGGAAGGGCGCCCGAACTCGGCCGGAAGAAGCCGAAAGAGCTCAAACGGACGGACAATCCCGCCCGACAGGATGCGGGCGTCGATCGACAAGTGCTCGGGCCGACTTGAGGTCGCATGCCGACGGGAGGAACGACAAGTTCGACGGCAGGTGGCGGGAGATGCTCGCCAACCAAGGCGTCCGGATCGCCTCGTCGAAGACGACGGCGGCGGCGAAGAAGAGGAACACAGACTTGGCGTTCCTCATGGGCGGCGGCGACATGGAACTGATGGACGAGGAGACGAGGAATTGGTACCAGGGCCACCGCAGCGACATCCTCCGAGTCACTCCGGCCAGTCCTTCGTCGTCTCCGCCGGCTCCTACCTCGTCTACCTCACCATCTACCTCGTCGACTGCGGCCGCTCGACGTCCACCGCCGCCGCTTCCTCGTCGCCCGCCGCAGCCGCTTCGGCCACGGCGTGTGAGGGAACCGGTCCGTCGGACACCGCCGTGCCGGCCGGGATCGCCGACGAGCCTCGTCTCCGTGTAATTTCCTCGGATCGCCGATGGCTGATCTTTTTGCTCCTTTTGCCGATCAACTGGCCGTACTAGTAGCGCGGGACGGCGATTTGTTTGAATTTAAACTCTATCCGCCGAACTCCGGGTGGACGACTGGAAATACGGTACTCCCCACGATTTAATTTCGTCCAATCCGGTGGTTGTTTCGTCCGGATTTGGGCGTGGGGAGCGCCAACGAGTGGGGATGCTCTAACACGAGAGAAGGGATAAGACCTCCCCGCAGGTAGGGCCCACCCCGATGTGTTCACTTTGACCGTGCCCACGATTGCCCGGTTAAAGGAGCAACTGAACTTGGCGAAGGGAATTTTCGGACCAGAATTGTTTTCCCTCGGTCAGTGGAATGGTTTATTTACAGAAAAGTCCTCTATGTAGTAATGCTAGCGCTGCAGCTACAATAAGTCGGAAGAAGGTCGCACCGCTAGGACGTTGGGTAAGACCTAAGCTATTCAGAGGGCCTCCCTGCATAAGCCTGTCATCAGAGCGCCAAAGCCCTAGAAGCGTGACTCCCCCGGCGGCGCCTACCATGTCGACGCCCTCCGGCTCCGGCGAGGCGGACAGAGCAGCTCCCACCGCCTCCACTTACTACGACGTGTACGGCCCCGACGTAAGTGCTTTCTTCCCGTCTTTTTTTTCTCTTCTTTGGGGGGTAAATTAAGGTTTCTCTGTTTCAGAGTGGTAGAACCGGGGAAGTTTTTAATCACCTGGAACTGTATTAATCTGTCCCTAGGAAGGCTATATTTTCGTTTTTTTTGTTTGTCATTGACTTCGTTGATGGAAAATACTTACTGTACTAAATGGTGTTCCCTGCGGGGGAAGTGTCCAAAAGATTTTAATTTCCCTGCGGGGGAAGTGTAACTCGACTGGTGTTTGGAAGTTTAGTTATTAAGTTTGCAGTAGAGGATCAGGGAACATCAACAATAGATCGTAATGTGATTTCCTGTTCATGTAATTTCATTTGTGATTCATGGTGAAGACGGCAATTTTCTGAGAGTATTGCTAGTGGTGCTGTGTCGGACCCTATGGATATGTGTGTGAAGCTTCATGTGATGTTTTGGGAGAGATTTCTCAAAGATATGAAGCAAGGATACTTGGACATGGTGATGTGGTAGAAATAACATACAGAGATATTGGACTGTTGTACTGAACTTTTGTGAGGCATATAGGCTGATTGCTTGTTGGGCAGAGGAGTGTGTTTCCCATGTCAAATGGAAGGAATGCACTCCACTTGAAATTGTTGAATACCTTCTGTATTTTCTTTTATCAGAATTTGCTCCTAGCACCAGAAACCGTCTATGGGCTATGTTATCATATATTTAAATTGAACCCTACATATTACAAATGGACTATAAGATGCAATAGTGATGTAAGTTTTATTTATTTTTCAATGTTTTATCATAACATTTATATAGCTGGACATCTGGGTATTTGCTCATTGGTTATTGCTCAAGACTAATCTTCTGCATCTAACTTTACTGATTTTTTTGACGACGTGGGCTTAGCCCAGTGGTTAGGGTCGCAGTGGCGCACCCTAACGACCAGAGTTCGATCCCTGTCAGGGACGAATTTTGGAATTGTCACGCCAAGTCCCGCTTCTACTATATCAATAGTGTTCTAGTTCCTCCTAGACACTGTTTCATTTTTTCAACTTTACTGATTTTATTATAACATATTTGCTGCTGCAAACTATACCTTACTACTTATCGAACTAACTTTCGTGCTGTTGTTTTTGATATCCATTTCAGGCCAAACCTGATGTTGTTTTTAAGGAGGGCACTTCAGATTCTACATTAAATTTGCAGGTTCCTTTCATAACAGAAACACAATGCAAATTGGCCTCTAATTGATTTCTCTTGTAATGCGCCATTTATTTGTGACACAGGATGTCCAGGGGTTAGTCACCTGGGTTATTGGTGAAGGCATATTGCCTTCTTGGGTGTTCATTAAAGTAAAATCTCTTTCCTCGTACTTATTGCTTTGTGGACCACATGATTCTCTTCTTTTACTCTCCACTATATTAGTCATTATCGATGATGAATAACTGAGGTTTTTCCTGTTTATATTTGTCATCACTGCACTTTGGACTGAGAACAACCTTTTTTTTTGCGAATGACTGCACTTTGGACTGAGAACAACCTGTTCTTCAATTAGTAAATTCCATCTCGGAAAAATGTGCCACATCTGTTAGCAGTAGCAGAACCATAGAAAAGTTATTTGCAACTCATGATGAATTTTTTTAAAGATGTTTATTTGTAGTAAGTACTGATACTTGATTTGTGTATGTAATATCGGCTTTTCTAATTGTTTTATTAAATCTTGCCTCTTCTTACCACTAAACGTATGCTTGTTTTTGATCTTTAGAACAAGCCTCTTATCCCAAAAGTTATCCTTTTGTATGTCCCTGGCCTCGATGCAGCTTTATATATGTCACAGTGTCGCCTCCTTTCTTCTTTGAAAGAATTGTGTGGCAATCCAAAACCTGTTCTAGCTTCAAGGTTTGTGCATTAAACAGAAGTCTTAAAAGCTGTGCCCACAGGTTTTTGTATTCTGGTGTATTATTAATATATAACTGATCTTTTCTGGCAGTTGTATACCAGATGAAAGGCATACCATTGATGCACTCCTAACATGCAGAGTAAAGCGAAAGCGGAATGCACAAGCATCAAACCATTCACATGAATCTGCTGGAGGTATGAGGCCACGACTCCTGAGATTGTGTTTCTACTTGTTGAAGTTATCTGTATTCTGCTTTGTTGGGCTCATACTATGTGATTTCTTCTGCTATTGCAATAATAGCCATTAGCCGCTGAAAATTATGTGAGGTTTGCTTGATGGTTAAGATTCTGGTTTTGGAAGTCTGTTATTTATTTAACAACTACTACCATCCTTTCTGCTGCCGTTACTTCCTACAAGATTGTCATTTTATAAATTGTAATCGGAGCACTTGCTACTTTTTTGTCACTGCCATTTTACTGTTATTTACTTGTGCATTGTGCATTTCTCAGTCATGTTTGCATCTTGCATTATAATTTGAAGTAATGATCACATTTGAAGTTATTCTCATTGGTGCAAACCCCAGAATCGAGAGTATAGCCAATTATTCGGAATCTGATGTATCTTCTGCTGAGCATCTATCATTTGTTTCTCTTAGCTCAAGATGTCTTCCCTAACTCACTAAGCTCAAGATATTCTTCTCAATCTCTCTAATTTCAAGATGTCTACTAAAAAATTTCTATCCAATGATTCCTTCCCATTTATGTTGGTTCATATGGTTATTTGGTGTTTATGCACATATACTTCTCTGATAAAAGTGTGTGCTCCTGATTCCTGAACCTAAAATGATTTTTAAATTTAAATTTGTTTGTGAATTGGTTAACCTTTTTTAGGTAAGATATCAAGTCTGGATGACCTAAAAGATGTCCCATTTCCTGTCAAATATTACACACTTTCTGCGAAAGACTTAGAAGATAATGGCTACCCATCCAGCTTGTCAGGTTGGATTTTATTTTCTGTTTCCGCCTTCCATTTTTATTCTCTGATGTTAAAATGAACGTTTTTTTTCTTGCCACAATTGCCAGGTTTTGTCCCTACAGTTCCAGCTCCTTCAGGCTCTTGTCCACACGAAATTCTAGCACTTGATTGTGAGATGGTAATATGATTTTCTGTTTCTTGAATGTCTATCAATGTACATTTTGAGGCCCTTCTTTGATTTGTCCCTCCAAGAAAATTTGACACATTAGATGTGTCTAGTTGGTACAGTTATGCTACTTTCTTAAGTCTTTTTCTAATACTCCTTAAAAAATTATTTCATGTTACTTCTCAGTGTGTGACGGCTGCTGGATTTGAACTTACAAGAGTGACATTAGTCGATATTAAAGGAGAGGTATGGACATCCCATTCCCAAGATTGGTTAAAGCTTCTTGCACATTGCTTTTATGAAGTTCCTTTGAAGAATTGTCTCTATTACTGTCGAGAAAAGTCTACATTACCCTTCATCTTGGGCTGAGCGGCCACTCCTCATGAGCCTGCTGGCCCCACAAGCTCTGTTTCGCACACCCTGTGATTCCAACGACAGTGCGCCTGCCCTTTTATCCGAAAGAAAAATGCTGCCAACCGCCCAATCGAAGTAAACCACATGACAGCAAGCTCTCTGTCAAGTGTGAGAGAGGGAAGATATAGATTATCAGGTGTGGGAGGGCGAAGGGAGATTGGGCAGATACGGTGATTGATGCGCTGGGAGGCGCATGTACCCTGGAAGGCTGGAACTAGGAAGGTTCGGGTTAGGGTTCAGCTAGGGGTGAGGCTCTGACTAGGCAGCAGGGAGGGTAGGAGGGTGTGACGTAGGCTGCCTGCCTCGGCGGCATGTCTCCCTCGGCCGGTGTCGAAGAGGTCCTTGTTTCATGAGTTTGACTTGATAATCTGAACCAAACTTAAGTTAAGGGCTGTAATCTGAACTTTGGGACAAGTTCAGGGGTGTGATATGGACTTCTCTTCTCCCATCACTTTAATGCTTGCCTGGATTTTTATCTCCTTTGGATCAAAAGTGATCTTAAATTGACAAAATAAATATTTCTTCTTTATGTACGCTTGCATAAGTGCACGGCCCATTATTTTCTTCACACTACACTGCCCATGTGCCTATATTAATTTTGTTGCAATCTTCAGGTGGTACTGGATAAACTAGTTAAGCCTGCCAATCCAATCACTGATTACAATACAAGGTAATACGGTGCCTTTGCTTTCCTGTCTTCTCAGGCTACTAAGTACCTGTTGAGTGTTTTAGTTAATTTTTCCTTGACATTGAACTGAGTTATGATATTTGAAGATGGCTGGAATCTTTACCTCTCTGTGAAGCACATGCCTTGTGCTATCAAATTCTTATTTATTAATTGAAATTGCATTGGTCTAATTTGTGCTTTTTTGTTCCCCCACATGATTACTTTTGTAATATCCTCGATAGGCTCTGAGTGATAGATTTGAGTGCTATTATTTTTAATAGTGCAGGTTCAGTGGAATCACTGCTGAGATGCTATCCGATGTGACCACAACCCTCCAGGAGATTCAGGTGAGATGTTTCTAATTTTCTCATGATCTTTTGTATGTGTGCCATAAACTCATCATACTTTGGCTGACACAACCATTTTGCTCTTTCCAGGAAGAGTTTATTGGACTTGTGTACAAAGAAACCATTCTTGTTGGGCATTCTTTGGAGAATGACCTTATGGCATTACGGATATCTCATGATTTGGTCATTGATACTGCTGTTTTGTACAAATATAATCGTGGCCCTCGCTGTAAAATTGCTTTACGTGTTCTGGCAAACAAATATCTTAGCCGGGAGATCCAGAACACAGGGTCTGGGCATGACAGTGCAGAAGACGCAAGAGCTGCTCTGGATCTTGCCCTTTTGAAAATCAAATATGGTAGAATATACTTTTGAGTACTGTTTTTATTGCTTGGCCAACTGTCGTTTCTTTGAATTGTGTACCGGGGCATCAACAGAGCATGACCAGCATATGTTTCGGCATTCTGTTTGTTTTCCGGTTGGTTGCATTTTCTATGGTAACGTCTATCATCTGATGTCTAGTTCACCAGGTCCTGATTTTGGCTCTCTGCCATCGTTATCGAGGCGAAAGTTGGCTTCTGTTCTGCATGAAAGTGGGAAAAAATGTTCCCTCATTGATGACGTGGGCGTTCTTGATCGCTATTCAGATGCTTCTTGCAATTCAATTGCAGTTTTCTCAGATGATGATGCCCTCTCTAGATCAATGAAAGAGGTAGTACTACAGATTTCTAGTGGCAGCATTGCTTCTCTAATTTTGTGCAAGTTCTCATTAGTTGCTGAAATCCTACTGCAGGTAAAGAATGACAATATCAGCTTTGTCTGGACTCAGTTTTCTGGATTGATCTCTTATTTACTTAAAAGAGCTCAAGATCCTGAGAAATTGAAATCCTGTGTTGCAGAGGCTATAGCATTGAAAACATGCGACAGAAAAACTGCACGGAAAAGAGCAAAGGATCAAACTTGCCCTGAGTTAAAGGAAATTTTGAGTGAATTGGACAAGAAAATTAGAAAATTATATGATACACTGCCTGAAAATGCTATGTTTATTATATGCACTGGTCATGGGGATACACCTTTGGTACAAAGGTAAATATGTTCAGAAAGTTATATTTCTTGAGCTGTAAAACTGTTGTGCCGTGTTGCGTACCTACCTTTATTAACCCTGGTATGACATGCAGATTAAAGAAAATGCTTAACCATGGAGAAGAAACAAGTGAAAGCCGGAAAAATATTGTTGAAGCACTGGAAGATTTACAAGCTCAAGCAGAAGTTGCGCTATGCTTCTGTTGTGTCAAGCATTAGCTGTAAGCAACTTTTCCTTTTTTTCCCTGCATTCTGAGTTTGCATTGTTGAGAACCATTTTTGAAGATTAATGTACAAAATCGCTTCAGTAGTTTTAGGAAGGATGGAGTCAACGAGCATTTCTTAAACTTTGGTAGTTTTAGGATGGAGCCCTACATGGATAACAGGCAGACATGTAAAACTTCTGGCTAGGAAGGATTCATTTCTGAAACATGACTTCAAAGTTCCAGATGTGCTTTCTTTTGATTATTTGTGGTATGGGGTGATAAGTTGTAGATTCTTGCGTAGCAAGTGTTCCAAATTCCAGCAATATACTACCTTTGTCTATAAATAGACGCCTGGCATTTGTCTAATTCTAAATGTATCTTGACGATATTTAGTGTCTAAATACATCTAGATTTAGACAAACCTCACACATCTATTTATAGGCGGAGGGAGTACTACTAACATATAGGAAAAATTTGCCATGGGACACCGTTATTTTTTTGGCATTTGCTGAAACACACCGTCCAATTGTGTCTTTGCCAAGTACCACTACAATTTTGTGGTACATTTGCCAGAACACACAACCTAGCTAAAAGCGGAAAGTTTTGTACCTGTTCTTCAAAATCAGTTATCCCAGGCAAAAGTGCATAACTTTCCGTTTTTAGCCAGGTGGTGTGTTCTAACAAATATGCCACAGAATTACAGTGGTACCTGGAAAAGACATGATCGGGAGGTGTGTTTTAGCAAACACCAGAAAATAATGGTGTCCTGTAGTATACATTTTCTCTTGAATATAAGGATAGCGTAGATAACAATTATATAGGTATTTGTTCCGTCTTGGAGGGCAGAATGCTTTCAGTATTTTATAGTAAAACCAACAACATTTATTTGTATGTGCACCTGTGTGAATTTACAACAAATCATCTGCAAGCTAAAATTTACAATTTTTTTTTATTTGGTAATGTTGGAATACATTTGGTGCAATTCTTAAAAGTGACCTCAGAAAGTTCCCATGCGTAAATGACCACAGGCCATTTTTGTTTTGAACGTTAACTCTGTCTTCAAAGTTAGACCATCAATTCCATGTTTGTTTTGGTCAACATTGCTACTATATTGGTGACAACGGAACTCTTTTTTAGGGAAAAGTCTTGAACTTTTTAACTTATTGCAGACCAGGTAAAATCAGCAGGAAAGCTGTTCAAGATGAAGTCGGTCGGCACTCTCAACCCGGACCTGGCCATGTGTGCAAGCAAAGTTGACACAACAGTGGGCAGCATTGTTAGTTGCTTGTCGTACAGATTGTAACATGAAACTAGGAAACCCAGAAGCGAGATCATCAACCTCTTGCAACAACATTGAAAATGAACACCATCTCACACAGCAAGAGCTAATTAGGGTACGGACACATGTAGTATTGAAGACAACACAAGTGAGGGAAATGTATGATACTTTTTTTTAAGTCTCGTGATTTAGAGATGAGGACAAAGTTGGCTCTTTAAATTTAGACTCTAAAATCGTTTGTTTTGTTTCACTAAACATTTCAAAACGATAGTTCTAACTCGGTGGTTTTAAGCCTTTGATTTGGTGTGACACGTACAGTCACTACGTTGGTGGCTTGGTGCTGTGGCAGGCTAACATGTCATTGCCATTCATCTACCACATCGAAGCTACAATTAACAAAACTGGATCATTTAAACCATATAGGAAAATTATATAAATTTATAGCCATACAGGAAAATTATCAAGTTTTATTCATGTTAAATTGATTGACATTTTTTCACCCCTACAAAGTACTTTGTTGTTGAATCTTGAAAACGGTCCCAATCCAACATAAATGCCAAAGTTAACTTGGGCTCTATAGTCTGTCTTTTTTTTTCAAATTTTTTAAAACGGTATTCCCAGTGTTAAAATAAAGCTATATGTCATACATATGTAGTCTATAAGTTGTGTAAAAGTTCAATATAAAATACGTTATACTCTAGGCGACACCAAAAAAAGATAAATACGGAACTATCATCCATCTCATTGCTGACATTGTCAAAGGTGGCATGATGTCGTCATGCATGCATGCATCTTGTTCCACCTTTTGATCCTGGGCCGGCTCTACGATTTGTAGGGCCCCAGGGCGAATTCTATAAATGGGCCCAATTTAGGCTAGGTGTTTGCTAGATGGGCCTAATTTGTTTTCTTCTACCTTTTCATATATGCACTGTGCCGGAAATAATGGGCCCCCGTTTTGGTTAGGCCCCGGGCCGTCGCACTTCTTGCCCTGGGCCAGAGCCGGCCCTGATCCTCTAGGATCTAAGGCTGATCTAGATTAACCTCATTGTCTTCGCTATCTTTCTGTTCCTCAAACAAGAACTTGGATGTGATAAACTATCCTCTTTGGTCTTACATCTTGATCCATCCAAATAAAATCACTTAGTAGGTTCCCCCATAGAGCCCCCATAGAGCATCTTGTGTGATTCACTCTTGTTAGGACGTGCATTTAGGTCTTGATCTTCCTCATTATATGATAGAGAACTTGTTTGTTTCTGTCATTAGGTTGTTGGTCGCTATGCCTATCTACACAACCGGTTTTAAATAATAAATCCATATGGAAGATGAAGATACCCCTCAAAACAAAGGTCTTTGCATGGTATCTTCGGAGAGGTGTGATTCTTACTAAAGATAACCTTGTTAAACGCAACTGGCAAGGCTGTACGAAATGTGTGTTCTGTCACGAGGAAGAGACAATAAAACACCTTTTCTCCGACTGTCGTGTTGCTAGATCTATATGGTCAATCATTCAGATAGGTTCTACCTTATATCCTCCCCGTAGCATTGCAAACATTTTTGGCAATTGGCTTAATGGGGTGGATTCTAGGTACAAAACGATTATCAGAGTGGGAGCGATTGCGGTTGCATGGTTGCTGTGGCTATGTAGGAATGACAAGGTTTTTAATGAAAAAAATTCTTCCCTCATGCAGGTCATCTACCGATGTACAGCTTTGCTCCGTTCATGGTCACCACTTTAGCGTTTGGAGGATCGCGACCTCTTTATGGAGGTGTCTACACGATTGGAGAACACGGCCACGGAGTTTATTTCCCAACATGGGTGGCTGCATAGTAGGCGAATTGAAGCCAACGGAGTGTCATAATAGTTGGCTTCTATCTTTATCATTTTTTGTATCACATATAGATGGATCCTTGATTTCGGAACGGCTGTGTGCATCCTGGTTATGCAGAGGCTGGGTGTAATACTTAAAACTATTTTTAAGTAATAAAGCGCCCCTTATCGAAAAAGGTTGTTGGTCGCTTTGCTAGTACTACTTCGAGTGATTTCCTCTCCGATGTATGCACAATCGACTTGATGTATAAATATGAGTTTTTTTTGTTGACTTTTTTTTTGTTATCAACAGAAAATAAACTAAATATGATCATTTTTTCTATTGTGGTGCATTATATGGGTGGGATGTTGGCGTGTAAGAAAGTTGTTAACGTTCTTTGCTATTGTTGTATGTACCCATGAAGTTTCGGCATTCTTGTCACTCATTAGATGCTATATCATTGAATGCATGCAGAATAACACAAGGGATCAAATATTTCAAGAATGATCTATTGAATGGACGAAGATGATTTCTTTTTAAAGTATCAATCCAACTCAACAAAGATCAAACCATAAGTTTCTTGTTAATACAGATTATTCTTGCAGTGAGAGACGACGTTGTCATCGATATCTAGACACATCTGGCGACATTGTAATCTTCAAGTTTCATGACTCTGGTGTCCAGTTTGTGTTGTAGGAGTGGTGTGTGATGTGAGTGTATGTGTCCGCGTTTTTTACTCGAAAGGAACTGAGGGCACGCTCTTGTATACACCATGCCTATTTTTTTATTGAAATGGAAGCAATCTCTCCAGCCTCTGCATCGAAACAATGCACACAACTTTCTTTTATTGCCAAGCGAGAGTATCAAATATCAAGGTTTACAAATCACGGATCAACATGTCTATTGTTACCCAAGAGAAGGCTGCTACAATCACCATGCTACATAGGCAAAGAATGTCCACCTCAAGATCCACAAGGCCAAGCAGATCCTGCCACGTGCTAAATGGGACCCACGGCATATGGATAAGTGAATCCACCGTGGCGCCAAGTACAACCAATGGGATCGGAGCAAGCCTCACCCTATCCACACGCCCGCCACAACTCCATTTTCCCTCCACAACATTGGCCTCCCACGATCAAAAACAAAACCATCACCACACCCCCTCACCTTGATGCCAATCAAACACACTCCACACACACCGAATTAATCAAGGAACCTCAACAGGACCATGGCAGGTGTGAACTCCAGTGTGGTCGGCCTCAAGCCCGCCGCTGCGGTGCCGCAGTCTGCCAACGCCTCGCCCGCGGCGGCCAAGCGCGTGCAGGTCGCCCCGGCCAAGGACCGGCGCTCGGCGCTTCTCGGCCTAGCGGCCGTCTTCGCCGTCACGGCTGCCACCGGCTCCGCAAATGCCAGCGTCTTCGACGAGTACCTCGAGAAGAGCAAGCTCAACAAGGTGTGTGCTCTCTTTCCTCCCTGTCGTCGATCGTCAGTTTCTTGGCAAAATGAAGGTCATTTCTCACCGGAGATTCACTAACCTTTTGATATTTGGCGTGTGATCAGGAGCTGAACGACAAGAAGAGGGCGGCCACCAGCGGCGCCAACTTCGCACGCGCCTACACCGTGCAGTTCGGCAGCTGCAAGTTCCCCTACAACTTCACCGGCTGCCAGGACCTCGCCAAGCAGAAGGTAAATCATACTACCTTGATCAGGCCATCGTCAAAATTCTTGATCGCCCGTCGGATTCTGATTTCTGATCATGTCTTGTGTGGTCGCAGAAAGTTCCGTTCATCTCCGATGACCTCGAGATCGAGTGCGAGGGAAAGGAGAAGTTCAAGTGCGGATCCAACGTCTTCTGGAAATGGTGAAGCTGAACGATTGGCCAAGGAATATGGCGAGTGCTGATGTGATGCGTGTATCTCAGTGCGTGTACCCAGATGTTCGAACCGCGGAAGTATTTCGGCTGTAAACTTATTGTCATTGTATTTCACCAACAAGTGGGAATTCGGTTTTCACCTGGATATACACGTGTTTGTTGGCACAACAAAGGAGTCTAGAACACAAATTCAGCTAATCTAGCTGGGTACTTCTCCCACTTAATTAGTCTTACCGTGCCATGGGACCCATTCAGATGAGTGGTTCAGACTGTTTTCTTTCGGAAATTCAGCTGGGAACAGCAAGCATACGGTTCATTTTTTCCTCTTTTTCTTTACTTGAAAATTATATGTATCATACGTACACTTTTGGAGAAGTTGTTGGTCTGTCTTTCGACAAGATTCCAAATGATTCAATCTATTATAATAAGAATATAAACGCTGAGTTATTCCGAGAAAATCTTACCAAAACCGATATTACAACACACCCCAAAACAGGGGTCATAGAACAATGGTGCCCACAATTGTTTGTTTATAAGTCTTCCCCAAATAGAGACCCCTACTGATGCAAACAAATTTCACATTTAGATGAATTAATATGACAAATGTTTTGACGAATGGCATGAAAATGTTTTTTGATTCAAAGAGAATATTTACCACGAGTAGCATGAACATATTAATAAATACACATGAATTTTTTTCTCAAACAGTGTATAGAAAATTAACAACCAACGTTTTCCATTTACTAAATAAAAAATATGTCTTAAATATTCCTGAACAATATATATATATTTCTTCTATGAATATTTTGTTTGATGTACATGTTTAGTATGTTTGAACACATTTTTTTTATAAAATATTCTAGATAAGATTATACATAAAACTTACTTCATATTTTGAACAAGAAAAGTCACTTTTTTTTACGGAGTACATGAATTAAAATTATCATTTGAAAATGTATCACAAAATCCATAAAATGATACTTCGGGGCTTACCTTTGTTGGGCCCAAGACTTGGCACCGGGCCGAAAAGTTTTTTTTTGGAACTTTAGATACCTTTTTAATGCGTAAGCCGTGGCTAGCACAACACATTCTCAGGCCATCCCCGCATGAGAATATTTAACCCTAGGATCTTAGCTCGGTACGATCTAAGCTATTATCTTAGGTTATCTTTAAACACCAACACACATCACTGCTAGGAAAAATCTATTCAGTGGCGCACCACTATCCCCCATCAGTAGCGCACTGCTGGTGCGCCACTACTATCACGCCACTGCTAAATCTTAGTAGTGGCGCACTACTGGTGCGCCACAACTACCCTAAGTAACAGTGGCGCACTGCGCCGTGCGCCATTGATAGGTACACTGGTGCGCCACTACTACTCCAAAGGGGTGCGCCACTGTTGTTCAGACGACGGTGCGCCACTACTGTCTGCTGTGGGTGCGCCACTGCTGCCTCCTTGGTGCGCCACTGTTACGGCGAGCTGGTGCGCCATTGCTTCTTGTTTAGGTGCGCCACTGTGGCAGCTCAGACGTGCGCCACTGCTGGCAGCTTTGGTGCGCCACTACTAGTAGTTCATTTTCATTTTTTGTATTTCTGGCATGTATTTGTACAGGTTGTATAGCACAGTATAACAGCACGGATACGGAATATATAACACATATATACAACAGCACAGTATACCAATACATAGTTCTTCACATTAGCCTCCATGATTCACAAGATTTCAAATATTAGACAAGTGTTACGGTGTTACAAGTCAAATGAGCTAGTGGTTACACAAGGTCGATCATCTAAACTAGCATCACATAGAAGAGAGCTAGAGTCACTACTAGCACCGTCCCGATGAAAGTGGTCTTCATCCGGTTCCTCCTCCACTCCGTCCTCTCTCCCGCCAGATAGCGTGCGTATCTGTCTTCGGCCTCCGCTCTAGTGGTGTACCCTTTGTAGTTGTTACCGCTAAAACGGTGAACCTGTCTCCGACACTCCTCCCAGTCGTTGTAGACTCCGGGAACCTTGCCCTTGTACACGACATACCACGTCATATCTGCACATATATGAACAAGCCAAAGAAACTAAGAAGTGCAAACTCAAATAAGAGACAAGTAGCTAGTATGAACTAAATGGAATGCCTCATACATTGTTGGTCCAAACAAATATTAACATTTAGGGAAGGCGTTAGTGAGGCCGGGTAGGATGCACAAGAGATTGATACTTGTGTCATCGCACCGAGCTCACTAGCGCCTCCCCAAGTGTAGTGTCCACAAAATTTAATCATCGGCCAATGCAATTAAGAAGTGCAAACTCAAATAAGAGACAAGTAGCTAGTATGAACTAAATGGAATGCCTCATATTTTGTTGGTCGGAACAAATATGAACATTTAGAGAAGGCGTCAGTGAAACCAAGTAGGATGCACAAGAGATTGATATTTGTGTCATCGCACCAGGTTCACTAGCCCCTCCTCCAAGTGTATAGGTGACCAAACATTCTAATCATCGGCATTCTGAAAAACCAAAGCAAATGGAATGACGATGGCCTCATACATTGTTGGTCGAAACAAATATGAACATCCCGGGATGGCGTCAGTGAGGCCAGGTAGGATGCACAAGAGATTGATATTTGTGCCATCACACCAGGCTCACTGGCGTCACCCCGGAGTGTACAGTTGACCAAACATTCTAATCATCGGCATTTTGAGATACCAAAGCAAATGGAATGACAAGGGCCTCATACATTGTTGGTCCAAACAAATATGAACATCCCGGGATGGTGTCGGCGAGGCAAGGTAGGATGCACAAGAGATTGATATTTGGACATAACATCATCATACCTAACATCGTAGCTTCATACAATTTAATATAGAATTCAAACAACACGAAGCAACGAAGATAGAGTTGACAACACTCTAAGTTCTAACTATCGGTGTCCGAGCCGGATTCGCCGGTGTGGGGGTAGTGCACACGGCGGGCGGTGTCGTCGAACACCTTGACGATCATCTCGCCGTCCCCCTCGTACGGGAAGGTGAGCCGGCAGCCGGGCTCGAGGTGGAGGTCACGGGCGAACTTGTCCCACCCCGTGTGCAGCTACATCTTGCCCCGCCCGTCGAACAGGACCTCCACGGACCAGCGGCGAAGTTGCGGCTAGCCTCCCGTAGCTGCAAGTGCGCCGGCTCGACGCCGTCGACGAACTCGGCGAACTTGTCCGGTAGCCTCGTGATGCCGAGTGGGTCGTCGTCGATGCGGAGGAGGAACTCGAAGCGGCGTTCCTCATCCGAAGACGAGGAGGATGCAGGTGACGGTGACCGTGGGGCCCTTGCTGCTCCACCGCGGCGGCCCCTTCCCCGGCCCGGGGCGCCCGGGACCGCGGCCTCGACCGCCTCGCCGGCCACCGGGACCGGCCATCCTACATGTTTACATTTTTGAACCATATTACGATCCATTCCACTAACAAAATTGGGCATGACCTATGCTAATTTATGTACATATGAGTGCCCCATTTTCGCCGAAACGGAAATGAATCAACATTTCGGCGATAATGGGCAACTCTGTCGATCCCTGCACAAGAATATGTCACCATATACACCAGCTCAGCACCATGGCACATGTACAATTGTTCCTCATATACACCAGCTGAGCACCATGGACTAGAACTAGTGTTGTAAACATCAAAATAAACACTGTGAGCATCAACCCTTCACTCCGATCCCAAATTATATGCATTTGAATGGAAAAATAGTAAAAAATCAGTATAAAATGTGAACTTGAAGAACCTAGCAGCAGCAGTAATCAACCTAGCAACCTAGCGACAGCAAGCAAGCAAAAAATACACAATTTTACAGCCCTAGAGCAGCAGACAAGCAAAATATACCCAATTTTACAGCCCTAGCAGCAGCAGCAAGCAAGCAAGCAACCTAGCAACAGCAGCAAGCAAACAACCTAGCAAGCACATAGCAGCAGCAGCAAGCAAACAACCTAGCAAGCACATAGCAGCAGCAAGCTAGAACTCTTGTCTCACATACAGCCAAAGCAGATTTAAAATTTCAGTCCAACAACTTAACTCACAAATAGCCAGAGCACTAGGCTAAAATGATCAACTATCTAATGCATACATAGTACAATAGAATTTCATTGAAGATAGAGTCGGCAATATCGGATACATAATAGTCGGTAGCTTAAAATAACTAGATATCTACTAGAGCAGCCAAATACGGACTACGTAACTAGATATGAACAAGCCCACATTCAAGTATGGTTTCACCTTTTCCTCATATTTTCTTATAGTGGAATACAAGTTCAATAATCATTAGCTATTCAGGATTTTCGTAATGTAATGTTATTTATTACACAACAGAGTCATATATTCACTCAATACTGCTTGATATATCAATGTAAAATACCTTAAACGAGAGAAATATATTGACCATCTTTCTCCTCATCTTGAATTTTTGGGTAAATTGGTTGGTGCATTCAAATTTTTCAGCTGCTAAACCTACTACATTTTTACCATGAAGTTCTTTGATCAGCCAAATTTTCAAACCACTAAACCTACTGTCAATATAGTGCCATGCTTCTTCTTCATTACTAATTCTTTTGCAGTTAAATCAGCAGTAGTATGTTAAAATTTCCTAAACCTAAATTTTCTACTACCACCTAAACCTAAATTTCCTAAACCTAAATTTGCTACTGCCACCTAAACTAAATGAAACATAAATAACACACAGTAATTCATAGTAGTTTCAAAACAAAAAAAATCCCACGAAGTAGAACAGAAAAATCACACACGATGCATCAGATCTGACCAAAATCTAATTTGTAATCTCTAATGTTGGATCCCCAAAGTACGCGTGGCTGCCGCCGCATGCCATGGAGTCGAACTCCTTCAACCCGATCTGCCAAGGGCGAGGGTGTGCTCGGTGGAATGGTGGAGTTGGGCGAGGCGGCGCGCGGATGACGGGGAAGGCGGAGTCAGGCGGGGGTGACGCTGTACGGCGGAGTTGGGCGGCGAGGAGCAGGGACAGCGGAGGTGGCGTCAGTGCGTGGACGGCGGCGGCGGCGCAGGAACCCTACCGATGTCGCTCTGTTTGTCGCTACCGAAAAAGAAGACGGCGGGCGGAGGGAGACGTAGGGAAGAGGGAGGAGGTACCTGTCGCCGCTGGGAGGGGAGGGCGTCGCTCGTGTCGGGGTGGCGAGGAGAGGAGGGCGTCGCCGGGGTGGTGAGGGCGTCGCTCGCGTCGGAGAGGAGGCCGCCGTCGTCGGAGAGGATCGATTGGGGAATGGGGAATGGAGATGGTCGGGATTTGGCTAAGTCCCCGACCCCCCCTAAGCAATGGCGCACTGCTAGGGGTGCGCCACAGTGAAGCTTAGCAATGGCGCACTGCTAGGGGTGCGCCACAGTGAAGCTTAGCAATGGCGCACCACTACGGGTGCGCCACTACGATTTTAGGATAGGGTCAAAACGAATTTGGCTTCTACTGTTGACAAGATCCGCACCACCTAGCAGTGGCGCACCTCACCGACGTGCGCCATAGGTAAGAAATGTATCAGTGGCGCACCCCGTAGACGTGCGCCACTACTAGGTTGGGGGAGGAGCTGGCCTCCTGTCACCACTTACTTATGGCGCACCATAGTCAAGGTGCGCCACTACTACTTTTGTAACAGTGGCCCACCGTTTTGTGGTGCGCCACTGCTAAGTAGTAGTGGCGCACGGCAGCCATGGTGCGCCACTGATGGCAGTCTTACGGCTAGGCCTTTTCCTAGTAGTGCATAATCCCCGCGTTCGCATTAGGGTGGCACTTAAAAGCCTTCAGGGATCACTAGTAAAGAATTCATTGTTGCTGATGGGTCCTTAAACCCCTGCACAGATGGACTAGTCCAGGGGCGGAGCCGGAAACAACCCATGGCTGGGGCTAAAACTAGGTTAGTGGTGCTAGTTACCTACGACATTCATATCATAGACTTGAAATTTGATGAATACTTTTGCTTGCAGCTGCTAGGCCGGTGCTACAACACAACCAGACCTAGCTCCGCCCCTAGGCTAGTCGTCTGTCATGATGAGCTTGTCAATGACTTTCGACTACTAAGAGGGCACGCAATATGTCAGCGGTAAAGGCCTCCTCTAACATGCTTTAGGTAGCTGCCCATTAGGTCATCTTCAACGGGGCGACCCATCCCACGTTCGCGCGTCTAGATGGGTTGAACTAGACAAAAACACGGCCTAGCGTGGACGCATCATAAAGGATGGCCGCCGCGTCCGGGACGACCCAAAGCCGACCCAAATCCAAGCCAAGTTTGCGTGGTCGCGGATACTGAGGGCAGGCCTCTTGCATCCTCTCTTGTCCTCCCTTGGCCCACCTGTCTGCCCCCCAAAACACAACCACCTCGCAGACAACTTCCCCCCGCTCCGCCGCCACCCCACGACCGGCAATTTGCGACAGCTGTCGATGTCGGCCATCGATGTCGAGACGCTGACAAGTGGTGCGGCAACATAGGACGTGGCCCGGCGCTTTGGCATGTTCTTTCGCGGCCTCGGTACAACATCGGAGGCCTCCGCCGCCGATGTTGTGGTCCTCTCGCCGTCGTCATCCTCGTCGTTGCCGGTAGAGGTGAGCTCTCGTGCACCGTGCTTCGAGGTTGCAAGTCGGTCGGGACGACCATTGCCTGCAGGTCCCTACGGAGGCATTGGATTGCCCCCGTGATGACCCACAAGTATAGGGGATCACAACAGTCTTCGAGGGAAGTAAAACCCAAATTTATTGATTCGACACAAGGGGAGTCAAAGAATATTTATAAGCTTTAACAGATGAGTTGTCAATTCAGTGCATACTGGAAATAGACTTGCTCGCAACGGTTTATCGGTAGTAACGGCTTTATAGCGATAGCGGACTAGCGATAGTAAAGTAACAACAAGTAATGAAATAAAAATAGCGATAGCGTTGATCTGCAGTAGACATTAGGATTAAATACTGTAAGCACAGGGATGGATGAACGGGCGCTGCATGGATAAGATGATTCATATAATAAGCAAGACATGGGCATTTACAGGTAACAATGATAAAAGCATCCAAGTACTAAGTAACCATAGGCATGTGTTCCTATTTAGTCGTGCGTGCTCGCAAGGAGAAACTTGCACGACATCTTTTGTGCTATCAGCCCGTTTGCAGCGGGGCCTCAAGGGAATCCACTAGTAATTAAGGTACTCCTTTTAATAGAGTACCGGAGCAAAGCATTAACACTCCGTGAACACACGTGATCCTCATATCATAGCCATCCCCTCCGGTTATCCTCACATCATAGCCATCCCCTCCGGTCACCCCCTCCGTTTTCAGGTCAGGGCCTTTTATATAGTCAGGAGGAGAGGTCGAGGGGGTGCCCGAGGCAGCCTCACCACCCCTACGCGCGGCCAGGGCTGGCCCGTGCCTAGGCCTGGTGTGGGCCCCTCATGGCTCTTCTCCGTATCGTCTTCCGTCTCTGTGAGTCTTCGGGTAAAATAGGGACTTTGCGATATTTTCTGGGAATTTTCCTGAAGTTAGATTTCTGCACAAAAACGAGACACTAGAGAAATTCTGCTGAAAACAGCATTAGTCCGTGTTAGTTGTATTCAAAACACACATATTAGAGTGAAAACAACATCAAAAGTGTTCGGGAAAGTAGATACGTTTTGGACGTATCAACTCCCCCCAAGCTTAGCTTATTGCTTGTCCTCAACCAATTCAGTGACAAATGAGTGCGATAAAAGAAACTTTCATGAACTTATTTGCTTTATATGATGTATATATTCTCACTATATGATCAAGTACTTAGGAAATTCATAATAAGAAATATGCAACTAAGGCTACGCAATAGTCATGCAAGCTATGAAAAGATACCAACACAATAATAAGCAACATGAAACATAAGTATCTCACGAGGATTCAATGCTCATAACATGATATGATAAAGTGGTATCTCAATTGCCCTTATTTGTGGAGAAAAACACAAATGCCAAGGCACCTCTGAAGTTCAAGAGAAGACTAGAAGTAAAAATATCGAAAGATTCAAGCATCACAGTTATACCACAATTTATCTTATTACGGGACAAGCATATTACACTAAGAATGGCATCTATGCTTTCGAGAAGGTGCTCAAAGAAAGGATGGTGACTCAACATAAAAAGTAAAAGATTGGCCATGTTGAGAGGGAAGCAAGATTACTCATGTGGTAGAGCTTTTTATTTTGAATAATATAGAGGTGTTGAAAATATATTTTGAGAGGTATGCATATCTATGTCAACGACTGACATGAAATGATTTATCATCCCTTTCATGTTTAATGGCTTCAAGAGCGGCTCCCATAGAGATAACTATAAAGTTCCCCTTCTCCTTTGTTTAAACAAGCTAAGTTCATGATCTCAAGTACATAGTGATAGGAGATTTAGATTATTGGTTCAATTTATATTTAGTGGGCTAGGCACCCGCGCTTGCTCTTTTTTGAATTAAGTACTAGCACGTGGTGCATGCTAGTAAAAGTGTGAAGCCATAATAAACATGAAAAATATGATAAAGCACTCAACAGTTACTCATGAGTTAAAACAAAATACAAAACATGTAATAATTTTTGGAAGGTTTTAAAGGTAGCACACAAGCAATTCACTTTGAAGTGGTGGTGGAATACCACATATAGGTAAGTATGGTGGACATAATTGACAAACTTTGGTTTTTGGGTGCACGAGTAGAGCTCATACTATGTACAAGTGAAGGCTAGCAATAGACTGAGAAGCGACAATCAAGAAAACAGTAACTGTCATATCATGCTTGCGACATAACAAAATTAACAGAAGAATAAAAGTAATACACGAACTCCAAGGCAAAATAAATCATCAAGGTTTAAATGACTTTTGTTTAGTCTTATGCACACATGAGAATGTGCCAAGTTGATTCAAATGAAACATTCAGAGGAGGATACCACAATATCATACTGTTTTATGAATATATGATGTCTACTCACACTTCTTTTCCTGTAGACAGTGTTGGGCCTCCAAGAGCAGAGGTTTGTAGAACAGCAGCAAGTTTCCCTTAAGTGAATCACCCAAGGTTTATCGAACACAGAGAGGAAGAGGTCAAAGATATCCCTCTCAAGCAACCCTGCAATCACGATACAAGAAGTCTCTTGTGTCCCCAACACACCTAATACACTTGTCAGATGTATAGGTGCACTAGTTCGGCGAAGAGATAGTGAAATACAAGTGATATGGATGAATATGAGTGGTAATAACAATCTGAATAAAATATGGCAGCGAGTAAACATGCAACGTAACTTGATGGAAACGGTGTTTCAATGCTTAGAAACAAGGCCTAGGGATCATACTTTCACTAGTGGACACTCTCAACATTGCAATCATAAAGGAATATAAATAAGCACTTCACTATGCTATTCTGAATTACTACGTGGCAAGATAACGAACTCTAATTCATCATGTAGGCAAACCTTAAAGATGTATTCCCAAGTACTAATAAACACCCCACGCTGTCACTGTGAGCATTCATAGGAGGTACTAACACACCACAATTTCATAGAGACATCCAACTCAAATCATAACTCACTGAATAAGTATTCTGTGAAATATAGCCTAAGAGACCCACACGGTGCACACACTGTCACCTTTACACACGTGGGACAAGGAGTCTCCGGAGATCACATAAGTAAAATCCACTTGAATAGCATAACGACATCTAGATTACAAAGCTCATCATATGGATCTCAATCATGAAAAGCAACTCATGAGATCATTGTATTGAAGTACATGGGAGAGAGATTAACCACATAGCTACCGGTACAGCCCTTAGCCTCGGGGGAGAACTACTCCCTCCTCATCATGGGAGACAGCAGCGTTGATGAAGATGGCGGTTGTTGTGGGTATACTTCATGGGTGTACCATCGACAGTGCCTAGATCCGGCAAGCCCGGGTGGCCCACAGATGGTGATGAGGCATGTGGCCCAGTTGCTGTTGATCATGAAGGAAGAAGTCCAGCCCAGGATCAGTAAGCCGGATCCGTACCGACATTAGGAGTAACCCGGATCCATGGAAGCC
>NC_061512.1:96750151-96852711 GCF_022539505.1 Lolium rigidum | reverse complement strand
GACCAAGATTCAAAAAATGGGCATAATTTTTTAAAAAATATCAAAAAATGAAAAACCAAGGCACATAGGAAACTACGTATTAATACAGTATAATAATCACCCGAGTTATTGGAGCAACAAGTCTGTCACTTACATGTGGTTCCCATGCGTGAGGTCCCACGCTTCAGTGAGCACAAGTCACGTACGCTAGGTAGGAAAACTCCCAGCCATCTTCTTTGTCAAGAGAGAGGCATCAAGACTCTCTCTCTCTCTCTCTCTCTCTCTCTCTCTCTCTCTCTCCATCTCTCCAATTATCCACCTCCGTTGCCTGTCGGTTTTGGCAGGGCGTTTCTAGCTCAACTCGTAGCCATGGAGATTTGGTCGCGCCAAGTGGTTCGTCCCCGGCAGCGAAGAGGATCAATCCGGACGGTGGCTGTTAAGGACCCGATCGTATTTCTTGCTTTCAGCCTGGGGTCTACCATGTAAATCTTAGGGATTTAGACGTAATTTCCTGTTTATTTTGTGTCCTGCTGTAAACTGCGCTCTCATGCGTATTGGAAATCTGGGTCCTTCAGGATCGTTCGGTTGTCCCTCTAACAAAAAAAACCCTCATTCTCGGCCTCGCTCGCTCGCACCCCCTGCGCACTGACAACCCTGCACAACAGTCAACATCACCCGAAAAAGGGTAGACACCATAAATAAGTGGGGCCCCGTGACTGCTCTCCCTTCGTCTCCTCCCGTGTGATCCGTCTTCCTACGACTCCCGACCTTGCGGAAAAGAAAAATGAAATGAAAGAGTTTCACTGGACGGGCAAACACATGTGCTACCTAGTAATAATAATATAAATGTAAAAAAATCGACCTATGAATCTATTATTAAATAAGCTAAACTAGGGTTTTTCCCAGTTCGATTTTGGCCTACTAATATAAAATTAAATAACCCGAACTAGTATTCCTCTAAAAAAATCATTTTGGTATGCATCGTTTGGTACTTTTCATAGCTAGAATGCTTACTCCCTCCGTTAGCAAATAGTCTTTGTATGTCATATAGTAATCATTCAAGTTGATAAACAAGGTTTAGACATATTCAACAAAAAAATCATGTATCTACCCCTATCCCTAAACTCTGACTTATGAAGTCAAGCATGAAGAGATGTGTTTTTGGTTTCAAACATGGAAATTTCAAAAACCCTCCCAAGAGCTTCATTTTGGAGTGACTAAGAAGCATACATGCTTACTTTTTCATATTCAAGTTTTAAACTTGTTGAAATCTTGGTCAAACCTAGGATTTGATCAAGATTCAAATGGCATTAAAAATTCAAAAAAATCAAAAAATTAAAAAACCAAGGTCTTCTTATGTTATATAGTAAGCATTCAATTAAGGTGATAAACATGGTCTACACATATTCAAACTAGGAAAATCATGTATCTACCCCCTAACCTTAAACTCTGTCATATGAAGTCAAGCATGAAGAGAAGTGGTTTTTGGTTTCAAACATGGAAATTTCAAAAACCCTCCCAAAAGAGCTTCATTTTGGAGTGACTAAGATGGATAGAGGCTTACTTTTTCATACTCATGTTTTTAACTTGTTTCAATCTTGGTCAAACCTATGATTTGACCAAGATTCAAATGGGCATAAAAATTCAAAAAATAATCAAAAAAATGAAAAACCAAAGCACATAGTCTTCGTATGTCATATAGTAAGCATTCAAGTTGATAAACACGGTCTATACATATTCAAACCAGAAAAATCATGTATCTACCCCCTAGCCCTAAACTCTGCCTTATGAAGTCAAGCATGAAGAGATGTGGTTTTTGGTTTCAAACATGGAAATTTCGAAAACCCTCCCAAGAGCTTCATTTTAGAGTGACTAAGAAGCATACATGCTTAATTTTTCATATTCAAGTTTTAAACTTGTTCAAATCTTGGTCAAACCTAGGATTTGACCAAGATTCAAATGGGCATAAAAAATCAAAAAAAATGAAAAAAATGAAAAAACAAGGTCTTCTTATGTCATATAGTAAGCATTCAATAAAGTTGATAAACAAGGTATAGACATATTAAACCTGAAATATCATGTATCTACCCCCTAACCCTAAACTATGTCTTATGAAGTCAAGCATGTATGGTGAAGAGAAGTGGTTTTTGGTTTCAAAGATGGAAATTTCAAAAACCCTCCCAAGAGCTTCATTTTGGAGTGACTAAGAAGGATACATGCTTACTTTTTCATATTCATGTTTTAAACTTATTTAAGTCATGGTCAAACATAGGATTTGACCAAGATTCAAATGGGCATAAAAATTCAAAAAAAATCAAATACCAAAGCACATAGTCTTTGTATGTTAAGCATTCAAGTTGATAAACAAGGTCTAGACATATTCAAACCAGAAAAATCATGGAAATTTCAAAAACCTCCCCCCACGAGCTTCATTTTGGAGTGACTAAGAAGGATCGATAGAGGCTTAATTTTTCATATTCATGTTTTAAACTTGGTCTAAATCTTGGTCAAACCTAGGATTTGACCACGATTCAACAAATGGGGATAAAAGATCAAAAAAAATCAATAAAATGAAAAACCAATGCACATAGTCTTCTTATGTCATATAGTAAGCATTCAATTAAGTTGATAAAAAAGGTCTAGACATATTCAAACCAGAAAAATCATGTATCAAGCTACCCATAACCCTAAATTCTGTCTTATGAAGTCAAGCATGAAGAGAGACGTGGTTTTTGGTTTCAAACATGGAAATTTCAAAAACCCTCTCAAGAGCTTCATTTTGGAGTGACTACGAAGGATACATGCTTACTTTTTCATATTCATGTTTCAAACTTGTTTAAATCATGGTCAAACCTAGGATTTGACCAAGATTCAAAAAATGGGCATAATTTTTAAAAAAAATCAAAAAATGAAAAACCAAGGCACATAGGAAACTATGTACTAATACAGTATAATAATCACGCGAGTTATTAGAGCAACAAGTGTGTCACTTACGTGTGGTTCCCATGCGTGAGGTCCCACACTTCAGTGAGCACAAGTCACGTACGCTAGGTAGGCAAACTCCCAGCCATCTTATTTGTCAAGAGAGAGGCATCAAGACTCTCTCTCTCTCTCTCTCTCCCCATCTCTCAAGAGCATGAAGAGAGATGTGGTTTTTGGTTTCAAACCTGGAAATTTCAAAAACCCTCCCAAGAGCTTCATTTTGGAGTGACTAAGATGGATATAGGCTTACTTTTTCATACTCATGTTTTAAACTTGTTTAAATCTTGGTCAAACCTATGATTTGACCAAGATTCAAATGGGTATAAAAAATAAAAAAAATGAAAAACCAAAGCACATAGTCTTCGTATGTCATATATTAAGCATTCAAGTTGATAAACAAGGTCTAGACATATTCAAAGCAGAAAAATAATGTATCTACCCCATAACCCTAAACTTTGTCTTATGAAGTCAAGCATGAAGAGAACATGTTTTGGGTTTCAAACATGGAAATTTCAAAAACCCTCTCAAGAGCTACATTTTGGAGTGACTAAGAAGGATATATGCTTAGTTTTTCATATTCATGTTTTAAACTTGTTTAAATCATGGTCAAACCTAGGATTTGACCAAGATACAAATGGGCATAAAAATTCAAAATAAATCAAAATAAATGAAAAACCAAGGCACATAGTCTTCTTATATCATATAGTACGCATTCAGTTAAGTTGATAAACAAGGTCTAGACATATTCAAACAAGAAAAATCATGTATATACCCCCTAACCCTAAACTCTGCCTTATGAAGTCAAGCATATGAAGAGATGTGGTTTTTGGTTTCAAACATGGAAATTTCGAAAACCCTCCCAAGAGCTTCATTTTGGAGTGACTAAGAAGCATACATGCTTACTTTTTTATATTCATGTTTTAAACTTGTTGAAATCTTGGTCAAACCTAGGATTTGATCAAGATTCAAATGGGCATAAAAATTCAAAAAATTCAAAAAATTAAAAACAAAGGTCTTCTTATGTCATATAGTAAGCATTCAATTAAGGTGATAAACATGGTCTACAGGTATTCAAACCAGGAAAATCACGTACCTACCCCCTAAACCTAAACTCTGTCTTATGAAGTCAAGCATGAAGAGAAATGATTTTTGGTTTCAAACATGGAAATTTCAAAAACCCTCCCAAAAGAGCTTCATTTTGGAGTGACTAAGATGGATAGAGGCTTACTTTTTCATACTCATGTTTTAAACTTGGTTAAAGCTTGGTCAAACCTATGATTTGACCAAGATTCAAATGGGTATAAAAATTCAAAAAATAATCAAAAAAATGAAAAACCAAAGAACATAGTATTCGTATGTCATATAGTAAGAATTCAAGTTGATAAACACGATCTATACATATTCAAACCAGAAAAATCATGTATCTACCCGCTAACCCTAAACTTTGCCTTATGAAGTCAAGCATGAAGAGATGTGGTTTTTGGTTTCAAACATGGAAATTTCAAAAACCCTTCCAAGCTTCAGTTTGGAGTGACTAAGAAGGATACATGCTTACTTTTTCATATTCAAGTTTTAAACTTGTTCAAATCTTGGTCAAACCTAGGATTTGACCAAGATTCAAATGGGCATAAAAATTCAAAAAAAATCAAAAAATGAAAAACCAAGGTCTTGTTATGTCATATAGTAAGCATTTAATAAAGTTGATAAACAAGGTCTAGACATATTAAACCTGAAAAATAATGTATCTACCCCTAACCCTAAACTATGTCTTATGAAGTCAAGCATGTATGGTGAAGAGAAGTGGTTTTTGGTTTCAAACATGGAAATTTCAAAAACCCTCCCAAGAGCTTCATTTTGGAGTGACTAAGAAGGATACATGCTTACTTTTTCATATTCATGTTTTAAACTAGTTTAAGGCATGGTCAAACCTAGGATTTGACCAAGATTCAAATGGGCATAAAAATTCAAAAAAAATCAAATACGAAAGCACATACTCTTCGTATGTTAAGCATTCAAGTTGATAAACAAGGTCTAGACATATTCAAACCAGAAAAATCATGGAAATTTCAAAAACCTCCCCGCACGAGCTTCATTTTGGAGTGACTAAGAAGGATCGATACAGGCTTAATTTTTCATATTCATGTTTTAAACTTGTCTAAATCTTGGTAAAACCTAGGATTTGACCAAGATTCAACAAATGGGGATAAAAATTCAAAAAAAATTAATAAAATGAAAAACCAATGCACATAGTCTTCTTATGTCATATAGTAAGCATTCAATTAAGTTGATAAACAAGGTCTAGACATATTCAAACCAGAAAAATCATGTATCAAGCTACCCCTAACCCTAAACTCTGTCCTATGAAGTCAAGAATGAAGAGAGAAGTGGTTTTTGGTTTCAAACATGGAAATTTCAAAAACCCTTCCAAGAGCTTCATTTTGGAGTGACTACGAAGGATACATGCTTACTTTTTCATATTCATGTTTAAAACTTGTTTAAGTCATGGTCAAACCTAGGATTTGACCAAGATTCAAATGGGCATAAAAACTCAAAAAAAAATCAAATACCAAAGCACATAGTCTTTGTATGTTAAGCATTCAAGTTGATAAACAAGGTCTAGACATATTCAAACCAGAAAAATCATGGAAATTTCAAAAACCTCCCCCCCCCCACGAGCTTCATTTTGGAGTGACTAAGAAGGATCGATACAGGCTTAATTTTTCATATTCATGTTTTAAACTTGTCTAAATCTTGGTCAAACGTAGGATTTGACCAAGATTCAACAAATGGGGATAAAAGTTCAAAAAAATCAATAAAATGAAAAACCATAGCACATAGTCTTCTTATGTCATATAGTAAGCATTCAATTAAGTTGATAAACAAGGTCTAGACATATTCAAACCAGAAAAATCATGTATCAAGCTATCCCTAACCCTAAACTCTGTCCTATGAAGTCAAGCATGAAGAGAGAAGTGGTTTTTGATTTCAAACATGGGAATTTCAAAAACCCTCTCAAGAGCTTCATTTTGGAGTGACTACGAAGGATACATGCTTACTTTTTCATATTCATGTTTCAAACTTGTTTAAATCATGGTCAGACCTAGGATTTGACCAAGATTCAAAAAATGGGCATAATGTTTTTAAAAAAATAAAAAAATGAAAAACCAAGGCACATAGGAAACTATGTACTAATACAGTATAATAATCACCCGAGTTGTTAGAGCAACAAGTTTGTCAGTTACGTGTGGTTTCCCATGCGTGAGGTCCCACACTTCAGTGAGCACAAGTCCGGTACACTAGGTAGGCAAACTCCCAGCCATCTTCTTTGTCAAGAGAGAGGCATTAAGACTCTCTCTCTCTCTCTCTCTCTCTCTCTCTCTCTCTCTCTCTCTCTCTCCATCTCTCAAATTATCCACCTCCGTTGGCTGCCGGTTTTGGCAGGGCGTTTCTAGCTCAGCTCGTAGGCCATGGTGTGCAGGCTCTGTAGCCATGGAGATTTGGTCGCGCCAAGTGGTTCGTCCGCGGCTGCGAAGAGGATCAATCCGGACGGTGGCTGTTAAGGACCCGATCGCATTTCTTGCTTTCAGCCTGGGGTCTACCATGTAAATCTTAGGGATTTAGACGTAATTTCCTGTTTATTTTTTGTCCTGCTGTAAACCGCGCTCTGATGCGTATTGGAAATCTGGGTCCTTCAGGATGGTTCGGTTGTCCCTCTAACAAAAAAACCCTCATTCTCGGCCTCGCTCGCTCGCACCCCCTGCGCACTGACAACCCTGCACAACAGTCCATGACGTGGGCATTACCCTTCGGGTAACCGACATTGCCCTATCCTGTACAATCTAATTGGAGGCCCATGAAGGCACTCAATGGGAAGGCGGGCCACTTGGACGATGCAGCAGAAGATTCCTTGACGGACAAGACAAAGAAGGAGCCGAACAAGGAATGTTTAGAGATAGGACTCCTGTAAACCTAGTCGTACCCGGTTGGACCTCTTGAGACCCGGCCTCCTATATAAAGGCTAGGAGAGGGGCTACCAAGGGACACAATCAATCTTAGCAACTTTTGCCACCAGAAGTCTAGAGCTAGGTCGCCGCAGCACTTAGCCTCTCGACGAGATCTCAGCCGAAACCTTCGGCACCCCATTGTAACCCAATATTCTCATAATCAAGATCAGACAAGCAGGACGTAATGGTTTTACTTCATCGAGGGCCCCGAACCTGGGTAAATTTCTCTCCCCGCTTGTCTGCAAACCGATGTCTCGTGTCAGCCTACAGGATTCCATCAACCCTAAGCCCCAATCGGAGGGCATTGCCGAGGAGTACCCTCGACAATTGGCGCCATCTGTGGGAAATCTTTTGGCACAAGATCGGTCATCGGCAGATCCAGTCATGTCATCGGTAGCTTCATCGACGCCATCGTCACCAAGTCTAGGAAGCCCGATTCGATTCGGCTCCTATGAATTCACCCCGCACAACGACTCTTCTCGCTCGACCTTTTCTGATCTACAAGGAAACATGGAGATGACCTTCGGCAGCGTCCACTACAACGTCAACTCGGAAGGAGTCCTTCGGCTGCTAGAACCACTCTCCTCCAGATCAACAGGTTCAGGCACACTGTTATCAGTCGACCTTTTGGCTGGTCTGACGGACTCAACGAACTGGCCTCCGCCATCAACTCCTCGTTCGACGTCTTCGATGTCGGTTGGATCCGATAGTCCCACATCTTCGGAGATGACCTCATACTACTACTTGAACTGCGATACCAGGCACGGGCTAGGATCAAGCGACACATCGTTCATCTGCAACGCCCAGTATTCATCGGGAGAGGATAGTATCGACAGCATCGTCCAAGGTACAACCCGGAAAACGGCACACCACCAGGTTTATGCCGCCAATAACACAGGAAACACAAGGAACAGGGGAGATGGAGATCACACCCCCGCTCCAGCAGACGAGCAAGTTTTGGAAACAGCGCCAGTAACAACAACATCGATTACACCATCGCAGAAGAAGAGTGGGCAGCAGCCAAGGCAGCCGTGCTTAACAACACACCGCTCCCCGCAGGAACCTCAGTTGGAACCCTCAACTCTTATCGCTCTATATTGGAGAAAAACCGGGAGCGTCATCGAAAGAGCAAGCCACCCTCGAGAGACGCCTATGCGCTGCAGACCAATCTAGTGAACAACGGAGGGGCTCGCGAGGAAGCGCCTCTCGAAGCACTCAAGGAGCAGGCAAGCACCGATCAAGGTTATCCAGACTTTCGGAAGATGACGCCAGAAAATAACATCGAATCTGACCAAGTCCATCATGACCACAGACACCGCGGGCATGCCACGGCCAAAAACCGTCGCGGGAGCAACTGCCAATCTCGTAGCATACCTCATCAATCAACGCCCTGAAGGTTCTATGGCCCAAGCCCATCGGGGTGCCCTAGAAAGTCTCGCAATATTAGGAGACAACCTGGTCCCGCAGAAGGAAAGGACCACGTTACAGGCCAGCGGCTCAAAGCATCGTGCGAGAGATGCTCGAGATGAGATCACCCAGAGTAGAATCGACAAAGCAAGACGACGACGCGCCGCTAGGGAGGAATATGACAGTGATTCTTCGGATGAAAGCCAGGAGAACGACGGCGAGTTAAGGGGGGCCGATTTCTTAAGATGCAAAATCCGCGAGGCGATGCCACCCAAAAAGTTCAAGCCCACCCCTACTGACGCCGCCCAATACGATGGACAGCAGGAGCCAAGGTCCTGGATAGACGACTACTTGCAGACTGTGATTCTGCACAAGGGAAATCAAATAGCAGCAATGCAATGCCTGCAGCTTTACCTGAAGGATTCAGCACGAGCTTGGCTAAGAGGCCTGCCGAAGGGTTCCATAAAATCATGGGACTACCTAGTAGACGCTTTCGTTGCCAATTTCCAAGCAACATACAAAAGGCCCGTCGGGATTGAGGAATTACGGCATTGCCAGCAAAAGCAGAAGGAATCGATGCGTGCATACATCGGGAGATTCACCAAGCTCTTAAACGCTGCCGAAGATGTCTCTGTCGACAGAGCAATCGATGCTTTCAGCGATGGCATCCGACGTGAAACCTACATATAGGAACTCGGGCGCAAAAAGCCAAAAACTATAACCAAGTTAATGGAAATCGCCAAAAGCTAGGCTGATGGCGAGGACAACGTACGAAGGCCGCGACAGCGCAGTGACGACGAAGACGACGACCAGCCGAAGCACGACTCGGGTGGACGAAGGGATCGCCATAAGAAAAGAAAAAACCGCAGTTACGACGATAGTAACCTGGTAGCCGCAGGATAATCTGATCGGCAGGACGATCGGTACAACGACAGACGAGACGATCGGCAGGACAGCAATCGAAACAACTGTGGAAACCGCGGTAACTACAAACCACGACCAAAGAGGACTCCCGAGCTACCCTTCGCCGAGCAGATAAACGCGCCATGCTACTTGCATAAGTACGTCGACTCTAAGGACAACAAAACGAAGTCAAGCCAACTGCTCAGAGATTGTAGGCAGTTCATCGAAATGCAAAAACTCATCCAGCAGCAGCCATAGCCACCACCACCACCACCCCCACCGTAGCACCAGGTCCAGCAGGCTCAGCCTCACCAACCCAATGAGGCGTTTCCACCACCACGTGGGCAGATGAGCATGATCCACAGGACAGGTGTTTCAAGAAGAGAAATGAAGAAGCTCACCCGAGAAATCAATCTGGCAGAAAGTATCATGGCGAACATCCCTGAGTATGTCGAGTGGTCGTCTCAGAACATAACGTTCAGCCGAGCAGATCACCCGATGACCATACCAAAACCAAGACACGCTGCCTTAGTAGTCGAGGCGCAAATAGGGGGTTTCAAGATGAGCAAAGTCTTCATGGATGGTGGAAGCGGACTAAACCTGATATTCGTCGACACAATCAAAAGTATGTGGATCCCCATGAGAATGCTAGAGGATACTGACACCTGTTTTCATGGGATTCTCCCCACTTCACCGGCGTACTCTCTTGGCAAAGTTTACCTGAACGTCGTCTTCGGCAAACCCGACAACTTCAGGAAGGAAAAGATCGAGTTTGAAGTCGTGAACTGGGAATCACAGTACCACGCTATACTCGGAAGACCAGCTTATGCCAAGTTCATGGCTGTACCGCACTACGCATACCTCAAGCTGAAAATGCCTGGGAGCAACGGGACAAACATCACAGTCTATGGAAGTTTCTCACGCTCAGACAATTGTGATCGCGACTTTCAGAGGATTGCTGCAAAGTTTGGGGTAAAACAGGAAATCACCGATCTCCCTTCCAAGTCATCGTCACGCGATAATAAGGAAGAAAAACACGTCAGGGAAACGAAGAAGAAGCCAGCCGAACTTGCCCCAGAAGTTTCGGCAGTAAAAGTTTCGGCAGTTGATGGCACATCAGTCATAGGAGAAAGCAAGACACTGGCAATCACCGTCGAGACCCCTATTGAAATCAACGACGCGTCGAAAACCGCTAGCGTGGTGGACAAGCCGGAAGATAAGAAGAACCCTTTTCTTGCTTAAGCAGATGAATAGTGTTTAGTTTCCTTTTCTTTTCAACAGGGCCCTCATTTTTTCGCCCTTTAGTTCCGTGCTTACTTTATTAATGAGAACTTAAGTTTTGATTCCTTGAAAAGCATTGCAGTAATTCGGAGCACCCAAACCGCATCATCGCAAACCTTGCTTACGCCCCTCGGCGAACGATGGTGCAATGTAGTACGCTGCAAAAGATTGTGCTCCAAAAAAGCCTCTGAAACTACGAGTGCTAAAGGATGCAAAACAAACAAGGACGCTGACCTTTCCCTCTGCTACAGATGCGTCTATGAGCGCCGTAAATAGCAAGAGTCTGGAAATACAAATAAAACAACCCACGTTCGATATTTTACTTATGGAAATGTCAAAGAACAACGGGCTCATCGGCAGAGTTAGTGCTTCCGATACATTCGGGAGCTACTGTCAGAACATACATCGGTTGAAAGCAAAGTTGCACATACAACGGGTTTAGCAAGACCTGCAACACGAGCTGATCACTCAAACAATTTGCTGACCAACGAATACACATACGCTTAAACGTGCAATTAAGATTTGCTCCTTCAAAATTTGCCAACGGCATTGCCACGGTAAAAGTACATTTATATGTACCTACCGAAAAATAAGTTTCAACTACACAATCCAAACGCTTGGATGAAGTAGCCAAATTACCTATTTACAATAAGAACTTGACCCTGAATTACTCTTGCAAAGTATCTTTTTCTTCAGGTACCTTCGAGTCCTTTTCCAGCCTGTCGACAATTATATTGGATGGCACTATCACCTTCGGGTACAGAAATTTCAAATCGCCCACTGCATTGGCAATGGATAGCAAGTCTGCCGAAGGATAACGCACAAGGACGAGGACAAGCGTAAATCTAGCTCCCGCAAACACTTGAGCTCGCACCAAGTCCCGGATTTTCTTGGTGTTTCTAAATTCAGACATCAGAGTCAACAGTGTAGGAGGGACCGCATTCAAAGGGAACATCGTCCTCCAAATTACTCTTAGGCCTTTGTAGCACTTGTCGAAGAAGTGGTGGACTTGCTGGACCCGATCTTGGAACTGTGCGACAGCCGAAGCTTTCGAGTGCTCCCTCCAGAAAATCTCATCGGCTGATGACAGCTGGGTCAATGCGTTCACGCGCTCGTGAATCCGCTTGTTCTCTTCAGCACGGTTCAGAGCTATGACTAGCAAAGGAATCAACGGAAGATCAGACAATGCATTTTTGACAAAGAGTAATGAGCACAAGGACCAGGGAACTTACAGTTCAAACTTTCGGTGGCCTTATGCAGTTCAGTAAGAGCATAGCGCTCTATGTCGGCTGCAATCTCGCTCTTCTTCTTGATAATCGCAGCCAAGGCATAGGTATTGCGCAAATCCTTTTCCATCTGCGCGATCCGATCCTTCATACGCTGGATCCGATCACCTTTAGAAAGAGCACCCGAAGAATCATCGACAAACGCATGCACTGGGAAAACCTGCAAAAACAGCGTCAAGGGTATGACGGATCGCATCGCTTCAGCATTGGAAGTAACTCCCATCGGGAGAGTGCAAGTAAAATTGTCATAACAAGAGTGTACTAGCAACATTGCTAGCATGGAATTTATTACAACCACAAGTTTTGCGACAGAACATTGTTTCACATCAATTTAAAACAGAAGTTTGTTACAAGAATCAAGGGGCTTGGGTCTGGGTCGATAAACTTGGGCCAGCCGATGTTTTCTTTGATGAAACCAGCTCAAGGAGCTGGCGTGCACACTTAAGAGCTGACGTTTTGAAGATGCTTAAATCGACAAACTGCCCATCTTGTTCTTTTGGCAGCTCCCTAGACATCTCTTCGATATCGGCCTTGAAGCCATGACCCATCATAAGTTGGAAGGCTAGGAGGGCACCATAGGTACGTGAAGTACGTTTGAATACCTCGATAACCTCCTTGGTGTTGACTGCGAAAGCATCAATCAGCTGCCCCAAAGTCCTGTCTTGATTAATCTTGGGGAAGATCATCGAGTGCATCCGCGCCATGGCACCTTTGCCCTTTTCAAGGAGCTCTCGTGTAAGTTGGTGTGCGGCAAGAGTCATTGACACACCGTTTGCCGGAGAGTTGTTTGGAAATTTATCCAAGGCATCGGCAGGGATGTCAGCGGCCTCTGCAAGAGGATGAAATGGGAAAGATTACTAACAAAGGATCGAACTCGCAAAGTAATAATCGACAGGGAAGCATAAATGGAATTACCAAGCAAAGCCAAGGAAGACTGGCGAAGAAGATCATGTTTTTCAGCCGCCCAAGCTTCAGCGACCAGCCTGGACGCTTCCTCCTCCTTCAGCTTTTCCTTTAGCCTACCGAGTTCCTCCTTCAGAGAGTCGACTTCTTGGCGAGCCTCGGCGGCTATCTTGATTGCACCTTCTAGTTTCGAGGACGAAGATTTAACTTCCTTCTGCAGCTGAACCTTGTCTGCCTCCAGGGAAGTAAATTGGGAGGCGAAGGCCTCCAAAGAAGATATAACGGCTCGCAGATCCTTAAGGAAAGAGGAAAATAGATATTTAACGAAGAATCATTAATCAAGGCACATTCAGGAAAGTTTGCATTATGATCAAGAAAGACTTATAGGTTTTCCTGAAGGAGGGGTAGGCGGCAGCAGTCGAAGGAATATCCTTCCCCCTAGAAAGGGAGGAAGATGTCGAAACTTGGGCTGCGGGGGCTGCAGTAGGAGCCGAAGCTTCGGAAGCTGCGACATCCGGCAGAACGGCGCCAGATTTGGCCTTCTTAGACGGAGGCTCGATGAAACCTTCGTCACTACGAAAGGGAATGGTTGCCAAGAGTTATGAAAGAAATGCGAATGATGGAAGCAAAATACGAATTCTAGGAAAAAGGCACTTACAGGTCAAAGAGATCGTCTTCATCGGCAAAGCTGCCGGTTGATCTCTTCGCAGGCGAAGCTCTGGCCTCCTCCACAGCTGCATTAACAAAGGTATCATGATCAGCGTCGTCATCACGCACTGATCCCGCTATGTCGCAAGTATCGTTGGATGGGGGAGGAAGATCGGTGAAGATAGCTTCAGAATCTATCGGATCATCGTGGTCATTCTTTGAGCTCATGTACTCGGCAGTATGAAAATCAACAGGGGCTGAGAAACCTCTTCCTTCGGAAGTGTCATTTGGTAGATCATGCAAGTTTTCAGAAACTATGGGGATCTGCCGAAGGAAAAACAAGTAAGAACAATAATAGTTGTGTCGATCAAGTGGAACAGGGTAATAAGAGTATGAGAAGGAAAATTTACCTCTGTCAACGGATGATCGGCATCAAGAGGTGGATAAGAAGATATCAACGGGATCGAGTCTTCCTGGCTGAGGAGAGTGAGGCATCGAACTTCGTCAAGCAGCTCCTTTTCCGATAGTTCAACAATATTTATCCTGGTCTCATCCTTCGGACCCGAATACAACCACATCGGACGAACCCTGGCCATGACTGGCTGGACTCGACGTTTCAAAAACACCGCAGCCACCTCTGTGCCGATCATGGTTTGGCCATCGGTTTCTTTGATCCGAAGAAATTTGACAAATAACTCATCGGCTGCTGTCCTTTCATCGGGAGAGAGGATGTTCTTCCAAGAATGCTTAGGTTTGGCTTCGAGGACGTCGGCAAAGCGAGGAAGCTGGGACTCGGTTGTTGAGGAATCCTTAACATAAAACCATTTCAGTCTCCATCCTTGCACGGATTCTCTCATTGGGAAACTGAAATAATTGACCTCTGAACGGACAACGAACCCCACTCCCCCAATGACAAAGGGTCCATTGCTACTGCTGTATCTCTTTACGAAGAAGATTTTCTTCCACAACCCAAAGTGAGGCTCGATGCCCAAGAACGCCTCGCAAAGGGTGATGAACACATCAACGTGAAGGATTGAGTTAGGGGTAAGTTGCCACAGTTGGATTTCGTAAGTCCGCAGAAGGCAATGAAGGAACTCGTGAGCAGGAAGTGAGAAACCCGGATACAAGAACGACAAGAACATCACGGTAAAACCAGCAGGGGGATTGGGCCGAGAGATCGTACCTGGGAGAATCACATTCCCCTCGTCGGAGGAGATTAGACCAAGGCTTCGGGCCCTCTTTTCATCACGCTTCGTGATGGAGGACGCTAGCCAATCTCCAGGTTTTGTCACGGTTACCGAGCTTGGCGATGCTGGCGGCGCCGGAGGTGGGGGAGGAGCATCTGGAGTGCTCCTCTTCGGAAGATTCGAGGAGGCCTTGGCGGCGGCGCCACCACTCGCGGAACTGGCGGCGGTAGCAAGGTTCTTCTTCTTCACCATCGAGGGATCTGGAGAAGATCTAAAAACGGTGGTGGCGGCGCAGCGGTTATGAAAGAAGAAGGTGGAAGAAGAACATGAGGATGCTACGATGATATGAGAGAATGCTAAGGATTTTATTCCGAGATATTTTAAGTAGGGGAGAACTTGAGGATTGCGTGGGAACGTGTCGTTGCTTCCAGTTCATTAAGAGGACCCCTTCTCCATCGTTGATCACGGAAATCGAGGAGGCGCCTTGGTAACTGTACGAGAAAGGCGGATATTACTTAAAAACAGAGCCAGACAGAGGTAGGATGGGCCCAACAAGTCGCGTCTTGTCAGTCAAAATCAAAGTGTCAATAACGTCATCAGTGACGTCGTGAGGAACGCTCGAAGCATTCGAAGAAATATAAAAAGTATCGGATGGTGGAGTTGAGTCTACGTACGGATTGCGAGCATCCGCACCTAGACTCGGGGGCTACTCCCATCGGGAGCGCTGGACGCGCACCCGATAAAATGAGAACTCGAAGATAATCTTGTGAAGAAACATTTGAAGAAAAGGATGGAATGCTCAGCTCGAGTTTGCACCCGGTTGCAAGCGCCCGTGCCCAGACTCGGGGGCTACTCCCATCGGGAGCGCTGGACGCGCACCCGATAGAACTTGTTTGCACTGCAGGATCATGCCCGGGGACTTGATTCTGCGTTGGGTGACGTTGTTTTCCCATCGGCAGTTAACCAGCAAAAGTTGGGCACGTTACTCATTATCCCTTACGCGTTACTGAAGAATACAAGCCTTGGTACAAATGTATCGGATGACCCATGAAGATTTGCAGAAAAACTTCGGCAGAGTAAAAAACGTTCGAGTGGTACAACTTGAGTCTACGCACGGATTGCGACCATCCGTACCTAGACTCGGGGGCTACTCCCATCGGGAGCGCTGGACGCGCACCCGATAGAACAAGATGATGCTGATACAAGATGGACAAGAACAATCAAAGAGAAGAACATTAGGTGGAGGCATGCTTTAGTCTCTACCGGAATTATCTTCGGCTAAACACTCGGGGGCTACTGACGTGGGCATTACCCTTCGGGTAACCGACATTGCCCTATCCTGTACAATCCAATTGGAGGCCCATGAAGGTACTCGATGGCAAGGCGGCCCACTTGGACGATGCAGCAGAAGATTCCTTGACGGACAAGACAAAGAAGGAGCCGAACAAGGAAAGTTTAGAGATAGGACTCCTGTAAACCTAGTCGTACCCGGTTGGACCTCTTGAGACCTGGCCTCCTATATAAAGGCCAGGAGAGGGGCTACCGAGGGACACGATCAATCTTAGCAACTTTAGCCACCAAAAGTCTAGAGTTAGGTCGCCGCAGCACTTAGCCTCTCGACGAGATCTCAGCCGAAACCTTCGGCACCCCATTGTAACCCAATATTCTCATAATCAAGATCAGGACGTAAGGGTTTTACCTCATCGAGGGCCCCGAACCTGGGTAAATTGCTCTCCCCGCTTGTCTGCGAACCGATGTCTCGTGTCAGCCTACATGATTCCATCAACCCTAAGCCCCAATCGGAGGGCATTGCCGAGAAGTACCCTCGACAGTCAACATCACCCGAAAAAGGGTAGACACCATAAATAAGTGGGGTCCCGTGACTGCTCTCCCTTCGTCTCCTCCCGTGTGATCCCTCTTCCTCGGACTCCCGACCTTGCGGAAAATAAGAATGAAATGAAAGAGTTTCACTGGACGGGCAAACACATGTGCTGCCTAGTAATAATAATAAAAACGTAATAAAATCGACCTACGAATCTATAATTAAATAAGCTAAACTAGGGTTTTTCCCAGTACTGCGGATCAATTTCAGAAAATCCAACTACGGGGTTCGATTTTGGCCTGCTAATATAAAATTAAATAATCCGAACTAGTATTCCTCTATAAAAATCATTTTGGTATGCATCGTTTCGTACTTTTCATAGCTAGAGTGCTTACTCCCTCCGTTAGCAAATAGTCTATGTATGTCATATAGTAAGCATTCAAGTTGATAAACAAGGTTTAGACATATTCAACCAGAAAAATCATGTATCTACCCCTATCCCTAAACTCTGACTTATGAAGTCAAGCATGAAGAGATGTGGTTTTTGGTTTCAAACATGGAAATTTCAAAAACCCTCCCAAGAGCTACATTTTGGAGTGACTAAGAAGGATAGATGCTTAATTTTTCATATTCATGTTTTAAACTTGTTTAAATCATGGTCAAACCTAGGATTTGACCAAGATTCAAATGGGCATAAAAATTCAAAATAAATCAAAATAAATGGAAAACCAAGGCACGTAGTCTTCTTATGTCATATATTAAGCATTCAATTAAGTTGATAAACAAGGTCTACACATATTCAAACCAGGAAAATCATGTATCTCGCCCCTAACCCTAAACTCTGTCTTATGAAGCCAAGCATGAAGAGAAGTGGTTTTTGGTTTCAAACATGGAAATTTCAAAAACCCTCCCAAGAGCATCATTTTGGAGTGACTAAGATGGATAGAGGCTTACTTTTTCATACTTATGTTTTAAACTTGTTTAAATCTTGGTCAAACCTATGATTTGACCAAGATTCAAATGGGTATAAAAAATAAAAAAAATCAAAAAAATGAAAAACCAAAGCACATAGTCTTCGTATGTCATATAGTAAGCATTCAAGTTGATAAACAAGGTCTATACATATTCAAACCAGAAAAATAATGTATCTACCCCATAACCCTAAACTTTGTCTTATGAAGTCAAGTATGAGGAGAAGTGGTTTTGGGTTTCAAACATGGAAATTTCAAAAACCCTCCCAAGAGCTACATTTTGGAGTCACAAAGAAGGATAGATGCTTAATTTTTCATATTCGTGTTTTAAACTAGTTTAAATCATGGTCAAACCTAGGATTTGACCAAGATACAAATGGGCATAAAAATTCAAAATAAATGAAAAACCAAGGCACATAGTCTTCTTATGTCATATAGTACGCATTCAGTTAAGTTGATAAACAAGGTCTAGACATATTCAAACCAGAAAAATCATGTATCTACCCCCTTACCCTAAACTCTGTCTTATGAAGTCAAGCATATGAAGAGATGTTGTTTTTGGTTTCAAACATGGAAATTTTGAAAACCCTCCCAAGAGCTTCATTTTGGAGTGACTAAGAAGCATACATGCTTACTTTTTCATATTCAATTTTTAAACTTGTTGAAATCTTGGTCAAACCTAGGATTTGATCCAGATTCAAATGGGCATAAAAATTCAAAAAAATCAAAAAATAAAAAACCAAGGTCTTCTTATGTCATATAGTAAGCATTCCATTAAGGTGATAAACATGGTCTACACATATTCAAACCAGGAAAATCATGTATCTACCCCCTAACCGTAAACTTTGTCTTATGAAGTCAAGCATTAAGAGAAGTGGCTTTTGGTTTCAAACATGGAAATTTCAAAAACCCTCCCAAAAGAGCTTCATTTTGGAGTGACTAAGATGGATAGAGGCTTACTTTTTCATACTCATGTTTTTAACTTGTTTAAATCTTGGTCAAACCTATGATTTGACCAAGATTCAAATGGGTATAGAAATTCAAAAAATAATCAAAAAAATGAAAAACCAAAGCACATAGTCTTCGTATGTCATATAGTAAGCATTCAAGTTGATAAACACGGTCTATACATATTCAAACCAGAAAAATCATGTATCTACCCCCTAGCCCTAAACTCTGCCTTATGAAGGCAAGCATGAAGAGATGTGGTTTTTGGTTTCAAACATGGAAATTTCGAAAAGCCTCCCAAGAGCTTCATTTTGGAGTGACTAAGAAGCATACATGCTTACTTTTTCATATTCAAGTTTTAAACTTGTTCAAATCTTGGTCAAACCTAGGATTTGACCAAGATTCAAATGGGCATAAAAATTCAGAAAAAATCAAAAAATGAAAAACCAAGGTCTTCTTATGTCATATAGTAAGCATTCAATAAAACTGATAAACAAGGACTAGACATATTAAACCTGAAAAATCATGTATCTACCCCCTAAACCTAAACTATGTCTTATGAAGTCAAGCATGTATGCTGAAGAGAAGTGATTTTTGGTTTCAAACATGGAAATTTCAAAAACCCTCCCAAGAGCTTCATTTTGGAGTGACTAAGAAGGATACATGCTTACTTTTTCATATTCATGTTTTAAACTTGTTTAAGTCAAGGTCAAACCGAGAATTTGACCAAGATTCAAATGGGCAGAAAAATTCAAAAAAAAATCAAATACCAAAGCACATAGTCTTTGTATGTTAAGAATTCAAGTTGATAAACAAGGTCCAGACACATTCAAACCAGAAAAATCACGGAAATTTCAAAAACCTCCCCCCACGAGCTTCATTTTGGAGTGACTAAGAAGGATCGATACAGGCTTAATTTTTCATATTCATGTTTTAAACTTGGTCTAAATCTTGGTCAAACCTAGGATTTGACCAAGATTCAACAAATGGGGATAAAAGTTCAAAAAAAATCAATAAAATGAAAAACCGATGCACATAGTCTTCTTATGTCATATAGTAAGCATTCAATTAAGTTGATAAACAAGGTCTAGACATATTCAAACCAGAAAAATCATGTATCAAGCTACACCCCTAACCCTAAACTCTGTCTTATGAAGTCAAGCATGAAGAGAGAAGTGGTTTTTGGTTTCAAACATGGAAATTTCAAAAACCCTCTCAAGAGCTTCATTTTGGAGTGACTACGAATGATACATGCTTACTTTTTCATATTCATGTTTCAAACTTGTTTAAACCATGGTCAAACCTAGGATTTGACCAAGATTCAAAAATGTGCATAAATTTTTTAAAAAAAAAGAAAAACCAAGGCACATAGGAAACTATGTACTAATACAGTATAATAATCACCCGAGTTATTAGAGCAACAAGTGTGTCACTTACGTGTGGTTCCCATGCGTGAGGTCCCACACTTCAGTGTGCACAAGTCACGTACGCTAGGTAGGCAAACTCCCAGCCATCTTCTTTGTCAAGAGAGAGGCATCAAGACTCTCTCTCTCCATCTCTCCAACTATCCACCTCCATTGGCTGCCGGTTTTGGTGTGCAGGCTCTGTAGCCATGGCGATTTGGTCGCGCCAAGTGGTTCGTCCCCGGCTGCGAAGAGGATCAATCCAGACGGTGGCTGTTAAGGACCCGATCGCATTTTTTGCTTTCAGCCTGGGGTCTACCATGTAAATCTTAGGGATTTAGACGTAATTTCCTATTTATTTTGTGTCCTGCTGTAAACTGCGCTCTGATGCGTATTGGAAATCTGGGTCCTTCAGGATGGTTCGGTTGTACCTCTAACAAAAAAACCCTCATTCTAGGCCTCGCTCGCTCGCACCCCCTGCGCACTGACAACCGTGCACAACAATCAACATCACCTGAAAAAGGGTAGACACCATAAATAAGTGGGGCCCCGTGACTGCTCTCCCTTTGTCTCCTCCTGTGTGATCCCTCTTCCTCCGACTACCGACCTTGCGGAAAATAAAAATGAAATGAAAGAGTTTCACTGGACCGGCAAACACATGTGCTGCCTAGTAATAATAATAAAAACGTAAAAAAATCGACCTACGAATCTATTATTAAATAAGCTAAACTAGGGTTTTGCCCAGTACTACGGATCAATTTCAGAAACTCCAACTACGGGGTTCGATTTTGGCCTGCTAATATAAAATTAAATAATCCGAACTAGTATTCCTCTATAAAAATCATTTTTGTATGCATCGTTTCGTACTTTTCATAGCAAGAGTGCTTACTCCCTCCGTTAGCAAATAGTCTTCGTATGTCATATAGTAAGCATTCAAGTTGATAAACAAGGTTTAGACATATTCAACCAGAAAAATCATGTATCTACCCCTATCCTTAAACTCTGACTTATGAAGTCAAGCATGAAGAGATGTGGTTTTTGGTTTCAGACATGGAAATTTCAAAAACCCTCCCAAGAGCTACATTTTGGAGTGACTAAGAAGGATAGATGCTTAATTATTCATATTCATGTTTTAAACTTGTTTAAATCATGGTCAAACCTAGGATTTGACCAAGATTCAAATGGGCATAAAAATTCAAAATAAATCAAAATAAATGAAAAACCAAGGCACGTAGTCTTCTTATGTCATATATTAAGCATTCAATTAAGTTGATAAACAAGGTCTACACATATTCAAACCAGGAAAATCATGTATCTGCCCCCTAACCCTAAACTCTGTCTTATGAAGCCAAGCATGAAGAGAAGTGGTTTTTGGTTTCAAACATGGAAATTTCAAAAACCCTCCCAAGAGCTTCATTTTGGAGTGACTAAGATGGATAGAGGCTTACTTTTTCATACTCATGTTTTAAACTTGTTTATATCTTGGTCAAACCTATGATTTGACCAAGATTCAAATGGGTATAAAAATTCAAAAAAAAAATGAAAAAACATTAAAAACCAAAGCACATAGTCTTCGTATGTCATATAGTAAGCATTCAAGTTGATAAACAAGGTCTAGACATATTCAAACCAGAAAAATAATGTATCTACCCCATGACCATAAACTTTGTCTTATGAAGTCAAGCATGAAGAGAAGTGGTTTTGGGTTTCAAACATGGAAATTTCAAAAACCCTGCCAAGAGCTACATTTTTGAGTGACTAAGAAGGATAGATGCTTAATTTTTATATTCATGTTTTAAACTTGTTTAAATCATGGTCAAACCTAGTATTTGACCAAGATACAAATGGGCATAAAAATTCAAAATATATCAAAATAAATGAAAAACCAAGGCACATAGTCTTCTTATGTCATATAGTACACATTCAGTGAAGTTGATAAACAAGGTCTAGACATATTCAAACCAGAAAAATCATGTATATACCCCCTAACCCTAAACTCTGCCTTATGAAGTCAAGCATATGAAGAGATGTGGTTTTTGGTTTCAAACATGGAATTTTCGAAAACCCTCCCAAGAGCTTCATTTTGGAGTGACTAAGAAGCATACATGCTTACTTTTTCATATTCAAGTTTTAAACTTGTTGAAATCTTGGTCAAACCTAGGATTTGATCAAGATTCAAATGGGAATAAAAATTAGAAAAAATCAAAAAATTAAAAACCAAGGTCTTCTTATGTCATATAGTAAGCATTCAATTAAGGTGATAAACATGGTCTACACATATTCAAACCAGGAGAATCATGTATCTACCCCCTAACCCTAAACTCTGTCTTATGAAGTCAAGCATGAAGAGAAGTGGTATTTGGTTTCAAACATGGAAATTTCAAAAACCCTCCCAAAAGAGCTTCATTTTGGAGTGACTAAGATGGATAGAGGCTTACTTTTTCATACTCATGTTTTTAACTTGTTTAAATCTTGGTCAAACCTACGAGTTGACCAAGATTCAAATGGGTATAAAAATTCAAAAAATAATCAAAAAATGAAAAACCAAAGCACATTGTCTTTGTACGTCATATAGTAAGCATTCAAGTTGATAAACACGGTCTATACATATTCAAATCAGAAAAATCATGTATCTACCCCCTAACCCTAAACTCTGCCTTATGAAGTCAAGCATGAAGAGATGTGGTTTTTTGTTTCAAACATGGAAATTTCGAAAACCCTCCCAAGAGCTTCATTTTGGAGTGACTAAGAAGCATACATGCTTACTTTTTCATATTCAAGTTTTAAACTTGTTCAAATCTTGGTCAAACCTAGGATTTGACCAAGATTCAAATGGGCATAAAAATTCAAAAAAAATCAAAAAATGAAAAACCAAGGTCTTCTTATGTCATATAGTAAGCATTCAATAAAGTTGATAAACAAGGTCTAGACATATTAAACCTGAAAAATCATGTATCTACCCCCTAACCCTAAACTATGTCTTATTGAGTCAAGCATGTATGGTGAAGAGAAGTAGTTTTTGGTTTCAAACATGGAAATTTCAAAAACCATTCCAAGAGCTTCATTTTGGAGTGACTAAGAAGGATACATGATTACTTTTTCATATTGATGTTTTAAACTTGTTTATGTCATGGTCAAACCTAGGATTTGACCAACATTCAAATGGGCATAAAAACTAAAAAAAAAATCAAATACCAAAGCACATAGTCTTTGTATGTTAAGCATTCAAGTTGATAAACAAGGTCTAGACATATTCAAACCAGAAAAAATCATGGAAATTTCAAAAACCTCCCCCCACGAGCTTCATTTTGGAGTGACTAAGAAGGATCAATACAGGCTTAACTTTTCATATTCATGTTTTAAACTTTTCTAAATCTTGGTCAAACCTAGGATTTGACCAAGATTCAACAAATGGGGATAAAAATTCAAAAAAAATCAATAAAATGAAAAACCAATGCACATAGTCTTCTTATGTCATATAGTAAGCATTCAATTAAGTTGATAAACAAGGTCTAGACATATTCAAACCAGAAAAATCATGTATCAAGCTGCCCCTAACTCTAAACTCTGTCCTATGAAGTCAAGCATGAAGAGAGAAGTGGTTTTTGGTTTCAAACATGGAAATTTCAAAAACCATCTCAAGAGCTTCATTTTGGAGTGACTAGGAAGGATACATGCTTAGTTTTTCATATTCATGCTTCAAACTTGTTTAAATCACGGTCAAACCTAGGATTTGACCAAGATTCAAAAAATGGGCATAATTTAAAAAAATGAAAAACCAAGGCACATAGGAAACTATGTACTAATACAATATAATAATCACCCGAGTTATTAGAGCAACAAGTGTGTCACTTACGTGTGATTCCCATGCGTGAGGTCCCACACTTCGGTGAGCACAAGTCATTTACGCTAGGTAGGGAAACTCCTAGCCATCTTCTTTGTCAAGAGAGAGGCATCAAGACTCTCTCTCTCTCTCTCTCTCCATCTCTCCAATTATCCACCTCCGTTGGCTGCCGGTTTTGGCAGGGCGTTTCTAGCTCAGCTCGTAGGCCATGGTGTGCAGGCTCTGTAGCCATGGCGATTTGGTCGTGCCAAGTGGTTCGTCCCCGGCTGCGAAGAGGATCAACCCGGACGGTGGCTGTTAAGGACCCGATCGCATTTCTTGCTTTCAGCCTTGGGTCTACCATGTAAATCTTAGGGATTTAGACGTAATTTCCTGTTTATTTTTTGTCCTGCTGTAAACTGCGCTCTGATGCGTATTGAAAATCTGGGTCCTTTAGGATGGTTCGGTTGTCCCTCTAACAAAAAAAACCCTCATTCTCGGCCTCGCTCGCTCGCACCCCCTGCGCACTGACAACCCTGCACAACAGTCAACATCACCCGAAAAATGGTAGACACCATAAATAAGTGGGGCCCCGTGACTGCTCTCCCTTCGTCTCCTCCCATGTGATCCCTCTTCCTCCGACTCCCGACCTTGCGGAAAAAAAATGAAATGAAAGAGTTTCACTGGACGGGCAAACACATGTGCTGCCTAGTAATAATAATAAAAACGTAAAAAAATCGACCTACTAATCTATTATTAAATAAGCTAAACTAGAGTTTTGCCCAGTACTACGGATCAATTTCAGAAAATCCAACTACAGGGTTCGATTTTGGCCTGCTAATATAAAATTAAATAATCCGAACTAGTATTCCTCTATAAAAATCATTTTGGTATGCATCGTTTCGTACTTTTCATAGCTAGAGTGCTTACTCCCTCTGTTAGCAAATAGTCTTCGTATGTCATATAGTAAGCTTTAAGGTTGATAGACAAGGTTTAGACATATTCAACTAGAAAAATCATGTATCTACCCCTATCCCTAAACTCTGACTTATGAAGTCAAGCATGAAGAGATGTGGTTTTTGGTTTCAAACATGGAAATTTCAAAAACCCTCCCAAGAGCTACATTTTGGAGTGACTAAGAAGGATAGATGCTTAATTTTTCATATTCATGTTTTAAACTTGTTTAAACCATGGTCAAAGCTAGGATTTGACAAAGATTCAAATGGGCATAAAAATTCAAAATAAATCAAAATAAATGAAAAACCAAGGCACGTAGTCTTCTTATGTCATATAGTAAGCATTCAATTAAGTTGATAAACAAGGTGTAACAACCCAACTTTTCTGCCTTGCTTAAAATTTTGGAATACAAATTTTTGGGCCAACAAAAACTTTTTCTAACTTAAAAAATTTGCATGCATATAGTTGATCTTGCAATTGATTGTTCGATGTGTGTGTTTGCCACTTGTAGAAAATTACATTTGTGTGTGAATCTCTAAAAACCCTAAAAACCTTTTCTACATGAGAACTCCTTCTTATTTCTTATTTGAATTAAATAAAACATTACAAAAATCCTTGAGCACGTGATCCTGAGTGCATGTGATCATGATATCCATAGATCCTGTCTCTCTCAAAATTTCCATCCTCCAATTTCTTCCATCTTTTCTCCAAATTTTATATTCGAAAAATTCTCCAAACAAGTGCCCATTGATCATCATTATATTGTCCTAGCCTTGCCTTGATCACAAAGAAGTGGTTTGTTCACAAAATTACAAAGAAATAGGAAAAGAGGAGAAGGTCATGCCGGCCATGCACATCACCCCTCCCATTTCCCCTTTCCCCTCACTTTCTCTTCTCACCAGCACACTCACACACGACCTGCTGACTCACACAAACGTGCTGCACTCTCCCTGACCCAGCTCAACCCTTCTCTCTTGCTCTCTTGGACAAAACCATCGGAGCCCGTGCATGTGGAGAGGAAGGAGATCTTCCTCTCCCCTTTTCATTTGGCACGACCTGCTTGTCCAGGAGGTGCTGCCCTGTCTTCTCTCTCACCCTGTCAACCTCTCCTGTCCCTTCCCTAGCTCCTAGACCGCCCTTCTGTCGTTTCCACTCGTGGTCACCCAGGCGCGGACAAGTTTCTTTCCCGTTCGCTCTGCAGCTCGTGCCGTGAATCCAGCGTGTCATCAACGCCTGCTGCAACCCTCTATACCCCCTAGAAAACGCCTGGGCTTCCCTCTCACACTCCCTCTCCCTGGCCCGCCATGGTCACCCCCAATGGGCGACGAGCACGCCGGCGTTGGCACGGCCACGGTGGCCGCCTCACCCTCCCACGCTGGTGGCCTTAGACGACGTAGCCGGCACGCGCATGGAGTTCACGAGCCCCAGAGACAAGCACCTCCGTTCCCTCCCATCTCTCTGCATGCCACCGTTGACGCCTTGTCGAGTCGTTCCGTCGAGCGCCTGGCAGACCTTCCCGCTCCCGTCGTGTCTTCCCTCTCTGCTCGCTGCAGACGACGTGCGCGTGTGTCCACGGTGTGGCACCGACGATCAGCCACGTAGCCCCGCCGCCCAGCTCGCCCAATACGCTGCCGCCGCACGCCCTTCGCCTCGCCACGGATGCGGTGCACCGTGCACCGCGCGGCGAGATATAAAACGACCGGAACCCCCCTCTTGCTCAATTCCCTCGCCACCAGAACCGCACTCCAGCCCAACTCCACCTCCCGAGAGGAGAGGAGCTTCTCTCCTCCCAGCTCGCCGTGCTCGAGCCCGGCACCTGCCGGGGACGGTGAAGGTTGCCGTCGTCGACCGATGCCATCTCCTCCCTTTTCCCTCCTCACTAGCTGCACCTCTATCTTATCCGTCTAACGCGACAACTCCCGTGTCCCAGGGTCGACTGCAGGCGCCGCCGTGATGAACAACAGCCTCAGCCGTCGCCGTCGATCGCCGAAGGGTTGTCGCGGTTTCGTCCGCCATCAACCTCGCTCGGTAGCCCGTGCTCCGCCGCGTCCAACGCGCCCCACCTCACCGTCGACAGAGCCCCGAGGTGAGCACGCCGTGCCCCGCAGTAGCTAGGGTTAGCTGCGGTGCATATGCTCGCGTCGCGAGCTGGACGATCATGCATGCGCCGTCGGATTACAATCTGACGCATGCATGCGTCCAGGCAGCTGGCCCGCGCGCCAGCATGTCCTCCACATCGCCCTCCGTTCAAATCGCGGGCTCCCACGCTGCGGAGCCGTTGCTGGGCCGAATCCGGCGAGCCCAGCAGCGTCGGCCCCTTTCCTTTTCTTTCTCTTTTTCTTCCTATTAACCTTACAACAAATCTCTGTTCAGTATTTAAATCACCACAAATTCATCCAGTGACCAAATGAGTTGATTCAAGTTCCTAGATGCTCACAGATGTTTTCTTAACCATATAAAATTGCATGCATCTGATTTAGTGCTGTGAAAATGTGCTGTTAAATGAAAAACTAAAAAGTATCTGTTTGAGTATTTTATTTAGTGTGTATTTTCTGAAGAACCTTTATGCATGAGGTTAATTTTGTTGTGAAGTATATGTAGATAGCTTCATTTTGGCACTAGTCTAGCATGCAGGAGTTTCCTGTATTTAAGTTGTTTTACAAAACCATTTCTGTCCAGAGAGCTAGTAAATGATTTTTAAATGGAAAACTGCTAATGATTTTAAAACAAATCCAAGTGCTGCTGGTAGAGATAGTTGTAGGATACTTTTGTGCCAAAGGGTTTATTTTTCAGAGAAGTAGTTTAATTACAATAATTACATAACTGAAACAGTATAGCTTTTTAGTGTATGATTTTTGTAAAATCATTTACAAGTCAGAAAAATACCAAACCAGTGGGGTTTGATCACATTTAGTCTCGCCAATCCATGGGTATGTTTGGTGTTGGTTGGTGATGCTCTGATACTAGTGTACCTGGCTGTTTGTATGCTCTGGTTTCTGTCTTAGTTATTTTTTCTAGGTCATTTAAGATTTTATTTTCATGTGATTCTTGTGCATGTGTGCTCTACATGTTATTAGCTTTCAGTAGGTATGCTTCATGCATTTTTGTGACTTACAGAAAGATTTAGACCATTTAAATGGTTCCTAAGCCATTTCTGGAATTGCAAAAATCATATCTTTGGTTTAAAAATCATAAATGGGTGAAACCACTTTCAGTAGCTTGCATTAGTAAACCTTTACATACTGTAATTTTCCCAAGTTTTTGTGTGAATTATTCTGGTGTGGTTTCACTACAAGAAAAGTTCTGATAGACAACGTCTCAAAATCGTCCGCTAAGGGGTATTTTTCGTTGCCTATGGGCCTAACCCGACGATATGGGTTCTGTTGTGGAAACTGCGTCAGGCAAAGTCCTACGACGATTTTTTCGGTCCGTCGCGCTTGGGCGCCCTTCCGCCACGGAAAATCGGACCGTTGCCCAAGTGTTTCCGGGAGCCCGTTGACTCGCCGACGTCATGCAAGCCGACACGTGGCGGACGCCGTTAGCCGCGGTTAACGGCGTTAACCGGCCGAAACCCCGTGGTAGATGGTAGGCCCACACGAGGCCTCGCCACGTCTTAAGCGGGCCGGCCCATTAAGTTTGCGGGCCGGGACGGCTGACTTAGTTTGACCGGTCAACTATATAGTCGGGCTGGTCCATTAGTTACGTGGGCGGGGCCTAACCTCTAAGGTTGATCGGTGAAAACATTAATGGGCCGGCCCACTAAGCATGTGGGCCGGGCCGAATGCACTCGTTTGACCGGTCCAACGAGCAAAAGGGCCGGCCCAAAAAACATGTGGGACCCACTTTCTCGTTATCGGGCCGGCCCATTTACCAAGTAGGGTCCACTTTAAAGCAAGTGGGCCGGCCAAGTTATTGGCCGGCCCAAGAAGTTATTGGGCCGGCCCAATTAGCATGTGGGTCCCACTTTCTCGCTATCGGCCGGCCCATTTAGTACGTGGGGTCCACATTAGATCAAATGGGCCGGCCCACCAAGCCGGTGGGTCGGGCCAAAAGCACGGTGGGTCCCACTTTCCTGTTAAAGGGCCAGCCCATTTAGTATGTGGGGTCCACCATATAGCAAGTGGGCCGGCCCAACAAGATAGTGGGCCGGGCCATAAACACAGGTGGGTCCCACTTTCCAGTTAAAGGGCTGGCCCATTTAGTATGTGGGGTCCACCATATAGCGAGTGGGCCGGCCCAACAAGATAGTGGGCCGGGCCAAAAAACTCTGGTGGTCCCACTTTCCTGCTAAAGGGCCGGCCCATTTAGTATGTGGGGTCCACCATATAGCAAGTGGGCCGGCCCAACACGCTAGTGGGCCGGGCCAAAAACACTGGTAGGTCCCACTTTCGTCTTAAAGGGCCGGCCCATTTAGTATGTGGGGTCCACTATATAGCAAGTGGGCCGGCCCAACAAGATAGTGGGCCGGGCCAAAAACACTGGTGGGTCCCACTTTCGTCTTAAAGGGCCGGCCCATTTAGTATGTGGGGTCCACCACAAAAGCAATTGGGCTGGCCCAACTAGGTAGTGGGCCGGCCCAGTAGTGGGTGGGGTCCACCTTAAAGCAAGTGGGCCGGCCCAATTAGAGTGTGGGGTCCACAGTAAATCAAATGGGCTGGCCCAATAAGTAAGTGGGCCAGCCTGTTTAGTTGCTGTTTATATGTCGGCGTAAAAGGCGCTTTAGGATTTTGCGGGCCGGCACGTATGTGATTTCTCTTAATTGGGCCGTTTAAGGGATGGGAATTCGTGATTTAGATACTGAGAATATTTACGCAGCATTGATTTACGTCGGATAGCCTCACTTACCAAAAGCACCAAAGAAAAAATGCGCGAAAGAACTATAAAAACTAACTAAATATTACATCAGCTGCAAGGCTTTGAAAAAATATTACAGAACCCAAAGAAATTGAATGGTAATTAAACCTAGCAATACAATGAAGCGATCCGGCAATCTTTTAAGTTGTCCATGCAGCACCTATATCTGAAACAAAGACATTACAAGTTAAGAAAGCAACTATGGAAACGCAAAGACACTGCAATATTGTTTGCCAAAGAATTTGGAACTCATCATTTCGTCGTTATAACAAGATCATTGTAATGCGCACAATAAGCAAACAAAGAGTGCATGCCGCATACCAACAGACCAATGTAACGAGCATGTTAGAATGAAACAGGCGGACTTACTACTGTCGAGTCCCATGCAAACCAACATGTTCAGGGAGTACAAAATTGGCATGAACAACATAGTAGCAGGCTATAAATTTTGTAACAACGACTGAGCAAGATGAAGTTATGATGGCTACATCTACAGAGCAGGGAATGTAGACCAAAAAAAGAAGTTACGATGGCAAAAGCTAAAGAGGAGGGAATGTGAACCAACATGTGCCAAGTGCAATTACTTCATTTTGTCCGTGAACTAAATAATACTCCTGAACTTATAGTGAAGGGGATGCAAACCAAGATGTTTCGGGATATAAACTTGTAATGAGCAACACATAGAGGATAGTTAATGTTGGAGCTTAGGATGGACCGGATACGTAATATAGTGGGATCACCTGTGAACTTGTATAAGAGGGAATGCAAACCAATATGTTCAGCTTTCCATATGTGAGCGTCATGCCAAGTCAGAGAAACAAGTCAATAATGCAGCTTTTTGAAGAACAAGATGGCACGCGAAATTATTATCTAGTAGTATGAAAAGTTTATTTGTACTACAGGCTAGATAGCAGAGTGATAGCATGCCAAACTAAGTCCTTACTTTGTTAGCTTACAATGAACTAGATACAAAACAATGGCATCACCTGTAGTACAGGGAATGCAAGCCAACATGTTCATGAAGTAAAAAATTAGCACAAACAACATAGTAGCAGGCCATAATTTTTGTAACAACGATCGAGCAAGATAAAGTTATGATGGCTAGATCTACAGAGCAGGGAATGTAAACCAAATATAGAAGTTACGATGCCAAAAGCTATAGAGCAGGGAATGCGAACCAACATGTGCAATTACTTAAAATTGGCCATGAACTAAATAATAGCGGGATGTTACTATAATACCTATAATTTTTGTAACAACGATTGAGCAAGATAGAAGTTATGATGGCTACATCTACAGAGCAGGGAATGCAAACCAAAATGTTCAATCGCTTAAAGTTAGCAATGAAGTAGAAAATAGCAACGTGTTACGGTCATAGCTAGGAATGAACTAAAAGAGCTTCGGACAAACAAGCATCCGAACCCGTAACATGGCGCTAAAACAAGGGACTTACATTAGGAGAAGCACTCGTGGGAGTCACAGCAGATCTTCCTGGGGTTGATAGATCCGGTGATGAAGTACGCTACATGTGCTACTTGGGGTTGGAGAGACGGCCATTACACTTCATGATTACTCATCTCATCTGCAAAAACGTAACGGCGCGTCGTTAGCACAAACAGGTTCCCCAAGATTAAACAAGAACTTGCAGGAAAGCAATAGAAAAGCGACAGTAGAAGAGTTTAGATCATGCAAGGCGCCGGTGAAGCAGATCCGGTTCATGCAAAGCGGTGTCGGTGAGCTAGATCTGATGCGGTGGACGACGGATCCGGCAAAGCGGCTCCGGTGGGGTGGACGATACCGCATCTGAAGCGACTGCGGTAGACTGCTGGATGAGTATATGGTTTCGAGGTTCAGCGGGGATGATCCAGTCCGGTTGATGACGACGTCGATGAAGCGGCTCCGGCGGAGCAGCCTGGATGACGAGGATCGCGAGGCCTCGGGTAGGCCAGGGAAGACCGGCGGGGATGTTCCGGTGCGGTGGTCGGGGAGGTGGGAGAGAGAGGAACTTGGGAAGTTCCGGTGGGTGGTCTCGGAGGAGAGAGTGAGGGAAATGAATTTTTTTTCGGGGAGTTTCGGAGCTAGGGAGGTGGTGATCGAAAAAAATGACGGGTAGACCCCCCACCAACCGACTTATGCATGGACATTGTTGTCATCTTTACGAGGGTAGAATGGGAAGTTAGAGGCGTGTGAAATATTTGTATTTTTCGGGCGGGAAGTTTTGCCGCTGGAATGAGATTTCGAATTTGGCTACAGTCCAAGTAATACAAAAATATGAGACCGTACTAGTACGGCCAAGTGTCACATCAAGTCATCATCACGTTGAAAATCGGTTACCACGATCATAATCATGATATATCTTGAAAATCAATTTTGAAAAGCCCTTCTGAAATATTTCGGGATTGGTACTAGGAGATTTTGCAGCTTGACTAAGAATTGATTTTGAATAAGGCTATGGTCTAAGTAATTTTTTTCTTCGAAAAGGGGATATGACCCCAGCCTCTGCATCGTGGTGATGCACACGGCCTTCATTAATAATCCAGTCGCAACAAAAGTAATTTTTTTTTGCAAGGAGCAACAAAAGTATGTTGTACAGATGGTCCAAGTAATATACTCGTGATTGTAATATAAGGCCAGGGGTAGACCGGAACCATATCCTCTAACGTAGAGATGACAAGTCAGGTAAGCACAATGCTTAAGTAGTGCAAAACGTAGAAGAAAAATCAGGAAAATGTAACAAATATCGTACGTATTTATCGTAGCAATCACTGTATATTTTTACCGTATAAAAAATCGTATAAATATTAAAAAAAGATAGTCATAATTTTGATTGTTACTAATTATCGTAAATGCATATGGCTTACATATATTATGGAAGTTAATTTAGATCAAATTAGACTTAATCATGTAGATGTGGAGAAGGAAAATTAGAGAGGTGTAGCTTACCCGACTTGTCTGTTGCACGTTAGAGGATCTACTTCCGGGGTAGACCATGCTACTTAGACTACTCATAGTGGGAGTAACTAAGGAGTATTAACATAGAGCTGGTTGTGGTAACTAGCTATGTTACCATAACACTTTTCAAGATAGAATGAGTCTACATACTAACTAAAACAATCATGCATGATAGTACTACATCTAAGTTACTATGCATTATGAAGGTTGTAACATAGAGTAGTGTCATATGCATGCGGAAATTCAATTTGGCTCCCGGGTGCATATGCTCCCTCTACCAAAAAAATCATATTTTAAAATGTCGAAAATATTAGCAAAAATTTTTACATGTACATATTCATAATATATGTTCGTTCGTCAAGTTTCACGAAAAACCAATATTTTTTGTGGTCTATGTCAAAAAGAGAAAACTTATCTTGTGAAAAGCATTATTTTTAGTACTGTATTTTATCTTTTTACACACGTCACATGACAAGTCGCAACTTTGTAAGGGCGTAGCACGAGAAGATGTACATGCGAATTTTTTGTTTCATTTTTTTTTGAAATTCAAAATATGTGTAAGATGCATTTCAAAATGGAGGGAGCATATGCTCCTATGTTTCAAAACACCACTCCCGCATGCGCATGACACTACTATACGGTCACATCAAGTCATAATCACAACCAAAATCAGTTCCCATGTACTATCTCCTAAAAAAACTTAAATTTAAAAATGCATAGCGAATATTTTGGATTTTATTGGCGGGAGATTGTAGCGCTTGACAGATATTTTAAATTTAGCTGGCGCTAAAAAAATACTGTACTAGAAAAATTGGTAGCTTACTGTAGTACTGCCTCCTTTCGGGGATACAAGGACAAGGACCCATCAACTAAAATAATGTATGAAAATGGTCACCAATGGGCCAACTAATAGTTATACTTTTCCCATGAAGCGCAATATAAAAAATACTACAAATCAGATTAAACCTTGATTAAATATTGGTGCATCCAATCCATTCAGTTTTCATTTAATCCACATCACCAAGGAAACAACCACCAGGTACATAACAAGTGCAGATAGAAGCACCAACAAAATAGTTCAGCATCACAAACCCTTTCACACAACCAAGGGACACCTTTGATCATCGGTGTTCACTGTGGTATTCAGCATCTCCCACGAGTCTCAGGATGTTGCCCAGGTGGGCTTGACTTGCTTCTAATCCTGCAGTTATACGGTGGATGACTACTCTTTGTGCAGCCACTATTGCTCGTTCCTCTTTGAGTAGTTCCTCGAGAACATAAAAAGACAATGACTTGGACCTCAACCTGCGCTTGGGCTTTGACTTGGACTTGGACCTCGACAAATTAGTTGTGAACCCAACCATTACGCATGAATGTGTTGTTGGCTATACCATGACATTGTAGTACCTTGGAAAATGAATTCGGACATTCTTCCTGGGTTTTTTCTATACCATCTTTCTTTGGTTTTGCCAGCTCCACTTTCATGTCAGACTGAGGAGTTTTCGGTTGTTACACATGTGTAAGAGAAGAGATTATAATGTGAAGACATGTGTATGAACTACCTCTAATAATCCTACAAACTGGCATGGCTGATTACCGCATATACATTTTAGTAAGAGCATGTTACATCATATTGACATGTATTCTATTGCTAACACGTAATAGCAGGACTATAAAAATATGCATGGATCCATGTGTAGAATTCGTAATGTGCATGATATTGCTGAGAAGTATATAAGTGAAATGTACTAGCCCTTTCCACCAGTTCGGACATTTGGTTGTGTTGGCTAGTGCATGAAGCTTGACAAATATGACAAGATATTTCTGCATACAATTGAAAACCATAACTGACATTAGTAGAGAATACTTACAATAACACTCCGTGCAAAATGTCCAGATCAAACCATTTCTGCTCATCTGGCACACCTTGAATTGCTCAAGTAGACTCATCTCTCTGTCTGTACTCTCACAGTATGCTTGCCTTGCCTTCCGATATTTTCGCAAGAGAAAATATAAATTAGTTTCACAACCACGTCACATGCCGACATGCGACAATTGAAAGTTTTCAAAAAAAATATAAATAAAACAGAGACATCAATTTACGATGTATATTGTGCATCTATAAATTCTAAATGATTTACTAATTTAAATATAGTTGTACGGATAACATTCCTTACCATACGATAGAGGTGTCCAATCAAGCTACGAGATCCCGTACGCTGTTGTAAACGTACATTATTACGAGCACGCATGTTACTTCGAGCGATGAACTACAAATGAAGACTTGTGAGACACATGCTTAAAAAGGAATCGATAATGTGATCTTGTCTCACCGTCTTCACAGAACATACCAAATTCTTTTGAGCAGACCAATACTCAACAAGATCACACCATTGATCATCAGTCATCTGTAGTATATGAGAGGTTGTTGGAATATCGCTAGGAGTCCTCCCAAGCAAAGTATCTCATCTTTAGCCTATGGCGCTCTCGGCGCAACGCTCGAAGAGAATATGCTCCCGATAACGAGTGATTACATTCTTCATGTCATCATCAAACTCAAGACATGTCTCGTTTACAACAATGGGAACCGTTCATGTGTTAGATAGCTAGCCAACGAAAGCTAGAGGGAATGTGAACGAGCAACATGGTATTGTTTACGAAAATGACTTACATGTAACATGTGCAGTAAACCTTCAAAATGGGAAGGGGTGTTTACGTGTTGTTTCCATGATGGAAAGATAGGAATTTGAGTCCTGACAAAAACGTCTGTGATCGATGCTATATTAGATGATTCTTGTGGATCCAGTGGCCTTCTGATACCTGCTATAACTGATGTGATGGGAAATCTTGTTCCCATTCGGGCAATCTTATTTTTAAGTGATTTCAAAGTCGTTGGCCCCCTTCGTTTTCTTGGTCGTGGTGGAACCGCAAATTTAAGCATTACATCAAGCTATCAAGGTATTTATGTAACGGAGCATGTAAGGGAACACGTACCTAATTCGGCCCCACCATCATCTTTAAGGAAGAAGTTGTCTCTGGCAGGACTAAATGTCAACGGGCGATCGTGATTAGTTAGGTGTTGAGAACCTCGTCGTTGAAACTGGGTCTCGCTGTGAATTGTTCTTGGGTAACTCGGATTGGCAACAGGTGGTCTGGGGAACATGTGGTTTGGTATTTGCTCCGTCTACAGCTTTTAGACCAACCGATGTGGGGTTAGGTCGAAGCTTTTATGTTGGTGTTTCGCATTACAATATTTTTTTGCCTGGTCATCATTTTCAACTAGATTAGAGTGACTCTGAGTCTGAGACCTTGTTTTTACTCTGTTCACTGCATTTGTTTGTGATCTGACATGACCAGCTTGAACCCTTTTTATTTTTAGGTGAGCTGTCAGATATTGATCTTCCTGTTGAACTATGTTCTTCACCTTGTTGGTATTTGAAACGTCCTTACGTGAAGTCCCTGATGCCTGCCAGAGATAAACGGTACTTCAATCAACAAAATCATATACATGCTTGATATGATTATGGAACATAAGAACAGCAAGCCAAGACATGATGAAACATATGTTATTATTATGTGTTAACTGAGCAGATGATAATGCTATAACTTGGGCTGGGTTGGACAGATACATCACAGTTATTGAAGATGCAACAATAATGCCAATGAAAAGAGCGAGCAATCACCTTGGGGGGTGGAGTAGGGTGCTTGACAAGGGCATCCTCTTTACTCAGGTCTCCCTCAGACTCTTGTTCAGTAGGATCATGTTCTGAATAAGAAAATTGATTGTTATCGATGGAGACAGGAGAGGTGTTTGATTGTTCACTGGTGATGCCTATATTTTCTCTCCGGCCCTCTTTGTACTCTACTACAGTATCTTTAGCATGCATTAGAAAAAAATGCTAACGAGATTTATCATGGAACTTTGAGTAGAGCAGTAGAAGGGCAAATTAGTAGTAGCAAGTAGATGATAGCTCAAAAAGGAATAAATCGTAGATCAAAAATAAATGATTTCCCTGTGCATGCCAATTGATGATTACAAGATTTATAAACATGCAGCTTTAATAATGTCGACTAATCACTCTACGAAGCTTGACTTCTACTACAGTCATACCATAGGCATGTCACCGATGAACAAGGTCAGTAACATGCACTTTCGGCCGTTGGATCGAAAATGAGTAGACAAGATCAAGCACTCGTAGTGATGTATCGTAGATGACCCCGTAGCGTATATACCGTATCGATGCACCGTAGATTTGTCCCCGTAGCGATGCACTCGTGGATTGTCCTCGTAGCGTCTACCGTTCATGTTGATCCGGCCCTCCATTTTCAGTCCAACGATCGGAACATGGTCGCATGTCACAACATCGTTGTCGTGTGACATGCCTATTGCATGTCACCCGATCTCTCGTCCGTGTGTTTTAGTGGGGATTAGTGGGGATAATACTCTAGAGTATTGGGTGACAGCAGAATTCACCCAATACCCACAAAACCCCATCCCCAATCCACTAGGTAGGGGTAGAGTATTGGGGATTGAAAAAATACACTAAATTTTGCGGAAAAGTAGGGACAAGTGGGGATTAAACTCGCTCATACTCTAGCACCAAACATGCATTGGGGATAAGTAGGGATTTAAAGTTTGGAGCGGATTATCCCTGCTAATCCCGATAAAACTCTAGTACCAAACAAGCCCTAAAATAGATCGCACGAAACTGATGTTCGGAAATGAAATGCATAACGGAAGCGGCTAAACACCAACCTTCGCATGGGGAGTGGACGGCTTTACGCTTTGGTTTCGCGCGGTGGACCGGTTGGGCGCGGGGTCTACCCATTTCACCGTGCGGTAGACCAGGGAGTCGGGAAGCATATCCGACGCAGCGGCGGAGGTGGACGGCGTCCCCGAGCAGGATCCGGCGCGGTGGGCGTCGGCTACGGTGGAGCACAAATGGTGCGGTGTGCGCCTTCGTCGGGGAAGCGGCTCCGGCTTGCTTGACAACGTCTTCTCGGACACTACAGCCGGCTGGTCGGAGGCTGTGGTGGCGAGGTGGGACGGTGGTGCACCGCTCGTCGTCGGGCGAGATGGTCCGATTTGGTGGGTGACGCGTGAGAGATGTGGGATTCGGCGCCCGTGCCGGTGGTATGTTTTAATGGCCGGGGTGAGATTGGCCTTGGCCCGAATAAGAGAAGAACCGCCGGGGACGTTTTTGATGAAAGGATAAGATGGGAAATTCGAACATTTGAAAATTGGAGGCGGCAACCCGAGCTATTTTCGCCGGTGTTTTGGCGCTTCGTTGAAATGGTTTGGTGGATGTGCGAAAAAAAATGGACGCGGTCCGACCCCATCAAGGTCTCATTTGTAAGCATGGGCGGTACGGCAGCCATCCTACCTTGGTTTTTAGTGAATATCCATTCATATATATGTGTTTTTTTCTGAACATTTGAGTACTTAAAACGGACTTCATATGACAAAGTTGCGCCTATTTTAGTGAACACCGCGTGGAGCCGATTTCGAAAACAAAACATGGACTAGGTACCAAAAAACATATATAGACTCGTTCTCCGCATTAAAAAGATTGATGTATCATGGATCTTAGTATATGTAAAATAACCTTGAGCTATTCATTATCATACGCGTAGAATTGAAGACTTCAGATATTTCTTTATATTTGAAAGAAACGCCATGTTTCATCCGACAACATTTATCATCTCATTGAGTTGGCGCTGATTTTATATGTGGTGACGAAAACAACTGATTATAGGATTTATAGGATTTAGATCCTACGGGAATTATTCTACACTATTGGTTATATTCATAGGGAACATATCCCATATGAATCTTGTACTACAAATCCTATATGAACAAAACATTAGGTCATCCCTCAGGGAAAAATCCCTTTGGTACAATCAAAGAAACTCATATTCCCATAGGATTCAAATAGACAAGATGTACATACGTTTTTCCTATCCTATGACTTAAAGGACTCCCGAAATGGCTCGACAACAAAGATCATAAATTCCGAGTTGTGCATCGAGCAAAAGATATTGAAAAAATTCTTGATCGATCGAATTACAAAATGATTTTCAAAAGAACTAAAGTTTTGCCATTGATCACATAATTGGTATGTATATAGGTTCTACTTATAATAAAATATGTTTTGGTTTATTGGGATTGCGTTAGAATTACATGCATCACAATGTCTCGGGACTATTTCGGTATTTACCTCTTCTTTTAGAGTTCGCCCTATCTAAGATTATTTCCGACATTCGCCAATGTTTGCAAGGAATGGCATGCGTCGATTCCCACCCTGTTTTGGAAAAAATGAAGAAAAAAAAAGTGAACTTGTGGCTATAAAATGATAAGCTTGAATTTTGATATGTTTAAAAAAAACTAGCTTCAAAATATGGCCTACCATTTTATATAAAAAACCATGGGTCTTAACGAAAATGCCCAAGGTAAAATGTGCATTACCATTTTGGGGAAAGGTGCAATAAGATTTCATTTTATTGTGGGAAACAAATTGTTGTTGTTTTTTTGCCTTTTCTGAATAGCTAAAAAGGTGTCTATTTTTTCCATACATTCCATAATGTCATAGAACATAAGCATCCGGTGTCCAGATATAGCAACAATTCAGTATAAGACAATACTAACATAGTTTCCATAAAGTACTGCTAACACATAAGAAAACAAAAGATCTAGATGATGACCCAAGAAACAACATCCTTGTATATAATAACAATCTATTGACCATATGGCGGCTTTTGCATCACCCTATCAAAATCATCTGCCTTCAAGCACGAGAGCAGAATGTCGACACGTGCTTCAACATGTTCCAAGATCCTCTTGATGATCTCATGGATATCCGCATCAGCCGAATAGGAATCAAAGTTGTCGACCACTAGCTTCTGATGAAAAAGAAACATCATTGTTGAAGGCGTCGATCTTAGGAGTCCCCACATTTCATTACTTGCAAGACCAAGATGATCAAATTCCCTTTACTTCATAAGAATGTCTGGATCGCTGACACGATCGAAATCTTTGCTAGTACCCTCCTTTGGCCGAATTCAAATTTGCATCAGATCTTGGTGCCCATGCCTTTGGTACATGCGGGTAATTTTTTGCCAATATGTCGTGTATCTTCTTCCAAATATAATTTAATTTATTTCGGGTTGGATTCAATTTGTTTCAAAATTGTCTGATATACCATTTGTATTGGTAGGAGATGCAGCTTTGAATTTTAATCATTGTTTCTAGGTGCCACACTTGCAGGGTACAATCAAGGATTTTATCCAATGTTTCATGTCTTGACAAATCCTTTTCGTAATGGAAGTTGAGACCCCCAGCCTCTGCATCAAAATGATGCACATGGAATTTTTTAGTATGGTATTCAACAAAATATGATAAGATGCAAAAATCAAACCTTGGACAAATATGACACATGCTCACTTGGGTAGAAAGCCAATCAAACTGATACAAATTACATTGCATAGTCCTTGCATGTTAAACTATATATTGCCAAACACCACATATATTAAGGGATACATATTAATTTCGATACTACTACTTTTATGATAGAAGATTTGTAACTACAAACGTTGTGGGTTGTGGCTGCCCTCCTCAATCTACTCACTTGTCTCATCGGCAACCGTCTCCACCTCTCTACATGCACATATGGGTACAACTTCTTCACAACCGAAGAAGATTACTTGTTTCCTGTCATGCTCCGCCACTTGTAGTAGGTGTGCTCCTTTTTCAGAGATGATTTCTCTTTTAGGATGGAGATGTTCTCCTTTTTCAGAGATGAGTTCTCTTTTAGGATGGAGATGTTCTCCTTCGTTAGAGACCCGTTCTGATTTACCATGGCTCGCGCGACTCATCCAGGAGCGACCGCCGGATTACTTGCAGAGACGCTTCATGTTGTCGTCCTTCATTAGATGGTAGATTCACAGAGCGACCCTGTGTGACACATGATATTATACTAATAAAGTGCAAGAGTGTAACTTCAATAGTAAAAATATAGTACTCCGAAAGTTTGCAGGACTTAAACTTCAATACTCATAGTAATATGTACAAGACTAACTTCAATAGTAATTGTAATATGTATAAATTTCAATTGCAATACTGTAGTAATATGAGTACTCCGGAGCATGGAGTAATAAAGTTTCAAACTAAGAACGAAACATGAACTAGTAATAAAGTTTGCCCTATGCATCAATAGATGGAGAGGCTGGATCTCAAGTTCGAAAGGGGGAAAAAGACTGCAGTGAAGTTTCAAGTTTGCATTGAAGTTCGAAAGTGGTAATGCAGCTAGTATTAGTGCAGTGAGAAATCCCTTGTGCCTTGTTTGGTTGACGTGTTTTCACATGGTTCGGTGAGTAATGTCTGGGTCTTTCTTAATAAGAACACATTTTATCTGTTTGGCAGAAGAGTATTGGACAGGATCAGAGTCGCGGGGATCCTCAGGAAACACTTCCGCGCACGTCGGGTGGACGTGGAACCGCAACACCTCTATGCTCTCGCATTTCTGGTCGTTCCACATACGTGCTCCGATTGCTGCTTCTCCTTCCAGGCATCCACCCCGTTCTAGCATGGATCAGGCTGAGGGATTGATTCCAATGCAAAATTACAAGTCCTGAGGCCTGCTGGCATGGATTACGTGAATAGAAATTGGACGCTTCACTAATAAGGCCCGAGGAACCCCTCAAAAAAAAAACTAATAATGCCCCAGGACAGGCTATCTCTCAGGTTGTCCTGATCTGCCGCAAATACTCACGCCAAAACATGGTGAATGAAGTATTTTGCATCAAATCCCCTCCGAATAATACTCAGTAGGGGGCTAACTAGTTTTAAACCAATGATTAAACTACATTAACCACTGACCTCGAAGATCTCCTCCTTGGAGAGGACCGACTCCCCGGCGACGGCGAGGTTGTCTTGCGAGCCGCAGCAGGACCGGCCACGTCCGAGCCCACGGAGAGGTCGTTGATCCGCCGCCGCTTGGTGGGCACATCGGACTCAACGGCGAGGCCGCCATGCGCCTGCCGCAGCAGCCGTAGGGGGCGTGCGAGTTGGCGGCGAGGTCCCGTAGTTGCCGCCGGGGATTACGACGGTGGGCCGCACACCTAACAGGCCCCCTTGTCCACTCGTGGGATTCATCGCCGGAAGATGGGGGTGCAGGGAGGCTCTAATACAGAGGTACAGGTTGGGGCTATAGGATTTTGAAGATGAATGGGGTGAGGCGGCAGGGGCCTATAAATCGAGAGGAGTGAGGTAGCGAGAAGTGAAGTGAATGGGGAGAGGCGGCAGGGGCCTATAAATCGAGAGGGCTATAGGTTGGGACATGATTTTTTCGCAATATTTAAATTTAGATTTAAGCCGCATGTCACCAGGTGACATGCGAAAGGTGCATGTCACCTGATCTCTATCCGTGAAGGACACAGGTCACTCGCAACACTGTCCATGGTGTACTGTAGGGACGCGAAACAGTATTGTTCACTGTTCGTAGTGTTTTTCATTTTTCTGATTTTATTGAATTTTATGCCCATTTGAATCTTTTGGTCAAATCCTAGGTTTGACAAAGATTTAAACAAGTTTAAAATATATGAAAAGGTAAGCATGGATCCTTCGTAGTCACTCTAAAATGAAGCTTTTGGGATGTTCTTTAAATTTCCATGCTTGACTTCATAAGACAGAGTTTAGGGTTAGGGGTAGATATATACATGATTTGTTTGGTTTGAATATTTCTAGACCTTGTTTATCAACTTTAATTCTTACTATATGACATAAGAAAACTATTTGCTTTGGTTTTTCATTTTTCTGATTTTTTTTGAATTTTGATGCCCATTTGAATCTTGTCAAATCCTAGGTTTGACCAAGATAATTTAAACAAGTTTAAAACATGGAAATGAAAAGGGAAGCATGTATCCTTCTTAGTCACTCTAAAATGAAGTTTTTGGGAGGTTTTTGAAATTTCCATGTCTGAAACCCAAAACCACTTCTCTTCATGCTTTACTTCATAAGACAGAGTTTAGGGGTTAGGGGGTAGTGATGTCTACGTTCCCCCTCCTTTCCTGTAGACAGTGTTGGGCCTCCAAGAGCAGAGGTTTGTAGAACAGCAACAAGTTTCCCTTAAGTGGATACCCAAGGTTTATCGAACTCAGGGAGGAAGAGGTCAAAGATATCCCTCTCATGCAACCCTGCAACCACAAAGCAAGAAGTCTCTTGTGTCCCCAACACACCTAATAGGTGCACTAGTTCGGCTAAGAGATAGTGAAATACAGGTGGTATAAATAAGTATGAGCAGTAGCAACGATGCCAGAAAAGTGCTTGGCGTGTAGTTGATGGTGGTGGTATTGCAGCAGTAGTAACGCAAAGAAACAAGTAACAAGCAGTAGTAACTCAGCAGTAGTAACGAAGCAGTAGTAAACAAGCAGTAGTAACTCAGCAGTATTTAGGAACAAGGCCTAGGGATTACACTTTCACTAGTGGACACTCTCAACATTGATCACATAACAGAATAGATAAATGCATACTCTACACTTTTGTTGGATGATGAACACATTGCGTAGGATTACACGAACCCTCAATGCCGGAGTTAACAAGCTCCACAATAATGCTCATGTTTTAGTAACCTTTAGTGTAAGATAGATCAACGCTACTAAACCAAGTACTAGCATAGCATGCACACCGTCACCTTCATGCATATGTAGGAGGAATAGATCACATCAATATTATCATAGCAATAGTTAACTCCATAATCTACAAGAGATCATGATCATAGCATAAACCAAGTACTAACACTGTGCACGCACTGTCACCTTTGCACACATGCAGGAGGAATAAACTACTTTAATAACAAATCACTAGAGTAGCACATGGATAAATTGTGATACAACATGCTGCAATCATAAAGAGATATAAATAAGCACCTCACTATGCCATTCAATGAGTAAGTATTCTGTGAAATATGGCCTAAGAGACCCACACGGTGCACACACCGTCACCTTTACACACGTGGGACTAGGAGTCTCCTGGAGATCACATAGGTAAAACTCACTTGACTAGCATAATGACATCTAGATTACAAGCATCATCATATGAATCTCAATCATGTAGGGCAGCTCATGAGATTATTGTATTGAAACACATAGGAGAGAGATGAACCACATAGCTACCGGTACAGCCCCGAGCCTCGATGGAGAACTACTCCCTCCTCATGGGAGCAGCAGCGGTGATGAAGATGGCGGTGGAGATGGCAGCGGTGTCGATGGAGAAGCCTTCCGGGGGCACTTCCCCGCTCCGGCAGCGTGCCGGAACAGAGATCCTCGTCCCCGGATCTTGGCTTCGCGATGGCGGCGGCTCCGGCAGGTTTCTCGTGGGTTTCGTGCTAATTGGTATCGGGTTTTCTGATCCGGAGGCCTTATTATAGGCGGAGAGGCGGCGCGGAGGGCCGACGGTGGGGCCACACCATAGGGCGGCGCGCCCCCCTCTCGGCCGCGACAGCCTAGGGTTTGGTGGCCCCGTGGCCCCCTCTCGACCTCTCTCCGTGTGTTCTGGATGCTTCCGGGGATTCTAAGATCTTTGGCGTTGATTTCGTCCGATTCCGAGAATATTTCGTTACTAGGATTTCTGAAACCAAAAACAGCAGAAACATGAACCGGCACTTCGGCATCTTGTTAATAGGTTAGTTCCGGAAAATGCACGAATATGACATAAAGTGTGCATAAAACATGTAGATAACATCAATAATGTGGCATGGAACACAAGAAATTATCGATACGTTGGAGACGTATCAGCATCCCCAAGCATAGTTCCGCTCGTCCCGAGCAGGTAAAACGATAACAGAGATAATTTCCGGAGTGACATGCCATCATAAACTTGATCATACTATTTGTAAAGCATATGTAGTGAATGCAGCGATCAAAGCAATGATGAAGACAATGAGTAAACAACTGAATCATATAGCAAAGACTTTTCATGAATAGCACTTCAAGACAAGCATCAATAAGTCTTGCATAAGAGTTAACTCATAAAGCAATAATTCAAAGTAAAAGGTATTGAAGCAACACAAAGGAAGATGTAAGTTTCAGCGGTTGCTTTCAACTTATAACATGTATATCTCATGGATAATTGTCAATGCAAAGCAATATAACAAATGCAATATGCAAATATGTAAGAATCAATGCACAAAGTTCACACAAGTGTTTGCTTCTTGAGATGGAGAGAAATAGGTGAACTGACTCAACAATGAAAGTAAAAGAATGGTCCTCATAGAGGAAAAGCATCGATTGCTATATTTGTGCTAGAGCTTTGATTTTGAAAACATGAAACAATTTTGTCAACGGTAGTAATAAAGCATATGCATCATGTAAATTATATCTTATAAGTTGCAAGCCTCATGCATAGTGTACCAATAGTGCCCGCACCTTGTCCTAATTAGCTTGGACTACCATGGATTATCACCGCAATACATATGCTTTAACCAAGTTTCACAAAGGGGTACCTCTATGCCGCCTGTACAAAGGTCTAAGGAGAAAGCTCGCATTTGGATTTCTCGCTTTTGATTATTCTCAACTTAGACATCCATATCGGGACAACATAGACAACAGATAATGGACTCCTCTTTTAATGCTTTAAGCATTTGACAACAATTAATTCTTTTCTCATTAGAGATTTGAGGATGTTTGTCCAAAACTAAAACTTCCACCATGGATCATGGCTTTAGTTAGCGGCCCAATGTTCTTCTCTCACAATATGCATGCTCAAACCATTCAACTCATGATAGATCGCCCTTACTTCGGACAAGACGAACATGCATAGCAACTCACATGAAATTCAACAAAGGTGTAATAGTTGATGGCGTTCCCCGAAACATGGTTATCGCACAACAAGCAACTTAATAAGAGATAAAGATGCATAATTACATATTCAATCACCACAATAGTTTTTAAGCTATTTGTCCCATGAGCTATATATTGCAAAGGTGAATGATGGAATTTCAAAGGTAGCACTCAAGCAATTTACTTTGGAATGGCGGAAAATACCATGTAGCATAGGTAGGTATGGTGGACACAAATGGCATAGTGGTTGGCTCAAGTATTTTGGATGCATGAGAAGTATTCCTCTCGATACAAGGTTTAGGCTAGCAAGGCTTATTTGAAACAAACACAAGGATGAACCGGTACAGCAAAACTCACATAAAAGACATATTGAAAGCATTATAAGACTCTACACCGTCTTCCTTGTTGTTCAAACACTCAATACTAGAAATTATCTAGACTTTAGAGAGACCAATTATGCAAACCAAATTTTAGCATGCTCTATGTAGTTCTTCATTAATAGGTGCAAAGTATATGATGCAAGAGCTTAAACATGATCTATGAGCACAACAATTGCCAAGTATCACATTACCCAAGACATTATAGCAATTACCACATGTATCATTTTTCCAATTCCAACCATATAACAATGTAACGAAGAGGCAACTTCGCCATGAACATTAAAATGAGACTAAGAACACCATGTGTTCATATGAACCAGCAGAGCGTGTCTCTCTCCCACACAAGCATGAATGTAATCCAGATTTATTCAAATAACAAAACGAAAACAAAAGCACACGACGCTCCAAGTAAAGCACATAAGATGTGACCGAATAAAAATATAGTTTCAAGAGAAGTGAACCCGATAAGTTATCGATGAAGAAGGGGATGCCTTGGGCATCCCCAAGCTTAGACGCTTGAGTCTTCTTGATATATGCAGGGGTGAACCACCGGGTGCATCCCCAAGCTTAGACTTTTCACTCTTCTTGATCATATTGTATCATCCTCCTCTCTTGACCCTTGAAAACTTCCTCCACACCAAACTCAAAACAAACTCATTAGAGGGTTAGTGCACAATCAAAAATTCACATGTTCAGAGGTGACACAATCATTCTTAACACTTCTGGACATTGCCCAAAGCTACTGGACAGTTAGTGGATCAAAGAAATCCATCCAACATAGCGAAAGAGGCAATGCGAAATAAAAGGCAGAATCTGTCAAAACAGAACAGTTCGTATAGACGAATTTTTAAGATGGCACTTAGACTTGCTCAAATGAAAATGCTCAAATTGAATGAAAGTTGCGTACATATCTGAGGATCACTGCACGTAAATTGGCATAGATTTTTCTGAGCTACCTACAGGGAGGCTGGACCCAGATTCGTGACAGCAAGAAATCTGTTTCTACGCAGTAATCCAAATCTAGTATGAACCTTACTATCAAAGACTTTACTTTTTTGACCCGCAAACCGTAGGGGAGTCCCCCACACGGTAATTTTTATTATTAACAAAAAGAGAAAATCCAACAAAGTCTCACATCACCATATTTACAATAATAAGGTTGAGAGAATCAACCCTAAAAGAAAAGAGCTCAAAAGGAGAAAAGGAAGAATTAAACTAAAGAGGCTATCCAAGTTTTCAGGCTCTCAACTTTTGATTTCTTAACACGATAACAAGTGGTCTCGCAGATCTCCCGAGAATCTCACTTTCCAAGACGTAAAGGTTGGCCTCTTGTCTTGAAAAATCAGACCATTTCTTTCCTTCCAAATATTCCATGCTGCACATATGGTTATTTCCAAGAAATTTGGCCCCTGAAACTCTCTTCTAGCATTCATGAAAATATCACTCATAGACTCACCAGACTGCCAAATAATCTTGCAAAAGTCCCAACAACGTTTGGCAAACGGACAATCAATAAATAAATGATCTCTGGTCTCAAGTGTACCATTGCTGCACATAACACAATGCGACCCGCATTGAAGATGCCAATGCCTTCTCAACATCATATCTCGTGTATTTAATCGGTCCATTAGCAGTAACCATGTGAACACCTTCATTTTTGGTACACATTTGCATTTCCAAAGTTTTGGAAAAATTGGTTGAACTATCACTCCCTGAAACATCACCTTGTAATAATTGGCCGAGGAGAATAACCCAGAATTATAGCAATAGGTCCAAGAGTCATGCAGCTCTAGTTGATTAGCATTCATTCTGACGGAGAGGACTATGCCATTTATAGCTTGTAGTTCTTGAAATGCCTGTTCAGATAATGGTAGGTAAAATAAAGTGTGCAACTCTGTATTCAGCTGAATCACTTTCTGGAGAGAAATATCAGGTTGAACTGCAAAAGAGAAAATTCTGGAAAAGGTTTCACCGAGGAGGCCGTGTTCAGACCATCTGTCTTTCCAAAAAAGAATAGAGGAACCATTTCCAGCAATACATTTCGACACACCTCTAAACTGCCAAGACAGAGACCAAATATCTCTCCACCAAAAACTCCCAGCCTTCTTTGAAGCGTGTGGCACTTTGTCAGAGTAGTGGGAGTACCAAACTAAATCCACCCATGGGACTTTAGCTTTATTATAAAACTTATATAACTGTTTAAGAAGCAAAGCTTCGTTTTGTAGCTCGAGATTGATAATTCCCAGCCCTCCTTTATCTTTGGGTTTACAAACTAGTTCCCAGGCAGCTAGAGACTGAACCTTATCACTATCTTTTTTTGCCCAAATACAATGTCTTCTCCCTCTATCAAGTGTCTTGATAATCGTTTTCTGCAGCTTCATTGAACACATGTAAAAGGTTGGGAGAGCTGATAAGACCGAGTTAACATATAGGACACGACCTGCTTGAGTCAGGAATCTTGAACACGCATTTAACCTCCTCTCACACTTGCTAACCAAAGGCGCTAGGTCATGGATTGTCGGCTTTGTAGTTCCCATAGGGAGACCAAGGTAGGTAAAAGGCATCTGTCCCAGCTTGCAACCTAACAAAGTTGTGAGATCTTGAGTTGTCTTCTCCTGACAGTTAATAGGTACTAAACATGATTTTCTGAAATTAACAGTCAGACCAGTAGCAAGAGAAAAGCTATTCAGACAATTCTTTAAAATCTGAACTTGTCCCACAGAAGCTTCCATGACCACTAGCGTGTCGTCGGCGTATTGGATGATAGGAAATTCATGGCCAGGAACCGAAATCGGAGGCACCAGGTTGCCAAGTCTGAACTCATTGTTAACAATCGTTTGTAGAAGGTCAGCGGCAATCTCGAATAGTAAGGGTGACAGGGGATCACCCTGCCTTACCCCCCTGCGACAAACGAATTTGTTACCTGGCACACCATTGAGCAAAATGGAGGAGGTTGCGGATTTAAAAGTGTTTTCCACCCAACCAATCCATTTATCGTCAAAGCCTAAAAGCTCCATAATCCTTAGGATTGATTTATGTTCAACCATATCGAAAGCCTTCTCGAAATCAAGCTTCAAAATTATAATCTCCCTTTTTGTTTGCTGACATTGATAGATATATTCAAAGGACCAAGCGAGACAGCTCTTGGATTGTCCTTGACTTTATAAATCCGTACTGATTAGCATGGACGATATCAAGAATTCTCCCTTGTAGCCTATTGGCTAGTAATTTTGTGAGCAACTTTAGGCACGAATTCAATAAAGATATCGGCCTGTAATCATTTGGAGATTCTGGAGAATGGATTTTGGGAATAAGAGTGATCAAGCACTCATTTAAACCCTCTAAGCTAATCAGCCCATCATGAAAATCAGAGAACAATTTATAGAAATCTCCTTTTATTATTGGCCAACATTTTTTCAAAAACATCCCATTAAAACCATCCGGCCCTGGGGCCTTATCAATAGGCAGATCAGCAACAATATTGTCAATCTCGTCATGTGAGAATGGTGCAGAAAGAAGATGTAAGTTGGGAATTGTTTGGATTAGCGTAGCAACACTATCTGGGAAGATTATTTCAGTAGTCTGACCAAGTCTGTTTCTGAAAGTCTGCCATAAAATTCCTGCTTTTTCTGTATGTTCAGACACCTCTCTTCCATCTGGCAAAGTGAATCTCGCAATGCTATTTTTTCTGTACCGAACAGTAGCCATTGCATGAAAAAAATGCAGTGTTCTTATCACCCATTGTCGCCCACCTTATTGTACATCTGCTTTTCCATATATCTTTCTTACAAGCTGTGAGATGCTGATATCTTTCTTTAATAATTTTTCTGAAGTTCCACTCAGATATATGTAAGGATCTGACCTCCTCGATTTCATCAACCATCAAAATAATTTTGTTGCAATTAGCAATCATAGCATCCATGTTGGAAATATTTCCATTCCATTTCTTGAGAGCCTTTCTCAAAAATTTAAGCTTTGAGGTTATTACTTTAGCACTGTTGCCAGAAACATTCATATCCCAAATCCTTTGAACTACATCCATAAATCCAGGTTGCCTAACCCAAAAGTTTTCAAATCTGAAGATAGAAGCCTTCGGAATTTTGGTGCCAATATCAATGACACAAGGGATGTGGTCGGATACAGGTTTAGCAAGGGGATTGACAACTGTGTTCGGAAAATTAAGAGTCCAACTAGTAGAGGTGAAAAACCAGTCAAGTTGAACAAGCAATGGGTTCTGCTGCATATTACTCCAAGTGTAGGATCTCCCTTTAATTGGTAGTTCTACGAGTCCTAGATGACTAATAACTTCATTAAAAATGAAAGTGTCCTGCATATTGGCCCCATCTCTGTTTCTACTTTCAGCAAATCGGTAGAAGTTAAAGTCACCCATTAGTAACCATAAATCATCATCAGGGATATCAAGATTGAGAAGCCATTGGACAAATTCAGACCTTCTTGGCTCAGTACATGGCCCATAAACATTAACCAATGTCCAACTTTCAGATGACTTGGTAGAAGTAAACTGAACCACAATAGCAAAGCTTTCTTGGAAAATCAAAGTACCAGTAAAAACTGCGCTATTCCATAACACAAGCAGACCACCAGAAGCTCCAGCCGACGGAGCGCAGATGAATTGATCGAAACGCTTCGGAGCAAACTTTCGAATATCAGAGTTTGAAAAGGATTGCATTTTAGTTTCTTGAAGGCAAATTATAGAGGCATTGCATTCCTCTATTTTATCCCTGAGAGCATTACATTTATCATCTCCATTGAGACCTCTAATGTTCCAACATAAGATATGCCAAAGTCTGAGCAGATTATTTAAATAAGCCATAGCAGGTATATAAGCTGACAGATAATCTTGAAAATATTATTGTGGAGATAGATACTCTCAGACTTGAGGGCCATTGTGGCCGGAAGAGGAACTTGCACCACCTTCTCCCGGATTTTGCATGAGTTTCTCTTCAGATAGCTCCTCTGGATCCACACCACAAAGCTCCACTCCCATTTTCTGCATGGCCTTGATCTGAATGACTTCTGGCGTTGGAGCCATAGGCACAGAAGATTTCTTTCTCCTAGACGAACCGGAGGGAAGCTCCATAGGAATGTAACCAACTTTGTCACTACGTAAACCTTTCCTATAACCAGGTACGACGACTGTGGTTTTAGTTTTGGATTTCTTCTTTCGTTTTGGCTCAACAGAGACAGTTGCCACTTCACTAGGTTCAGAACATTCTGCAGTCTCACTAGCCGGCGCAACATCATCTGATGCTGATTCTGCAAATAAGTGCGCATCGGTGAACCTCTTTTGAACAAACAAAGTGTCACCCTGAAGATCAGAAAAACGAACCAACGGGATGAATGGTGTTGAAAATGCTGAGGCATAAAAATTCAGAACTGCAGCTTCACATAAGCTTTGTGCTAGCAAGTTGAAATCAAACTGGATCGGTGGAGGGGCAGTGATGCGCGGCCGAAGAACTGATCTGTAAAACATAGAAAAAAAGACAGCAACCTCTGAGCTTTCACCACCAGTACGTACAACCAAAAAAGTGCCAACACTTATTCCATTTATCATTTTTTCGGCAGCTCTTTCAACTTGCTCACGTTTCTCATTCCGTGCATCAAAACCATCATCCTGCCCATTTTCATCTGCCTCAATACCATCCATCACAGGTCCTGGCAGAAAAGATAACGACATGATAGGAATATTCGTCAGAGCAGACGTATGTGCTGCCTTGTGGTGACTTTCTCTGGAGCTAGTTAGAAAACAAAGTTGATTTGCCAGAGTAGAAGTGTGAGGGAGATCAGGAGACGAGGCGGCAGGCGAGAACTCGCCCGAATAAATGTGATTAGCCTTAGCTGCGTCTGGTGAACTCTTAACCTTCCAAACTTGTTGAGACGGACGTTTGTTCCGATTGGGGCAGGCCCTAGCCCAATGCCCAATAATCTTACAAAGTTTGCAACGTAGCCCAACAACACAACCATTTGCCTTGTGTCCATCTCCAAGGCACTTAACACAGAAAACAGGTCTCCATTTGGGCATTTTTTTATGCGAAGCAAGATGGGCTTGAGATTTCAACGAAACTAGCTTCTTTGGTTTACTCATAACTTCTTTAATTAATCCTGAAGGTGGAATAGCAGAGATCCCCATCGCCTCCACAATTTCAGCATCAGAATAACCAGCCTGCCGTAGATCCAGCAAATGACCAAAGAAATCTCGCGAAGACATAGGAAGGTCCTGACCCAGGCAATTAATGTGAGGAAAATTTGAGCTCCGGAAACTAAGCTTTCTGTTACCATATTCCGGCGGTTTGACAGCAACGGAAAAATCCAGACTTCCCAATTTCAAAAAATCCATGGAAACCGCATCTTTGATAACGCTAGTTCCGTTCTGCATGCCCGGAGAAGAGGGACTCGTCGGAGAGGCTTTTCGACGTTCCACCGGCGACGACACAAAACCAAATTTGAGCAATTCTGGCGAAACCTCAGACGTAGTAGGAGATTTCAGAAAATCCAAAGAGGTTTTAACCGCTAAGGAACGAGCAGATGGCCCAGGTATCGAGGGCACACATGAACGATAACTGTGAGGCTTTTTCGCCACCGGCGTCCATGAAGAATCCAGAACAGGCTCTTTCCCTTTGATTATATCCAGAAAGCAAGGTGTATACGGATCACCACGAAACAAACTGAATTTGCAATGAAAATCTGGCCATACCCGTTCTCTGAGAGAGTAGATGAAGTGCCCGACTTTATTAGAGGCCACAGAGAACCTAAAACGCCGATCGCTGAGCTTGATAACACGAAAACCCCCAGAATCACCACCCAAACAACAGTTCAAGACCACCGCCACTGATTCTTCCGAGAGAGTGAAAGAAGCATAGGAGAAAGAGATGACCAAAAAGAATTCCTTGGTCGTAGAGGACTTGGAGAAGTGAACAGAAGAATGAAAGCGTCGACGCACCTGAGCCGCCACGGCTCTGCCCGGCGAGAAATCCCACAGTAGCAGAACGTCCATGGATGAGTCTCCTAGAGATCTTCATGAACACAGAGGGGGAGGAGGAGATCGCCTGCGTGGAAGGGGAGATCGCCCAAGGGAGGAGAGAGGGTGGGTGGGGGGAGAGCCATCCGCTTCAATTTGGTTCCTCGGACATTGGATCAAAGACTTTACTCGGCACAACAATGCAATAAAATAAAGATAAGAAGAGGTTGCTACAGTAGTAACAACTTCCAAGACTCAAATATAAAACAAAATTATTGTAGTAAAATAAAAACATGGGTTATCTCCCAAGAAGTGCTTTCTTTATAGCCATTAAGATGGGCTCAGCAGTTTTAATGATGCACTCCCAAGAAATAAGAGTTGAAGCAAAAGAGAGCATCAAGAAGCAAATTCAAAACAAATTTAAGCCTAACTCACTTCCTATGAAAAAGAATCTTGTAAATAAACAAGTCATGTAGGCATAATGCAACAAGCATAGGAAAACTAGACAAGCGCAACTTCAAGATTTTCAGCATATAGAGAGGTGTTTTAGTAACATGAAAACTTCTACAACCATATTTTCCTCTCTCATAATGATTTTCAGTAGCATCATGAACAAACTCAACAATATAACTATCAAATGAAATATTCTTATCATGAGTCTCATGCATAAAATTATTACTACTCCAAACATAAGCATAGTCATTCTTATTAATTGTAGTGGGAGCAAATTCAACAAAGTAGCTATCATCAAATATAGGAGGCATATTGTAATCATAATTAAATTTATCCTCCATAGTAGGCGGCACCAGAAGACCACTATGATTATAATCATCATAAATAGGAGGCAAAGTATCATCAAAGAAAATTTTCTCCTCAATGCTTGGGGGACTAAAAATATAATGCTCATCAAAACCAGCTTCCCCAAGCTTAGAACTTTCTATATCATTATCAACAATGGTGTTCAAAGCGTTCATACTAATATTACTACTAGCATGCAAATAAGGTTCCATAGGTTTTTTAATTTTCGCATCAAACAATCCATGTCTTAACTCAGGAAATAGTTTAAAAAGCTCACGGTTGTTTTCCATTATGCCTTACTAGTGTTTAACAAGAAACAAAAAGATGCAATTGCAGGATCTAAAGGAAATAGCTTCGAGCACTCACACACCGGCAACGAGTGCTAGGAAATAGCTTAGTAGTCGGAGGATGTGAATACCTTTTACCTTACCTCCCCGGCAACGGCGCCGTGAAAATAGCTTGATGTCTACTCACACTTCTTTTCCTGTAGACAGTGTTGGGCCTCCAAGAGCGAGAGGTTTGTAGAACAGCAGCAAGTTTCCCTTAAGTGAATCACCTAAGGTTTATCGAACTCAGGGAGGAAGAGGTCAAAGATATCCCTCTCAAGCAACCCTGCAATCACGATACAAGAAGTCTCTTGTGTCCCCAACACACCTAATACACTTGTCAGATGAATAGGTGCACTAGTTCGGTGAAGAGATAGTGAAATACAAGTGATATGGATGAATATGAGTGGTAATAACAATCTGAATAAAATATGGCAGCGAGTAAACATGCAACAGAACTTAATGGAAACGGTGTTTCAATGCTTAGAAACAAGGCCTAGGGATCATACTTTCACTAGTGGCGTTCTCAACATTGCAATCATAAAGGAATATAAATAAGCACTTCACTATGCTATTCTGAATTACTCTCTGGCAAGATAACGAACTCTAATTCATCACGTAGGCAAACCTTAAAGATGTATTCCCAAGTACTAATAAACACCCCACACTGTCACTGTGAGCGTTCATAGGAGGTACTAACACACCACAATTTCATAGAGACATCCAACTCAAATCATAACTCAGTGAATAAGTATTCTGTGAAATATAGCCTAAGAGACCCACACGGTGCACACACTTGTCAACTTTACACACGTAGGACAAGGAGTCTCCGGAGATCACATAAGTAAAATCCACTTGAATAGCATAACGACATCTAGATTACAAAGCTCATCATATGGATCTCAATCATGCAAAGCAACTCATGAGATCATTGTATTGAAGTACATGGGAGAGAGATTAACCACATAGCTACCGGTACAGCCCTTAGCCTCGGGGGAGAACTACTCCCTCCTCATCATGGGAGACAGCAGCGTTGATGAAGATGGCGGTGGTGTCGATGGAGATGCCTTCCGGGGGCACTTCCCCGTCCCGGCGGCGTGCCGGAACAGAGACTTCTGTCCCCCAGATCTTGGCTTCGCGATGGCGGCGGCTCTGGAAGGTTTCTCGTATCGTGGCTTATTCGTCTAGGGTTTTCACGACGGAGTCCTTAAGTAGGCGGAAGGGCAGCCTCGGAGGGGCCCTGGTGGGGCCACACAATAGGGGCGCGCCCCACCCCTTGGCCGCGCCGCCGTGGCGTGTGGGGCCCCCCTAGCTCCCCTCTAGTCTCTCTCCGGTGTTCTGGAAGCTTTCGGGAAAAATAAGGTTCTGGGCGTTGATTTCGTCCAATTCCGAGAATATTTCCTTACAAGGATTTCTGAAACCAAAAACAGCAGAAAACAGGAACTGGCACTTCGGCATCTCGTCAATAGGTTAGTTCCGGAAAACGCATAAAATCATCATAAAGTGTGAACAAAACATGTAGGTATTGTCATAAAAGTAGCATGGAACATAAGAAATTATAGATACGTTGGAGACGTATCAATAGAGCAATGCAAGCAAACATCTATATGACATGTTACCTACTATTAGTAAATTGGAACTAGTCATGAGAGAGCAAAAACTACTAAGCATCATTATAGAACATACCCCTTACACGAACAAACTAAGCATGCCCATATAAATGAGTATATATACAAAAACGAAAATAAATAGAGTTCATACCAGCCTCTCACAACATCTCGAATTGTCATGACCGTCATTATTTCCCTTCACATGTGTGGCTTGAATAATATGAAATGATAACCAAGCTCCAATTGAGTAACGGAAGACTGTTGAATCCTACAGCAAAATTTACAGAACCAAAGAAGAACAACAAATATTTTTGGGTTTTCAATTTTGAATAATCAAATAAAGCAAAATCTTTTTGGATTTTCGAATAGCAAACCATAACTAGAAAATGAAACCAACTAAAACTAAGAAACTAAAGAAACAAATCAAGAAATATTTTTGGTCTTTTTATGTTTTGGAAAGTAGAAACAAAACAAGAACAACAAAAGAAAGAAAACAAACATAGATATACAAATGCAAATAGTGGCAGAAATCTGCCAACACAGAACATCAGGAAAAGATCAATTTTTTGAAATCTTCTGTTGCTCAAATCGAAAAGTGTAAAACTAATGCAAGTTAGATAATAATCTGGGGCATATGCTAAAAAAATGGCAGCTCAATATGAAGTTCTGGCGGGGAATACAATTTTTTTGTGACAACACAGAATCTGTTTTGGGACAGCAACTTCCCCAATTCTTACCTCCTTCCTATTAGAGGCTATTCTCGGTATAAAAAAGAAATAAATATGATAAGGAGAGATTATTACAGTGGTAACAAATTCCAAGATTCAATAAAAGAGAAATTACATAAATAAGCTGAACAAGAACAATAACAAAAGAAAGCGAAACATGGATATACAAAGTTTCGACGGAATATGATGTATCGATAAGTGAGATGTCGGTATACCTCCCCCCAAGCTTAGGCTTTTGGCCTAAGTGGAGATCAATCCCAGGCGGGCCAAAAAATGGGGGATCCATAATACGACGAAGAAGCACCTTCGCCTAAGTGGAGATCAATCCCAGGCGGGCCAAAAAATGGGGGATCCATAATACGACGAAGAAGCACCTTCGTCCCGATATGAACTCGAGGATGCCCCGGTGTAATGCACGGCGTAGTCATCAGGGGCCGCCTCCCGGTGCTACCCATGGAACCCAAGCAGACACAACTGCTCGTTCAACTCCTCCTTTGAGCGCGACCACGGCATCCTGTGAATACTAAACAAACTAGATTGTGGCAGGGGAACTTCCCTTTCATCTCCATCAGTAAATAACATTCTATAGACTAAACCTCCTGCACAAGAGTCAGCAGTAACAAATTGATGGACTTTCATAGAAGCAAGATAAAGTCTTTGTGGTACCAACAATACATCATTTGGATCAACTGGATGATCCAAAGCAGCTATAATACGTGCAACAATAATTCCTCCATAGATGGGTCCTCTAGCAGCTAAGCGACGAGCAATGAGAGCGCCAAGGTTGTACTTAGTACTATTATTGAGCGCAGTAGCTAGAAAAGCTAAATGATAATGAGAAATATTACTAGTGTTTTCCCTACCAAGAATACTAGTGGCAAGATAATAAGCAAAGTACTGGGAGTTGAATGTTCCTTATCTTGCCACGCTGTGCTCTGCGGTCATCATCATTTGTCACCTCTCGGTAGAACTCCAGCAAATCAGCGGGGTTGTCTTTGATCTTCTTTGTTGTCGCAAACATAGCAATGCCTATGACATCACAAAATTTTGACAAGGGCATAGTAATAGGCCTATTATAGATTTTAAATGCAACATATGGCCTATTGAATTTTGACAAGGGCATAGTAATAGGCCTATTATAGATTTTAAAGGCAGAGTTATGAAAGGAAAAACTCACAACAAAAGTCTTAGTGAGCAAAGCATATTGGTCACTCTCATCATTCATGTATGTAGTCAAACCAACCCTGCTAACAAGGAGAAAGAAATCCTCATAGATCCCTGCATCTCTCATAAAGTTAGTACAATGGAAAGTGGATGGATGTGCATCTCCATCATCCCTTTCACCAATGCTTGGTGCAATAAGATCTTCATTATAGGATGGCCTAAATTGAGCAGTTGATCTTGAAGGCCTTGTTGACCTTGGTGCGTCTCTCTCAAATATTTCTCCATAGGTATGATTGTCCATCCCTTTTCTCTGATTTTTTTTAGCAAATCTCATAAAAAAATGATTTAAGATAAGCAAACGAAGGAGAACACTATGGAGACTTGCAAGAGGACTAAACATGCATCAAGACAACTTATCTAAGCATAATACAAGCATGCAAGCTCACTTAACATGTCACCTACAACAGCAAAATACTCAAGAAATACTCCACTCAACAAAATTCTACTTGGATAATCGGAGGAGTCACATACTGGAGAGCAAATGCTCCAAATATCAGTAGGAAAGATGGGTTGAGCAAGGAGAATGAAAATCGCGAGCAAGAACAGCAAGAACACGAGTTTGAGAAATGTTGATTTGTTTTTTCGGGAGAGAGAGAGTAGAATGGTTGGTGGAGGAGTAAGAGGAGGGCCAGGGGGCCCCACACCAGGCCTTGGCGCGGCTAAGGGTACCCCGCGCCTGCACATGGTGTGGTGGCCTGGTGGGTCCCCCTGGGTTGCCCCTGGTGCCTCTCTGCCCCTTTTCATGCGTAAAAAATTTGTAAAAGTTTTTTGGAATTTTTCGAGAAACTTAATTTTTGGGCAATTTTCAAAATTTGAATAATTATTCTAACACATGGAAACAATTATGGAATGATGAAAAACAAACTCAAAACCAAGTCTACAGAAGTTCTAAAACATTCTAATATGAAATTAATCAGGGGTACATAGGTGAAAACATAGTTTCATTCATTCAAAATCACTTTGTTAACAAGGTTGATAAAGTCTTATTACCAAAACAATTTTATATGAAACAAAACTTTGCATTTCACTAAATGATTATGTTACCTCAATCTTGATAGGCATAGTCCCAATCATGACAATATCATTCTCTTTCTTTGGCATTGACATAGGTAAATGGAATTTCCCAATCTGGATGGTCTCAATGTTAATAATTGAATTTGGACCATATTTCCTATCAATCTTCTTGGGAAAATAAACTGTGTGCTCCTTATCATCAACATTAAAAGTTACTTTCCCTTGGTTGCAATCAATAACATCCCCTGCAATGCTAAGAAAAGGTCTCCCAAGAATAATAGACATATTATCATCTTCAGGCATTTCCAGCACAACAAAGTTAGTTAATATCATATAATTATGAGCCACTTGAACAGGAACATCCTCACATATACCAATAGGAATAGTAGTAGAGTTATCAACTATTTGCAAAGATATATCAGTTGGTATTAATTTTTCTAGATCAAGTCTTATAGAGAGAAAAAGGCATAACACTAACTCCTGCTCCCAAGTCACACAAACCACTTCTAACATAATTATTTTTGATGGAGCATTGAATAGTGGGTATACCTAGATCTCCAAGCTTCTTTGGAACCTTTCCATTAAAAGAATAATTAGCGAGCATAGTGGAGTTTTCCTCATTTGGAATCTTTATTTTATTAGAGACAATATCTTTCATATATTTTGAATAACGACGCAATTTAATAGCATCAGTCAAAGGAATTTGCAAAAACAAAGGTTTCATCCATTCACAAAACTTGTTATAGTGTTCTTCTTCCTTTGATTTGTGTTTCTTATTAGGAAAAGACATTGGTTTTTGCACCCAAGGTTCTCTCTCACTACCATGTTTATTAGCAATGAAATCTTCCTAAGTGTACTTTGTATTTTTAGTATTATTTTTAGGATCCTCTTCAATTTCTTCTTTATCAGAAGCATCATTTTTATCATTACCACTTTCGATTTCAGCACCAGAGATAGATATACTATTAGGATCTTTAGCAGGTTCAGAGGATTCTACAATAGTTTTATGTTTCTTCTTCTTTTTTCTTAGATTTAGTCCTAGCATCATTAGCTCATTGAGAATCTTGTTCAATTCTCTTTTGATGTCCCTCAGGATATAAAGGATCCTGAGTAGAAGCACCACTTCTAGTGCTTATTTCATAAGCATTTTTTTCCCTATAAGCATTAACTAGCAAATCTTTTTGCACTTTAGTGAGCTGATCAATTTGAGTTTGAACCATATGGAATGTTTAACAAGCATTCTAACATCATTAGAGGTTCTTTCCACAATATCATGCAAATTATTGATAGCTCTAGAATTTTCCATTAGATGATTTTGCACTCTCTTATTAAAATTATCTTGCTTAACAATATAATTATCATATTCATCTAAGCATTGATAAGGAGGTTTGGAGTAGGGAATATCTCTATTATCAAAATGTTGGAGAGAGTGTACCTCAATAGTAGATGGACGAGGAGTTGGCTTACATAATTCTTCTATAGGTGGTAGATTCTTCACATCTTCAGATTTAATACTCTTCTCTTTAAGAGATTTCTTGGCTTCCCTCATCACTTCATCATTTAATTCAATCATTCCCCTTTTCTTCGGTGTTGGTGTTAGCTCTGGTGTAGTCCAATCATTATAATTTTGGCTTATTTTGGCCAATAATTCCTCAGCTTCAGCAGGAGTTATTTTCCTAAAAACAAAACCAACACAACTATCCAAGCATGTCCTAGATTCCACAGTTAGTCCATTATAGAATATATCAAGGAGTTCTTTTTTAGCTAATGGATGTCTAGGTAGTGCTCTAATTTAAAAACAAAACCTTGCCCAAGATTTAGGCAATTTCTCTCCTTCTACAACCACAAAGTTAAAGATTTTCTGCAAAGCAACATGTTGAGCACTAGCAGGGAAATATTTCTGAAAGAAAGCATTAACCTAACCAATAGGACTATCAATATAATTCAGGAGATTAATTATCATACCAAATTTAAGCTGCACCTTTCAAAGAGAAAGGGAAAATATTAGTGACAAAGTAAGTGCGCTTCTTATTATCATCAGAGAATAAAATGCTCAAAGTAGAGAGTTCATTCATATGTTTCATAGCACTTTCATTTTCATTACCACAAAAAGGTTCTTTCTCAACAATAGATATGTAAGATAAATCCAGAGGGAAATCATAATCCTTATCTCTAATGTTTATGGGAGATGTGGTAAACTTAGCATCAGGAGACAGTTTATATCTAAGAACTCGTATTGCAAGAAGACTTTTAATAGCACTTGCATCTCTAGTAGCATGACATTCTTCAATGAAGTCATCATCAAGTTCAATATAAGTTTCATCAAGATCATCACTAGGATCCCCTCTAGGCTTAGGTGAACTAACATGTGTAATATTATTTTTAGTGTTTTCAGTTTGTTTAGCTCTAGCAACTGTAGTATCTAAAAAAGGTCCTAATGAACCACTCTTATCAAGCACAGTAGAAGTATCATCAAAATTATCGTAAGCATTTTCAGACTCAGCAGAAGTAATAGTATGTATAACATGTGGATGTGGTGGAGTAAGAAGCTTACTCATAATAGAGGTGTTCAGAGTTGTACCTCTTCTTGTAGTGGATGGCAATATAGGGAATTTCCCTTCACGAGCTTTCCCCATAATAAATAATTTGCAGCGAACATTATCACCTTCAAGTGGGCTTATAAATAAAGTTATGCTCCCCGACAACGACGCCACAAAATAGTCTTGATGACCCACAAGTATAGGGGGTCGCAAAAGTCTTCGAGGAAAGTAAAATCCAAATTTATTGATTCGACACAAGGGGAGCCAAAGAATATTTATAAGCTTTAACAGATGAGTTGTCAATTCAGCTGCACCTGGAAATAGACTTACTCGCAACAGTTTTTCAGTAGTAACAGTTTTATAGTAGTAGCAGACTAGCATTAGTAAAGTAACAACACGAATGAAATAAAAACAGCAGTAGCGGTGATTGCAGTAGACATCATGATTAAAACACTGTAGGCATACATATGGATGAACGGGCGCTGCATGGATATGATAATTCAAATAATAAGCAAGACATGGGCATTTACATGTAACAATGATAAAAGCATCCAAGTACTAAGTAATCATAGGCGTGTGTTCCTATTTAGTCGTACGTGCTCGCAAGGAGAAACTTGCACGACATCTTTTGAACAAGAAAAGTCATTTTTTTTACGGAGTACATGAATTAAAATTATCATTTGAAAACGTATCACAAAATCCAAAAAATGATACTTCGGGGCTTATGTTTGTTGGGCCCAAGACTTGGCACCGGGCCGAAGAGTTTTTTTTGGAACTTTAGATACCTTTTTAATGTGTAAGCCGTGGCTGGCACAACACATTCTCAGGCCATCCCCGCATGAGAATATTTAACCCTAGGATCTTAGCTCGGTACGATCTAAGCTGTTATCTTAGGTTATCTTTAAACACCAACACACATAATCCCCGCGTTCGCATTAGGGTGGCACTTAAAAGCCTTCAGGGATCACTAGTAAAGAATTCATTGTTGCTGATGGGTCCTTAAACCCCTGCACAGATGGGCTAGTCCAGGGGCGGAGCCGGAAACAACCCATGGCTGGTGCTAAAACTAGGTTAGTGGTGCTAGTTACCTACGACATTCATATCATAGACTTGAAATTTGATGAATACTTGTTTGCTTGCAGCTGCTAGGCCGGTGCTACAACACAACCAGACCTAGCTCCGCCCGTAGGCTAGTCGTCTGTCATGATGAGCTTGTCAATGACTTTCGACTACTAAGAGGGCACGCAATATGTCAGCGGTAAAGGCCTCCTCTAACAGGCTTTAGATAGCTGCCCGTTAGGTCTTCTTCAACGGGGCGACCAATCCCACGTTCGTGCGTCTAGATGGGTTGAACTAGACAAGAACACGGCCTAGCGTGGACGCATCATAAAAAAGGATGGCCGCCGCGTCCGGGACGACCCAAAGCCGACCCAAATCCGAGCCAAGTTTGCGTGGTCGCGGATACTGAGGGCTGGCCTCTCGCATCCTCTCTTGTCCTCCCTTGGCCCGCCTGTCTGCCCCCCAAAACACAACCACCTCGCAGACAACTTCCCCCCGCTCCACCGCCACCTCACGACTGGCAATTTGCGACTGCTGTCCACGCCGGCCATCGATGTTGAGACGCTGACAAGCGGTGCGGCAACATAGGACGTGGCCCGGCGCTTTGGCATGTGCTTTCGCGGCCTCAGTACAACATCGGAGGATGCCGCTGCCAACGTTGTGGTCCTCTCGCCGTCATCAGCCTCGTCGTTGCCGGTAGAGGTGAGCTCTCGTGCACCGTGCTTCGAGTCTGCAAGTCGGTCGGGATGACCATTGCCTGCAGGTCCCTACGGAGGCATTGGATTGCCCCCGTGATGACCCACAAGTATAGGGGATCACAACAGTATTCGAGGGAAGTAAAACCCAAATTTATTGATTCGACACAAGGGGAGCCAAAGAATATTTATAAGTTTTAACAGATGCATTGTCAATTCAGTTGTACCTGGAAATAGACTTGCTCGCAACAGTTTATCAGTAGTAACAGTTTTATAGCAGTAGCAGACTAGCAGTAGTAAAGTAACAACGGTAATGAAATAAAAATAGCAGTAGCAGTGACTGCAGTAGACATTAGGATTAAAATAGTGTAAGCATAGGGATGGATGAACGGGCGCTGCATGGATAAGATGATTCATATAATAAGCAAGACATGGGCATTTACAGGTAACAATGATAAAAGCATCCAAGTACTAAGTAACCATAGGCGTGTGTTCCTATTTAGTCGTGCGTGCTCGCAAGAAGAAACTTGCACGACAACTTTTGTCCTACCAGCCCGTTTGCAGCGGGGCCTCAAGGGAATCTACTGGTCATTAAGGTACTTCTTTTAATAGAGTACCGGAGCAAAGCATTAACACTCCGTGAACACACGTGATCCTCACATCATAGCCATCCCCTCTGATTATCCCAATTATTGTCACTTTGGGACCTTGGGTTCCGGACAACGATATGTGTATACAACTTGCAGGTATGATCAAAAACAATAATTATTCTCATGAAGCAATAACATGTTCAGATCTGAGATCATGACACTTGGGTCCAAAGTGACAAGCATTAAGCGCAACAAGTTGCAACAATGTCAAAAATACTAATACAGATACTAGGCACTATGCCCATAACAATCTTATAGCTATTACATGAATGATCTCATCCAATCCCTACCATCCCCTATAGCCTACAATGGGGGAATTACTCACACATGGATGGGGGAATCATGGATGGTTGATGGAGAGTCGTCGGTGATGATGATGGCGATGATATCCTCCAATGCCCCATCCCGGCAGGGTGCCAGAACGGAGTTTCTGGTTCCCGAAATGGGGTTTCTGGTGGCGTCGGAGCAGCGGAACTCTTTCTGGAAAAACTTCGAACCCCCCTCTGTTTTCCGGTCTGGGCCTTTTATATAGTTAGGAGGAGAGGTCGAGGGGATGCTCGAGGCGGCCTCACCACCCCTAGGAACGACCATGGGTGGCCCGCGCCTAGGCCTAGTGTGGCCCCCTCGTGGCTCTTCTCCGTCTCGTCTTCTAGCTCCGTGCGTCTTCGGGTAAAATAGAGACTTTGCGATATTTTCCGGGAATTTTCCTGAAAGTTGGATTTCTGCACAAAAACGAGACACCAGAGCAATTCTGCTAAAAACAACGTTAGTCCATGTTAGTTGTATTCAAAACAAACAAATTAGAGGGAAAACAACAGCAAAACTGTTCGGGAAAGTAGATACGTTTTGGACGTATCACCCCGCCCGCAAGGTGTTCGATGAAATGGGTCAACTAATTTGTCCCATTTCATCTGTAGATCATGGTGGAAAGCGGCGACAAGTTCTTCTACAAGAACTTCATCGACACATCCTCAGACGACGAGTCCGACGACAACTTTCTCACGAAGGCTGTGTTGCTATTCCATGAGCACACTGTCATGCAGATCCCCGTGTACCATGGGTCCTTGCCAGGGGGCGCGCCAGCCTTGGACCGCAAAGATAACGTGACCATGACATGCTCTTCCACGACTACTTCCACTACAACAGGGCATTGTTCACGCCGCAGTTGTTTCGCCGCCATTTTTGGATGTCCAGACCGTTGTTCAACCGGATAATGGATGACATCAGGTCTATGATGACTACTTCATCGCCAAACAGGATGCAGTTGGCATGGTAGGCCTGTCTTCATATCAGAAATGCACGACAACGATTAGGATGCTAGCATATGGTGTTGCTGGTGACTACGTAGATGAGTACGTCCGGATGAGCGAGTCCAGCTGCTTGGAAGCGATCTATAGGTTCTGTAGAGAAGTGATCGCTGTGTTTGGTGAAGAATATCTGCGCCAACCTACTACAGAGGAAACAACCCGTCTGTTGTCAATCAACGCTTCCAGGGGGTTTCCTAGGATGCTTGATAACATAGATTGCATGCACTAGGAGTGGAAGAACTGTCCTTTTGGTTGGCAGGAGTCGTACAATGGCCATTCTGAGGGGTGCATAGTGATTTTTGAAGCCATTTCTTCACATGACACATGGATTTGGCACTCATTCTTTGGAATGGCCGGCTCGCACAATGATATCAATGTGCTGCAGCGCTCTCCGGTGTTTGATAGGCTAGCGCACGGTCAGTCACCTGATGTGGATTTTGAGATCAACGGCCGCCACTACAACAAGGGGTACTACCTTGCTGATGGTATCTATCCACCTTGGGCTACACTCATGAAGACAGTCCGTCGTCCCAATTCAGAGCAGGAGGCAAGGTTTGCCAAAGAGCAAGAGGCAGCCTGGAAAAGATGTCGAGCGGGCGTTTGGTATCCTCCAAGCTCATTGGGCTATCATCAGGCACCCTGCTAGAGCATCTAGTGTGCAAACTCTGTGGGAGGTGATGGCCGCTTGTGTAATAATGCACAACATGATTACTAAGGTAGAGCAGGGTGATTTACTGTTTGATAATGATTGGGAAGGCCAGGGAGAGTTAGTTGCTCTTCAAGGTGGTCCGACTTCATTCCAGGATATCTTCCATGTGCATCACGAAATTCAGGACCAAACGGTTCACAACCAGCTGCAGGCTGATTTAGTTGAGCACATGTGTGCGCATGTTGGAAACAATATTTCAAACAACAACAATGACAAAAATTCCGAAGAAAACAATGCCTAAGGCATTTGTATCATTTTACATTTTTTTGAATAAGTACTTTGTCAATTAATAGGTGGACAATAATTTTATGTAATAAATCTTGATCATTTAAACTTATTTATATTTTTCTTATGATTTTATATGCCTTATATTGGATTTAAAGGCCAAATGCCAAATACTTTATCCGCGACCCATATCTGACCGCGTTGGGTGCAGCGCGCGATCCAAAATTCCGGACGGACGCCGGACGCCGGCCACTGTCCACGTACCCATCCAAACGGATACAACCCAACGCGTGGGAGCACCCATTTAATTCGCCACGCTGGAGATGGCCTAAGCATGAGGTTCATGTGAGGGCAGGCCGAAGATAAGATCTCAGATGAATAGTTCCATGTTGGTTGTCAGAACGAGCTGCAGACTCCGGTGAAAGTACAAACGTTTCCATCTGTTGTTCTAGCCGGCGAGAATATGGTCTGAAATTTCGGTCTAGAAATTCAGATGAATACTGTATTTTTAAGGGGCCATCGCGATTTTCCGGAGGCTCTGTACTGGCCTCCAGTGCGTTGCTGAAAGTATTGCATCTTCATTCCAGCAGTTTCATTTAGATGCCCTAAAACCCTGCTAGCAGTGCAGCCCAGGAACCCAAACTGCTGACGAATTACATCATACAGATTGGTAAGATTGATTAGTAATGCATGTAAAATATAAATATAAACTTTATACTTTATTAACACATATTTTTATGTATTTATAACATATATAATATTATATCTATGTTTTATATTGATTTATGGAGATTTACCAACGATTTATTTTATTTGGGTTAACTCTGCAGAACAGGAAAAACCATGTTTTGTGTATTTTTTACTTTTATGGACCTATACGAAATCAAATTGAGCTAGGATTCCGTGGACATTAATATTTCACCACGAGAAGCATCTGGGCATGAGGCCCAAAAGAGAGGTTGTTGCGCGCTCAGTAAGGGAGGGCGCGCCACCCACCTTCGTTTCTCTATCGACCGTCCGTTTCGTCTGATTCTTTCGCCCAAGGACTTCGTTTGACCTAAAAATCCTATATATATGATCCCTATGGTTTCCTCGAGGGGACGCCGCAGAAACACCGAAACACCAAAACAGAGGTTACAACACCTAAGATTGGAGGGGCCAATTCCGCTGGAGCCACCGCTGGAGGGATCTTCACCTTCTCCAACATCTTCCACATCGACACCATGATGAAGGGGGAGTAATTCACCTCCGGACTATGTGTTTGTGGAAGTATCTTGATCTATTTCTCTCTTGTTCATCATATATCTTAGTACCATATGAGCTTCCAACATGATTATGGTCATATATGTAATTCCTACATGGTGGATTTTTATTCTATGATATTGTAATATGAGACTGGAATGTATTGTGTCTAAGATGTATTGATAGATGCATATTATGTACACCGTTCTTAAGTGCTTGTTCTGATCCAACTTGGATATGCAAGATATGTGTGGGGAGATGTGTGTATTAGATGAAGTAGCATGATTTTAGTAATTGAATAGTGACAACAAATTCATGGTCCATTATGGTTTTACCTTTTCCTTTTCCACCTTACTAGGGATAAAATGAATGCATGTGCTATGTTTATCATGTGACAAAAGTGATAATCTTGTTTGCTTAAGGTAGCATATCTGATATTCAAACATCATGTCAAAGTACTTAATGCTATGCTCTGTTAATTCTTAATACACAATTGCTTGAAGTTTTCCCTTTCTTGTGGAGTGTAAGAAAGATGTGTTGCATCATCTCTATGTTAGTACGTGATGCTCATATGGATGCTTATCAAACACGTGTTGAAGTTTCACCAATATTATCTCATTGATGAATTGTTAGTATCCACTACAACTTAAAAAAGAGAGTAGACAAGTGAACCCATGAACCCAGTCCAATTTTAATCTTAAGAAACATCTTTCTATTGCATTTATCTTACTTTCTAATTGCAACACTATTTTAATCCGAACATACAAAAATATTTTTTTTACTTAATCACACACAAAACTCAAAAACAACTATATCTTTACTGCTTTTACTTAGTTTACATTATTTATTTACTTTACTTTACTTTTACTACTTTTTTTATCTACAATTACTAATACGAAACCTTGTGCTTGACAACCGCACGGTGGAGTTGGAGAACAAGGCAATACTTTACTTTGCAGGATTGCTAGAAGAAGAGGAAAAGAGACACCTCTAAGTCAATTCCCCGAGAGTTTGATATAAACCCTTGAGTCACCCTTGTGGGGAAAAAGCTTCGCTGACTATAACACTCTGCTCTGGAGTCGCAACGTCATAAACTAGTCTCAATGGAGAAAGATAAAGATGACCACCACTCACAATTTATAATTCACAATATATATCAGTAATCCAATAAAGTATTACTCCCTCTGTCCCATAGGAGGTGGCGTATATACTTTGTCCGAAAGTCAGTGTTTTCAAACTTTGATTAAATATATTGAATAAATTATCAATAATTATAATATTAGGTAAGTATATTACAAAATATATCTTATGATGAATCTATCAATATTGATTTCGTATTATAAATCTAGTTTGGTATATATATTCTTGGTCAAACTTTAAATACATTGATCTTCTTTATGTAAGTTTATACTCCACCTATTTAGGGGTAGAGGGAGTACAAAGCAACAAATATCAAGTTCAAAGCTATCTTCCAAACTACCTTTTTTGTGGATTACCCTAGATATTGACGTCATCGTGTTTGTCTTTCTTGTATAGGGTCAACGAAATATAAATCGTCAGCGCTGAGACATTTTGGTCACACAATACGAGGCAATCTTTTTTTATCTCGTGTAGTGCACCAAAACTTCACAATAGTGATGGGGGTGAAACGGGTGCTGACCTGCATTCCTCTCAGTTTGCACGTAAATAAGGAAATTATTTAGTTCTATGGTAGAAGGAACAACATAATATTCGATATACTTTACATCAATAGCTTAATTACCTGCAATAAAAGATACACATTTGATATCTTGAGCTTGAGGGGCACGCTCGAGTGTCCTCTCTTCTCTAGAAAAAGCAAGTAGATGGCAGATCGACTTTGCAAGGTGTTTCACCTTACTTACACAACACAAGTCGATCCGAACATCTACTAATTCTTGTTTGATGAGAAAGAAATTGCCGATGTGCAGCATTTGTTTATAGAGAGAGCATGGGTAAGGTGATTTTGAGCCCTCTTCATGTCATGACTTGCCTCCCTCTCTACTATCTTTTGCTCTCGTACAATATCACCAAAATAGACTTCTATACTAAACCAAATGGCTATTAATTTGAGAAAAGTGAGAAATTCTAGAGGATGGGGGACTATATTAGATCTGAGATAATTTAATGTATCTTATATAGGTACATAACATGGGTGGCAACATTAACATCATTAGTAAAGGATCTGTACTTTGTCTTTTTATCTCTAATTAATATCATGCACAATAGATCAACATTGCTATGTAGAAATCTAAAGTAGTAGGGCATACCCATGATTTTAACACTAGGCATTCAAAATAAAAATTGCAGCATTTGAGTAGAAATAATTAAAGATAGAAGAACTTAAATAGAAACAATGGATATTCAACTTGTAAATGATTTTATATGAAGTAATATGAAATGATGGATCTACCATAGGTCTTGAAAGTTTTCCAAAATTTATGGGTATTCGGCAAATACCTATGAATACATGTGTACCCACCTACTAGCAATGAATAAGAGCACAAATAATCCTAGAAAGAACAGTACAATCTCAATGTAGATGTTCATCGACACGACTGCTAACAAAGGGACTTATACCTTTCAGTCAAGCCAAGGCTAAGTGGAGGCTCTCGGGAGCGAGGCAGGCGCACGAGCGAGTGGGCCAAGGTGAGGTGGAGGCGCACAGATTGTTGACACTAGAGACAAGACTTAGAAACAAATGTTAGAGAAAAAGAAGAGCTCACCAGTGGGGAAATGGGTGAGTATTTTGGGGAAGAAAGGATGCCATATTTAGATCTAGATTTGAAGCGAAGTTTTGGGGGTAGGGTTTGGACGCAGAACGAAAGGGATGTACGCCACCATTAAATATGCAAAAATTGGTGCGCTTGGGTTGGTTTTAGGCCAAAACTATGTTTGGCTTTTGCCTACTTTTATTTATACCGAACAAGGCAACATTTTGTCGAATAAAAATTGATCGAACAATATTATTTGGTTTTAAATTGAAATAAGAATAGGCGGGAGTGGATTTACAAAACCACACGAATATTTAAGAAAAAAATATGATTTTGGAAAGATAATTTTGGGGATGAAATATGCCAGACAAATATGCATGATGTCACGATGATGCACAAAACGAAACTACTTGTAAATCTAATATGGAATGTTTTCCGGGAAATAACATGAGCAGCCATTGGAACCCCATGACTCCTTTCGCCTCGTTCTTCATGCCTACGAAACCTGTTGACCTAAACCCATCTATAAATGCTGGAAGTCGTGAAGTCGCGAGGAAGCGGCCGAAAACAGAGAGCAACAGAATAAAAACATGACCATGATAATATTGGGAGGGGAAACACTGCTAGAGTCTCCCTTGGTTGCTCATCCGTCTCCATAGACATCATCTCCATCGCCTCCATGATGAAGAGGGAGCAGTCCACCCCTTGTACTATTGGTTGCAAGTAGCTTGTATCATCTGTGTGTGCGCGCGTGCGCGTGTACTCCATTGATTAAAACCACATGAGATGCTTTACATTATTGTGGTCATATTTGTATTACCCTTTGGAGGATCTTTTGTTTATGAGATGAGTTATGGGATGCAATATTATGCATGTGCTTTATGTATTGATAAATGCACATGTTTTCCAGTTCATGTATGCTTTGTTTTGATCAAACTTTTATGCAAGACCCCTTTGGAGGGTGTGTGTGTATTAGTTGGAGTAACCTAGTAGTAGTATGAGGACATTGACCATAAATTTAGATGCAAATAAGGTTTTACCTTCCCATTGTTCACCTCACTAGGGATAAACGAATGCTGATGCTATTGTTCGTTTAATGAAATTGTATGATCTTCTTTGGTCAAGGTAGGATATTGTTGTTCCACGTCATGTCAATGTTCTTAAAGCAATACCCTGTTAAATATTAAAACTTGGTTTGTGAAGATTTTTCTCTCCAAGGTAGTATTATTGAGATGTGTAGTATTATCTCTATACTAGGACGTGGTGCCCATATGAAAGTTTATTAATCACTACATAAAACGGCCATCGTTTGTAACTTGTTATCTAAGCTATATTCATGCCACCATGTTAATGAGAGAGAGGTCAAGAGAAACCATGAACCTTGGTCCAATTTAAACCATACGAAACACCTTTTACCTTACTTTGTGTGGTCTTTTATTTTAGTTACAATTAAATCCGAAAATACAAAAATACCATTATTTAATTTTTATTAGTTCTTTGATTGATTACACACAATGTGTGCCCTAAAAGCACCTTGGTGGAGTTGGGGATACAAAACTATTTCTTTGATGTTGTAGGTTGCTAGAAGAGGACAAGGAAGGAACCAAGTTTTTCTCGGGAGTTCAATATTCACCCTTTAATCACCCTTGCAGGTAAAATTATGTTTGGTGCATCACTTCGCAAACTTGGTTTCTCTTTTGGCATGGACGATACCATACCTACAAAAGTTTCCAAGATTATTATGTTAGTGTGAAAGAAAAAATATTTAAAATGAAAGGTAACTTAACAAATTCTTAAATTTTGATTCATAACCTCTACCTCTAGATATATTTCTAGGTTGCTCACATCCAAGCTAATAATCTCGAGAATGTCCACTACCACTCGGACCACCAAGTCCAACACCAACATGATAACCACCATGTCCACCACCATCACCACCACCACCATTTCCACCACGCCCAATGATGACCCACAAGTATAGGGGATCGCAACAGACTTCGAGGGAAGTAAAACCCAAAATTGTTGATTCGACACAAGGCGAGCCAAAGAATACTTATAAGCCTTGACAGCGGAGTTGTCAATTCAGCTGCACCTGGAAAAGCACTAGCAACATCGTGATGTGAAAGCAGTGGTAATATGATGCGGCGCCAGAAAATAGTTGGTACTACTTTGATGGCGTGTTTACAGGGAAATGTGATGCGGTAGTAATATGAGAGCAATAGTAACACAACAAGTAATAAGAATACGTAGGCGATGGCACCGGAAAATATCCCAATGCGCAGCTTGATTGAAAAGCAATGATGATGAAATAAAGGACCGGGGTTCCCGCGATCTACACTAGTGGTAACTCTCCGGATAACAAGTGTTGGGTGAACAAATTACAACTCGGGCAATTGACAGAATTGAATTTAGCATTAAGACAAAATATCCAGTCTATTAATATCGTAGGCATGTTTTCCATATATAGTCATACGTGCTCGCAATGAGAAACTTGCATAACATCTTTTGTCCTACCAGCCCGTTTGCAGCGGGGCCTCAAGGAAAACTACTGGTAATTAAGGTACTCCTTTTAATAGAGCACCGGAGCAAAGCATTAACACTTGGTGAAAACATGTGATCCTCACATCAAAGCCATCCCCTCCGGTTATCCCAATTCGAGATCACTTTGGGGCCTCGGGTTCTAGACAAAGACATGTGCATACAATTTGTAGATACAATCTAAGCAACAATTATAGAGTCTAGATCTAAGATCATGCCACTCGTGCACTAGTGACAAGAATTAAACATAACAATATTGCAGCAACAAATACTTCACAAACTTATAAGATATACTGAACATAATGATCAATCCATCGGATCCCAAAAAACACAACACCGATTACATCATATGGATCTCAATCATGTAAGGCAGCTCATGAGATCATTGTATTGAAGCACATGGGAGAGAGAGTACCCTCTAGCTACAGCCAAGAACCCATAGTCCCTGCGGGAACTACTCACAAACCATCATGGAGTTGAAGTGGAGGCAGTGGAATTGATGGCGATGGCTCTGGGGCACTTCCCCGTCCCGGCAGGGTGCCGGAACAGAGACATGTGTCCCCTGAAACTTGGTTTCGGCGATGACGGCGCTACTGAACTTTTCATGAACGGAGGGTGATATATCGCAGAGTTTTTAGGTTAGAGGGGTCTTATAGGCGAAGAGGCGACGCAAGGGGGTGCACGAGGCCACCATACCACCCCAGGCGCGGACCAGGGCTGGCTGCGCCTGGGCCTGGTATGGGCGGCCTGTAGCCCCGTGACGAGGGATCACCTCGCCAATGCCTACGTATTGTAGACTTGGGTTTCGGGAGAGCGACGATGGAGATTCCGGGGACGAGATTAGGCACACGACGTACCCAGCTTCGGGTCCCCTCGGTGGAGGATCCCTACGTGCTGCTAGCAATCTACTATATGATCATATGTATGTTTACAGGGTGCCGCCGTAGGCGGAGATGTGTTGTCTATATTCTGTCTATCTATTCTCCTCTTCTTTCGGGTGCCCTGGCTAGCTTTATATATGCAACCAGCCTAGGGCTTTACAAGAGTCCTAGTCGACTACTTCTTCGGGTTGCCTTGTTGGGCCTTCTCCATATTTGGTCTTCTCCATATTGGGCCGAGCCGAGTATACTAATAATGGGTATCCGAAGGGTATGCCCATGTCGTAGCCCCCGAGTTTATAGGGAAGTCGAAGACTTGCGTAGAAACTCCAAGCATAACCATCTCCGAAGTCGAAGAAATACAAGGCGAGGTCCATGTCGTAGATCATGTGTAGCGTAGATGATGTCGACGATTCTTGAAATTATCGGGTGTGCGGCAGCGCTCCCGATGGGAGTAGCCCCCGAGTCTATGGGCAAGTGCTTGCACTTGGGCATAGACTCAAGTTGTACTACTCGATGAAGAATTTGATCGTATTTCTGGGCGCAGCCCCTTTTTTTATCGACTCCTGTTAGAGGACTTAATGAAATCCAGCACTCCCGATGGGAGTAGGCTCCACTCGAGTCGTAGAATCGAGTTGAGTCTACAAACCTTGATTGTCGTAGATGCTATCGAAGTTTATTTTCTATCGGGTGCGCGACCAGCGCTCCCGATGGGAGTAGCCCCCGAGGCTACAGCCAAGTGTTTGCACTTGGGTGTAGGCTCAACTTGCTTTTAATCGACACCACAATTTTTCCTCTTTCTTGTATCTTATCGGGAGGGTGAACAATACTCTCGATAAGAGTAGCCCCCGAGCCTATGGGCAGGTGCTTGCACCTAGGCATAGGCTCAAGTTGTACTACTCGATAAAGAACTTAACTATATTTCGGGCGCAGCCCCTCTTTTTATCGACTCCGGGCCGTTGCTATTTTTATTTGACATCCATATCTATATTGTACAGGGATAATGGTAATTGGGGCTAGTTCATCTGACGGATCAGGTACTAGTTAACTGCTCTAGTGGCAATCCGCAAAACCTACTTCAAGATCACGTCCCCGGACATGATCTCGGGATACCGGTGTTAACTCGACAGTGCCGCTTAAGGTCTTACCATTCGTCGAGTCCCGGCCATATTTTATCGGGTACCTAACGCGTCCGTTAGGATTTTTCTTCGTATCTGTTGATACGGATAAAAGTAGCAGAGCGCAGTCTTCGGCGATGCCACGCCCAGCAGAACGGATCCGGGGTCTTACCTTCACAAATTTGCGGCATTCAGAAATTGATCGCAACTTTGGCGTTCCGAGAATATATTGTCGAGTGCCTTGTTCGGCTGATGCAATGACCCATTTTGCGGGTTCTTCTATTTTTCTCTCGGGCTTGATGAGACAGATCGAATATATTGGTTCTTCTATATTGTCGTCGAGCACATCGCCGATGCTCTTGCTCAGAACAAATGACGAGTCAATGGACCCGAAGATTTGTCCATCCTCTTTTTTTCCCTTTTTTTTCTCCTTGATGATAATTTCGTCGAGTTCCTCCCTCAGGAAAATTTCTTCGGGTCCTCCTTGAGGACAATTCTTCGGGTCCTCTTTGAGGACAATTCTTCGGGTCCTCTTTGAGGACAATTCTTTGGGACCTTCTTGAAGATATTTTTTCGGGACCTCCTTGAAGATAATTTTTCGGGACCTCTTTGAAGACAATTCTTCGGCACCTCCTTGAAGATAATTTTTTGGCACCCCCTTGAAGATATTTTTTCGGCAACTCCTTGAAGATAATTTTTCGGCACCCCCTTGAAGATAATTTTTCGGGTCCTCCCTGAATAAAATTTCATCGGGTTCTCTTTTGAAGAAAATTTCGTCGGGTTCTCTCACAATTTTATCGGGTTCCTCCCTGAAGAAGATTTCGTCGGGTGCTCTTTTGATTTCGTTGGGTTCCTTCCTGAAGAAGATTTTGTCGGGTTCTCTATTGAAGAAAATTTCGTCGGGTTCTCTCACAATTTTATCGGGTTCCTCCCTGAAGAAGATTTCGTCGGGTGCTCTTTTGATTTCGTTGGGTTCCTTCCTGAAGAAGATTTTGTCGGGTTCTCTCTTGAAGAAAATTTCGTCGGGTGCTCTTTTATATACTTTGAAATTTGCTATCTCCCGCACAAATAAACAAACTTTTTCTATCTTTTCCTTGACTCTATTTTTCGCATGCGGTGTTAGATGCTCGGATTTGATGATATGTAAAGTGAATATATGCCGTGCAGCCCCCAAGTGTCGGGTGCGACGAAAGTAAATGATAATAAACTTTGCGTAAAAAAGAACACTTAGCTTATTGGATATGACGGAGTCGACGGAAGTAGGTCGTGCATCGGAGTTGATGAAGTCTTCGAGTGTAGATAATAAATCGAGCAGAAATAGAAACCACCAAATAACAAAAGTAGATGCCGCCAAATTGTTTATAAAGAAATAGTCGAGCCCCCAAGCACAATGTAGTGGTCGCCTGGAATATTATGTTGTAACTATGCTCAAGGGTGAAGTTGTTGTGGAGCCCCCGAGTATTTGTTCCATGAATATGTAGCCTGTTTTTTGACTTCCACTAGAGAATCTGATGAAATTGTCGACCCCATTGAAGCTAAAGCTATTTGAATATTAAGCCATTGAAGATTACGCCACGAGAGATAAAGTCAATGTAGATGAATCCAAGATGAAATACTTGAGATGAATCCATATTGAAGATTACGCCATTAAATATGAAGCATATATTGAAGATGAATCCGGTAATATCATAGAGGATGAATCCATTGATCCGAAGAAAATAAATCCAGTAATACCGTAGAAGATGAATCCATTGACCCGGAAGCTCATCGGGTAGTATTATATTAGAGGAAACCAATGATAACCTTATAAGATGAATCCGACGAAGAAAAAATCCAGTAAGCCGAAGAAGACGAATCCACTCAGCCGAAGAAAATAATTTCACTAAGCCGAAGAAAATAATTCCACTGAACCGGAGCAAATAATTCCACTGAACCGGAGAAGATATATCCAGAGCCGAAGAAAATAAATCCACCAAGTAACCGAGTATATTTGTGGTAACGAAGTAATGGCGTAGCCCCCGAGTATTCTGATGTGGCAAAAGTAAATAATGATTAACTCTCGGAAGAGGAACTCTTAGCTTTTTTGTATCGGGCGTGGCGGAGTCGACGTGGAAGTAGGTCATCCGGCCGGCGCAGTCGAAGCGTTGGACATAGTAGATGTGGTAGATCCTCGATGGATAGGCCCCCAAGCGTAGTGAGCGCCATGGCGAACGGGGTCGACGCAGCAGCGGAAGTCAAAGTTTTATTGCGATCGGATCCATGTAGTAGTAGTCGATGAAGTCATGGTTCCGTGACGGGTGATCTCCCGAATATATCGAGTATTAGAATTACTGTGATTTTTCCAGAATTTTCCGAGCACTTTCATTTTTGGACATTTTCTGCAATAAACAAACATAATAAAAAGGAACTGACACTATGGCACCTGTTAATAGGTTAGTCCAATAAATGTCATAGAATGATGCAAAGTGCACATAAAACACAGAGGAATTGGTGTAAAACAAGCATGGAGCATCAAAAATTATAGATACGTTAGCAACGTATCAACATCCCCAAGCTTAACTCTTGCTCGTCCTCGAGTAGGTAAGTGATAACAAACAAATAATTTTTGAAGTGACATGCACCTTCAAAGTTCAAAGAATGACTAAATACAAATAATTTAGATATACTGAACATCATATGGATCTCAATCATGTAAGGCAGCTCATGAGATCATTGTATTGAAGCACATGGGAAAGAGTACCCTCTAGCTACAGCCAAGAACCCATAGTCCCCGCGGGAACTACTCACAAACCATCATGGAGTTGAAGTGGAGGCGGTAGAATTGATGGTGATGGCTCCGGGGGCACTTCCCCGTCCCGGCAGGGTGCCGGAATAGAGACTTCTGTCCCCCGAAACTTGGTTTCGGCGATGATGGCGGCTACAGAACTTTTCGTGGATGGAGGGCGATATGTCGCGGAGTTTTTAGGTCAGAGGGGTCTTATAGGCGAAGAGGCGACGCAAGGGGGTGCACGAGGCCACCATACCACCCCCACGCGCGGGCCAGGGCTGGCCGCGCCTGGGCCTGGTATGGGCGGCCTATAGCCCCCCTCCGGCTCTCCTTCTGGCTCCCGGGGTCTTCTGGTATATTAGAATTTCTGTGATTTTTCCAAAATTTTCCGAGCACTTTCATTTTTGGACATTTTCTGCAATAAACAGACATACTAAACAGGAACTGGTACTGTGGCGTTTGTTAATAGGTTAGTCCAATAAATGTCATAAAATGATGCAAAGTGCACATAAAACACAGAGGAATTGGTGTAAAACAAGCATGGAGCATCAAAAATTATAGATACGTTTGCAACGTATCACCAAACACCACCATGTCCACCACCATCAACACCACCATGTCCATCACCACGGCCAACACTACAATCTCCACCACGGCCAACACCACTTATACCACCATGACTAACACCACCATCAGCACCACGATGTCTTCCACCACGTCTATCATCACCACCTTGTTGAGTATTGCATTCTTGCTACCACGAGAGATGAAGCAACAAAGGCCTCATGCATGAGCATTCACATTTCCTTAGAGATACGTTGAATGCCCGGCCTCCTTGCACACCATCTACCATGGTGCCTCTTGGCTCATTGACTTGGTAAATCCATTCTTAACTATGAAAACACATAGCCGTCTCGAAGTCCGCCTTCCTTGACTGGAATTCTATCCATTCAGGAATCTATAATGGATACTTGCTTCTTATGCGTTGCAACCTTCTTATTCATTTCCTCGATGTAATGCTGAAAATATTGATTCAATTTGTCAAATATATATTGAACTATAGTTGTCATGGGAAATGCAAGGACGCCCGTAATCACACTACTAAAACATTCTTCCATATGGCTTGTCATGTCACCGTACCTGCTGCCATCTTCATCAAAAGCTAGAGCCCACTTCATCCTCTTGGTGACGTTCCTATGCACAAACTCTTCAACCCATGCCGGAAGGTCCTTGAGATAAACCAATATGTTGTACAAGCTCGCGAAATGTTGCACAGTGAAAGCAAGGCAAAAATATTCGTGGGACAACTCCTTGTTGCCACATGCCTTATAGAAGTTCAGACACAAGATGCCTCATGCACCATCATGGTCCAATGGAGCATCTCCTGGAATATCAATCAACACCGCGTTGAGTAAGTTTTGATGGTAGTGCAAGATGACACAAACTTCTCATTCAGGATGAATAACCTTGATTCTCACTACATACATGAACCACTTTCAGTTTTCATTATTCTCCACTTAGACCAAAGCAAAAGCTAAAGACAACAACCGGTTATTGGCATCATGAACTATTGAAACCAAGAGTGTGCCCTCAAACTAGCTGGTCAAGAATACTCGTACATTTGCATAGTTGTAAATCCTAGAGTTAGAGTGGAAGGGATCCACCACCGCATACGTGCCCGGATTACTAGCCACCATTTCTCCCAACAACCTAAGCAATCGGTTTTATTCTTCCTCCAATCACCCACTCAACATCTTAAATATAGCTTGCTTGGCCTTCCATGTCTTCCCGTACTCGATCACCTTGTAACCGAACAGTGCAAACACCATATATGTGACGCTCTTAATCGTAAGCGTTGAGAGTGCCTCGATGGAATCGAAATCTTGTAAGCGATGAAATCAGATGACAACTGTCGATGATCGTCCTTCACATTGACGACATTGATAACCTTGAGATTGCACATGTGAGTTGTTGCACAACTAGAGATCTCCCACTGGGCCCTCCTTTGAATGGACTTGCACACACAATCCATGGAAATCCATCATCCCCACATTTAACCATGTAAGGCTTCTTGACGTCCGAGTGAACTGCATTGTATGGTCGATAATACTTAACCGCATACTCCTTCATCCATGTATTAAATTTCAACAAAGTTTAAACTTCACTGTTTCAGAAATCTGTAACTTCTTTAGTTTCATATCCATCTTCAAATTTGGCATTGGCCCAAGCAATTTACTCATGACACCATCAACCTTGGCTTTACCCGTAAGAAACAATGATGTTCGATGATCCCGACACACTATCTTCTTGAAAGCTTTGGCTTCTTTATCCTTGAGCCCTTCCTCATAGAGTTTTTCTTCATGTCCATCTCCATCCGAGTCTGATACATGACATTGGCTATAAATTTTGCCATGGTTTATGATGTCATTGTTCATGTCCTATTGCACACAATGCGCTTCCACATCACCAACATCATTTTCTCAAAGCTCACCCTCGAAATCATCTCTCCCACAGTCATCATTCTCCTCTTACTAACGCTTCATATTGGTCATTTTGAATAGAGCTCGATTATTGGCTCAATTCATGTTGGTTCATTGAAGGTTCGCTCATTTCTTGTTGGGTCATGGGAGGTGGACTCATTGTTGTGTTGTACACATACGGATCAACATGCGGCTCACTTCAGACCGAGATCCTACCATCAAATGTATAGGCACCCCGGTTCAAGTTAAAGTGCGACCAATAATCAACCTTCTTTGCTGCAAATAACGTTACTCACAAGTTGAGGGGCATTGTCTTCCAATAAATGTGTATTCCAAACAGAACATTATGCATTCCATCCAATTCGACTACATCACTTGGGTCACTCCACTTCAATTCAATCCTCAATTTTTCAAGAACTTCGGCATAGTTAGGACTACGGTCAAACACCATCATAACCTCCTTCGGGTCAACCTCGACATTACCTTTCAAAAAGTCCTCCTTGTCCGCATGATGTGCAATCACAAATCTCGCCATATAAAAAATAATCACAACAACCCAAATGCACCAATGATAACTATATTCACTAAGCTATGCATTTGAAATATACAATAACAAGAAATATCTAGACATGTCAAGTTTAACACCAAATCCTAGCCACATACCCTAAACCGAACTAGATCTATGTTGACACCTAGGGAACAAGGGTTCCCCGAACCGACTGTGGGGACCGCTAGCCAGATCCCCCTCGGCTTGAGATATTCAGGAGGAGCACGGGAGGAGCATCAGATGGATAAGGACCTAGGAGGGAAACGTCAGCCCTGGCATCACCTCGATAATCCCGGGAGGTGTTGCGTCAGCCGTGACTCGCCTTGACCGCTTGGACCAGGCGATGTCGGGCGGCTCGGCTTCTTGCCAGGTCATGGTCGGCGGGAGCGTGGGTATCCCACTGGATGGCCATGTGCTTTTCCCTCTTACACGTATAAAGTTGATGAGAACGTAGGTGGAAGGACGTGAAGAGCATGCCAAGAAGGGTAGGATCACAGCTAGGCCGGTGCACGAGGCACCCCCTAGTCCACTGGCCATGCAATAAGGCCAAAACCCGGGAGACCCGTAGGGTTCAATAGTACGGCGGAACAAGCTACGCAACAAGATAAGGAGAGGACATTGCTCGGTCCCACCCAGAGACCAGAGTGAAGGGACGGAAGCCGAACCAAGATGAAGGAGCATCCTAGGCCATTGTGGTATCCCATTGAGCTATAAAAGGAGAACCATGGCCTTAGGAAAAAGGGAGGTTGTATGGAGGCAAAGCCACAAGCTGAATAGAGAAGGGAGAAGAGAGATAGCTTAGAAAAGAGAGAGGTTCTCTGAGCATGTCTTCCTTCCCGGGAAGCCCGAAAAGATCTTCTCCCCCATGTAAATTGCATGTTTTTCCCCAACCAGATCAATACCGACCCAAAATGCAGGACGTATGGTTGTTAGCCTCTAGGCGGCATGAAACTGATCTTGTGTTTGTGCAGCATGATCCTGATCTCGAGCTCACTGGTCGCCCCTCTCCGAATGTCTAAACAGGGGTATCCCTATCCCTGATGTCCGAGTTCCCGACCTCGACAATCTAGGCCTAATTACATCAAACAAAAACCCTGACCCTAACCTACAAATCACTAGCATTAATACTTCATACCCATCATACAAACCACCATTGGCCAATACAACAAACAATTAACCAATTTTTTTTAGTCAATTACAAGATTTAAATTGGAAAAAACAAAAGAGATGGGAGAGTACCTATGTGCACTTAGGGAGCCCAAATCCACCAAGAAACCCAACCAAAGTGGGGTGAGTTGAGAGTGGGGTGAGTTGCGGGAGAGAGAGATAGAGAGACAAAGAGGTTAGGTTTTTAAATACTTTCGAAAAAGGGTTATTTTGTGCTAAAGTTTGGCCGAAGGGTCAGTTTTGTGGTTTTTCACATGTGGGCAACATGTTGCAGTTCAGGTATGACCTAAACAGGCTCAATCAATGGACGATATCTGAATTTCTGTAATAGTCGTGAACCAGTTGAGGAGGGACTTCCGGCCGGTTAGACGGTGGACCTAGAGGAAGGCCAAACACCCCAGCATATATTTACGTAAAGGTTAAACATCTGCTGCTTGCTTCTGGCGATACCAGCAGCAATACAAAAATAAACCTCCAACATCTCAAAGCGTTCTCAAATGCATCTTCCCCACCTTGCGATGCGATCCGTCGTCCCTCTACGACGCCACACATCTTTTGCTACAAAATCTGCATTCCACCACCACCCCGCGCCTATATTGCTTACATCAGCCCTATTATAGATACATATTCCACGCGAAAAGACTTCCCACCCTTTCATCTGTTCTGACACCGAAAGCCTTTAGGAAGTCGAATCCTCCTCTAGGAAGCCTTTTGCCTCCCGGAAACAGCCCTGCACAAGTTCGTACCATGATGATGTATACTACGTAAATACACGAGGATGCGGGTAGAGTGAATTACCAGAGAGCTTCTTTGATGCCTGCGTTCTCCGGATCCAGCTTCAAGGCCTTGACAAGGGCGGCAGAAGCGCTGGCGTGATCCTAACACATGAGCAAGGATCAGATCAATAATGCCTGTCGGTAAGCTAAGAGTGCATGTGAAGCCGACACCGAAAATAAAGTTGTGACGACATGGATGACTCAGTCTAAACCTCTGAATTTAGTTTCTTGCATATCACCTGAAGCAGGCGGAAGGCCATTCCCTGACGGTAGTAGCTTTTCGCCCAGTTAGGCTGCATCCTCGTGCAGGTCTGGGCGTCTGCAAGAGCCTGGTCGCCGACACCGATGCGCAGCCAACATACGCACCTGTCTGAATATAAGGTGGCGTCGGTGTCGGTCCAATCGAACTTCATTGCCTACAGGTGACATCAATTTTTTTCAAAATTCAGAATTTCGGAGATGGTAGATATATGTGAGGCATGTGATTTGGGGATATATTGTGCAAGGACACGGTGCAACAACTTCGTATTCGATTTGAGACTGCCAGGAAAGGCAAAAATAAGCTCTTCCAGCGTGTAATGCTTTTTCTTACAGAAATCAACAACATAATATATAGGAGTTACCCTGCTGTACAAAAGTATGGCCTCATCATAGTCCTTCCTTTTGAACGCCGTGTACCCGAGCTGTTTCAGTTCATCTTTCCTGCTACAAGAGGCTTGTATCACCTAAGCAAAACAGAAATACTTTTAAGTAGCCCTGAAATGATGATAAATAGTGTGAGTCAACAGCAATATGACACACCCTCTCCGTGTAGGCCACTGAATCTACATATCTCACTATGCCGTGAATACTCCAGTCAAGGATCATTGGATGGCGTCGAGTCACAGGAAGCAGAACTTGAACGACTTCCGTTTCAGCATGGGCTGCGGCAACTTCTATCGGTAACCTACCAAGCTGTTATAAGACATGAAAGCCATCAGCTGCTAGGATTGCAAAAGAAGAATAAAATTACAGTAAAATAAGCCTTGAGCTCATATGTGTGATTGATGAGAATACAAAATGTGCTCACTTCATCAAGAGTGTTCGGATCTGCTCCAGCCTCCAGCAAGCACTTGACAAATGGGAGAGTGCCACGCCGGCTGCACGCTGAGAACAAAGGGGTTGTTCCGCTGAATCCACCAGCGTTAACATCAGCCCCAGCCTAGCTAAAGATTTCCAGATTAGAATAGCTTTAGCTAATTGGGAAATTTGATAAGTACACAATTCATGCTGGAATGAATCCCATGAAACTCCGGCGTGTTTCAAGCTTGGCCCTACATAGCCCCAAAAAAGGTGCAAGATCATTCATGACAGGGCAAAGAACAACTAGACGTGCAATGCAATGAAAATACATATCATTTTTGCATAAGACAAAATAATGCAGCACCTGTATGAGTAGCTTCATGCATTCTAACGATCCGCCGACGAGCGAGGAAGCCAACGGTGTGAAGTAGAGATTTGCAACCTTATTTGGCTGTGAAAATTGGAAACATAATAATATATATGTGAGCAGCAGCATTGTTGTATGCTCCGAATGTGGAACCCATCCGGGCAGCGGGCATACATCGGCGCCGTGGCGCAGCAGGATGGCGATGATGTCCGGGTGCGCCCGTGTTGCGGCGACCTGCAGCGCCGTGCCCCGGGGTGTTGCCGCGCCCGTGTCAGCGCCTCTGTGCAGGAGCAGCATCGCCAGCCCGCGATCCCCTGCGGCACAGACGACAGCGCCGGTTCGTCAGCCTCGCTCGTAAGCGCGTCAATTCCACAAACAGGAATACGGCCGGAACGTACCGTTATAGGCGGCCCAGTGGAGCGGGGTCTCGCCGGTGGAGTCCGGCGCACGGAGGTCGGCGCCGCGTTCCAGGAGGTAGGCCGCCGTCGAGGTGTGGCCGAACGTTGCCGCCAGGAGCAGCGGCGTGTCGCCGCAAGGGGAGCGGGCGTCGACGGGGAAGCCGAGGTCCTGGACCAGGAAGCGGCAGACGTCCGTCCTGCCGTTCGCCGCCGCCAGGTGGAGCGCCCCGCGGTCACATTCGCCAGCGCCCTTGCCCAGCTCTGCCGCCATCCCTGTATGTCCGACGGAACCTCAGATGAGTGCAGTAAGATGACAGAATCCGGTGAAAGCATTCCGGACCGTATGTACCGGTAAGGAGGTCGAGGTCGCCCTCCATGGCGGCGTGTAGGAACGCGCGGCGGTGCTGCCCCTGGTCTTCCCACGCGTCCACCATGATGACATCGACGCCTACAATATAGGAGTATCTCACAGAACGCAAATCCCAGATCAAAAAACAAGGAAACGGATGTTGAATCCCTGGCACATACAGAACAGACCTGATGCGGTAGCGCTGCACGACCGCGGAGGCAGCGGCGCCGCCGAGGACGAGGGTGAGCACGCTGCCGGGTGCATGTCCTTCGTCATCACAGCTCGTTTGTTCTGCTCTCTGCGTAGGCGGATATTGAGAGGAGAGGAGGTTAATTAATGGTGTCTCGGAAACTGTAGCCGGCTAGCCGCTCTGGGTGGTGCGCTGCGCAGTACAGCCGATAGGACATGATTATTAGATTTAGCTATTAACATTATGCACTCTACTGCGGTAATATATTTTACTGATATAACATCTACACTACTTAAAAAGGAGGAACATGTTCCCTATTCTGCCATCTCTCACTACGTCAAAGTTTGGTCGTCCCGCACTACGCCCGCACGGGCCAAACTGGGCCAGGCCCATCTCGTCCTGCTCCTGCATCACACCATCTAGCTCCTCTCTCCCCTGGTGAAGTGACGATCCCTCCCTATCCAACCAACCCTAGCCGCCATGCCTTCTCGCCCCCACAATATTTCCTTCCTCCACCCGTCGGCGTTCTCTACGCGTGCCCGAGTCCGCGCACCTCGGCGACGCGCCGCCGCCCGGCCGCCCCTCTCCCCTCTATCAGGCGCCCCCTCGTATTACCTCCTCCAGCGTGTCACCACAAATGCCCGTCTGCGATCCGGTCGTCACCGCCACCTCTTCGCTGTTAGCACCTCCACCGGACGGATCTGGTCTTCAATGTCTCACCTCGAATGTTCATGTCCTCCACAGCGCGTCTCAGGGCATGGAGAGATAAGGTATCGACTGTACATGGAAAACAGCAGTCCCCAAGCTGCATACATGGCGAGCTACCTGCATGAGCGCCTGAGCCAGCCTCTGCTTTCCTTTAGTTCACAGCTCCGATGGCGACCCGAGCTCTCCAGATGCTGGGGGGAGGCCTCTCCGTGGAGCCTAGCAGGCGCGGCCGCGGCCATGGCGCTGCTGTGGCTGGCCGCCTGGATTCTGGGATGGACATGGTTGACCCCGCGGCGGCTGGGTCGGGCCCTGCACGCTCAGGGCCTCAAGGCCCCGTGATACCGCGGCGGCTGGAGAGAGGCTTGGTCCAAGCCCCTGCCGCTCGGCTCCCACAACATCATCCCCGGCATGCAGCCTATGTTCAACAACGCCATTAAAAGGAACGGTGAGAAATTCAGCAATTCTTGCTTTCCTTTTATTATTCTTGTGATGGCGAGAACCGGCAGTCTTGTCTTGTCATTTCGAGAACACATTACGAATATGCTTTAGGTTGCCAAAACCTTGCTTGGTTTGCGAGACTTACAGTTCACAATAGTATTTCCGAACCTTTTCAAAGCGCTCTGAAATTTTTCTCGGGGATATACACATAGCATGATGTACTACTTGGACAGGAGCATCTAAAGAACTGTATGGTGTACTTTTTTTGCCTTGTAAACGGAAGATCACTTTGTAAATGCAGGAAAATTTTCATTCACTTGGTTTGGCCCAACACCTAGGGTGATGATTCCTGACCCGGAATTAGTAAGAGAAATTCTATCCAACAAGTTTTGGGCACTATGCAAACAAAAGAGAAGCTGCTTGCAAACAGGCTTGCAAATCATCAAGGCGGGAAATGGGCAAAGCACCGGCGAATCTTGAATCCTGCTTTTCACCACGAGAAGATAAAAGTAACTACGCGATGAAATTTTATAGCTGCTTTCACTTTTTTCTCATTGAAATCATCATGCCTAATGAACGATAATGCACTGCCTGAATAATGCTTCATTCACAGAAGATGGGAGAATTCAATGTCCACCGAAGGATCAGATGAGATTGACAATTTTTATCCCAGGATATTGGTATGTTCTTCTCTTCTTGCATCAAAATCTACACTACTTAAAAAGGAGGAACATGTTCCCTATTCTGCCATCTCTCACTACGTCAAAGTTTGGTCGTCCCGCACTACGCCCGCACGGGCCAAACTGGGCCAGGCCCATCTCCTCCTGCTCCTCGCATCACACCATCTAGCTCCTCTCTCCCCTGGTGAAGTGACGATCCCTCCCTATCCAACCAACCCTAGCCGCCATGCCTTCTCGCCCCCACAATATTTCCTTCCTCCACCCGTCGGCGTTCTCTACGCGTGCCCAGTCCGCGCACCTCGGCGACGCGCCGCCGCCGGCCGCCCGGCCGCCCCTCTCCCCTCTATCAGGCGCCCCTCGTATTACCTCCTCCGGCGTGTCACCACAAATGCCCGTCCGCGATCCGGTCGTCACCGCCACCTCTTCGGCTGTTAGCACCTCCACCGGACGGATCTGGTCTTCAATGTCTCACCTCGAATGTTCATGTCCTCCACAACGCGTCTCGGGGCATGGAGAGATAAGGTATCGATCGTACATGGAAAACGAGCGAGTCCCCAAGCTGCATACATGGCGAGCTACTCGCATGAGCGCCCGAGCCAGCCTCCGCTTTCCTTTAGTTCACAGCTCCGATGGCGACCCGAGCTCTCCAGATGCTGGGGGGAGGCCTCTCCGTGGAGCCTAGCAGGCGCGGCCGCGGCCATGGCGCTGCTGTGGCTGGCCGCCTGGATTCTGGGATGGACATGGTTGACCCCGCGGCGGCTGGGTCGGGCCCTGCACGCTCAGGGCCTCAAGGCCCCGTGATACCGCGGCGGCCGGAGAGAGGCTTGGTCCAAGCCCCCGCCGCTCGGCTCCCACAACATCATCCCCGGCATGCAGCCTATGTTCAACAACGCCATTAAAAGGAACGGTGAGAAATTCAGCAATTCTTGCTTTCCTTTTATTATTCTTGTGATGGCGAGAACCGGCAGTCTTGTCTTGTCATTTCGAGAACACATTACGAATATGCTTTAGGTTGCCAAAACCTTGCTTGGTTTGCGAGACTTACGAGTTCACAATAGTATTTCTGAACCTTTTCAAAGCGCTCTGAAATTTTTCTCGGGGATATACACATAGCATGATGTACTACTGGACAGGAGCATCTAAAGAACTGTATGGTGTACTTTTTTTGCCTTGTAAACGAAGATCACTTTGTAAATGCAGGAAAATTTTCATTCACTTGGTTTGGCCCAACACCTAGGGTGATGATTCCTGACCCGGAATTAGTAAGAGAAATTCTATCCAACAAGTTTTGGGCACTATGCAAACAAAAGAGAAGCTGCTTGCAAACAGGCTTGCAAATCATCAAGGCGGGAAATGGGCAAAGCACCGGCGAATCTTGAATCCTGCTTTTCACCACGAGAAGATAAAAGTAACTACGCGATGAAATTTTATAGCTGCTTTCACTTTTTTCTCATTGAAATCATCATGCCTAATGAACGATAATGCACTGCCTGAATAATGCTTCATTCACAGAAGATGGGAGAATTCAATGTCCACCGAAGGATCAGATGAGATTGACACTTTTTATCCCAGGATATTGGTATGTTCTTCTCTTCTTGCATCAAAATCTACACTACTTAAAAAGGAGGAACATGTTCCCTATTCTGCCATCTCTCACTACGTCAAAGTTTGGTCGTCCCGCACTACGCCCGCACGGGCCAAACTGGGCCAGGCCCATCTCCTCCTGCTCCTGCATCACACCATCTAGCTCCTCTCTCCCCGGTGAAGTGACGATCCCTCCCTATCCAACCAACCCTAGCCGCCATGCCTTCTCGCCCCCACAATATTTCCTTCCTCCACCCGTCGGCGTTCTCTACGCGTGCCCAGTCCGCGCACCTCGGCGACGCGCCGCCGCCCGGCCGCCCGGCCGCCCCTCTCCCCTCTATCAGGCGCCCCCTCGTATTACCTCCTCCAGCGTGTCACCACAAATGCCCGTCTGCGATCCGGTCGTCACCGCCACCTCTTCGCTGTTAGCACCTCCACCGGACGGATCTGGTCTTCAATGTCTCACCTCGAATGTTCATGTCCTCCACAACGCGTCTCAGGGCATGGAGAGATAAGGTATCGACTGTACATGGAAAACAGCAGTCCCCAAGCTGCATACATGGCGAGCTACCTGCATGAGCGCCTGAGCCAGCCTCTGCTTTCCTTTAGTTCACAGCTCCGATGGCGACCCGAGCTCTCCAGATGCTGGGGGGAGGCCTCTCCGTGGAGCCTAGCAGGCGCGGCCGCGGCCATGGCGCTGCTGTGGCTGGCCGCCTGGATTCTGGGATGGACATGGTTGACCCCGCGGCGGCTGGGTCGGGCCCTGCACGCTCAGGGCCTCAAGGCCCCGTGATACCGCGGCGGCTGGAGAGAGGCTTGGTCCAAGCCCCTGCCGCTCGGCTCCCACAACATCATCCCTGGCATGCAGCCTATGTTCAACAACGCCATTAAAAGGAACGGTGAGAAATTCAGCAATTCTTGCTTTCCTTTTATTATTCTTGTGATGGCAGAACCGGCAGTCTTGTCTTGTCATTTCGAGAACACATTACGAATATGCTTTAGGTTGCCAAAACCTTGCTTGGTTTGCAGACTTACAGTTCACAATAGTATTTCTGAACCTTTTCAAAGCGCTCTGAAATTTTTCTCGGGGATATACACATAGCATGATGTACTACTGGACAGGAGCATCTAAAGAACTGTATGGTGTACTTTTTTTGCCTTGTAAACAGAAGATCACTTTGTAAATGCAGGAAAATTTTCATTCACTTGGTTTGGCCCAACACCTAGGGTGATGATTCCTGACCCGGAATTAGTAAGAGAAATTCTATCCAACAAGTTTTGGGCACTATGCAAACAAAAGAGAAGCTGCTTGCAAACGAGGCTTGCAAATCATCAAGGCGGGAAATGGGCAAAGCACCGGCGAATCTTGAATCCTGCTTTTCACCACGAGAAGATAAAAGTAACTACGCGATGAAATTTTATAGCTGCTTTCACTTTTTTCTCATTGAAATCATCATGCCTAATGAACGATAATGCACTGCCTGAATAATGCTTCATTCACAGAAGATGGGAGAATTCAATGTCCACCCAAGGATCAGATGAGATTGACACTTTTTATCCCAGGATATTGGTATGTTCTTCTCTTCTTGCATCAAAATCTACACTACTTAAAAAGGAGGAACATGTTCCCTATTACTGCCATCTCTCACTACGTCAAAGTTTGGTCGTCCCGCACTACGCCCGCACGGGCCAAAGCCGGGCCAGGCCCATCTCGTCACTGCTCCTGCATCACACCATCTAGCTCCTCTCTCCCCTGGTGAAGTGACGATCCCTCCCTATCCAACCAACCCTAGCCGCCATGCCTTCTCGCCCCCACAATATTTCCTTCCTCCACCCGTCGGCGTTCTCTACGCGTGCCCAGTCCGCGCACCTCGGCGACGCGCCGCCGCCCGGCCGCCCCTCTCCCCTCTATCAGGCGCCCCCTCGTATTACCTCCTCCAGCGTGTCACCACAAATGCCCGTCTGCGATCCGGTCGTCACCGCCACCTCTTCGCTGTTAGCTCCTCCACCGGACGGATCTGGTCTTCAATGTCTCACCTCGAATGTTCATGTCCTCCACAGGCGCGTCTCAGGGCATGGAGAGATAAGGTATCGACTGTACATGGAAAACAGCAGTCCCCAAGCTGCATACATGGCGAGCTACCTGCATGAGCGCCTGAGCCAGCCTCTGCTTTCCTTTAGTTCATAGCTCCGATGGCGACCCGAGCTCTCCAGATGCTGGGGGGAGGCCTCTCCGTGGATCCTAGCAGGCGCGGCCGCGGCCATGGCGCTGTTGTGGCTGGCCGCCTGGATTCTGGGATGGACATGGTTGACCCCGCGGCGGCTGGGTCGGGCCTCGCACGCTCGGGGCCTCAAGGCCCCGTGATACCGCTGCGGGCTGGAGAGAGGCTTGGTCCAAGCCCCTGCCGCTCGGCTCCCACAACATCATCCCTGGCATGCAGCCTATGTTCAACAACGCCATTAAAAGGAACGGTGAGAAATTCAGCAATTCTTGCTTTCCTTTTATTATTCTTGTGATGGCGGAACCGGCGAGTCTTGTCTTGTCATTTCGAGAACACATTACGAATATGCTTTAGGTTGCCAAAACCTTGCTTGGTTTGCGGACTTACACTTCACAATAGTATTTCTGAACCTTTTCAAAGCGCTCTGAAATTTTTCTCGGGGATATACACATAGCATGATGTACTATCGGGACGGGAGCATCTAAAGAAGCGTATGGTGTACTTTTTTTGCCTTGTAAACAGAAGATCACTTTGTAAATGCAGGAAAATTTTCATTCACTTGGTTTGGCCCAACACCTAGGGTGATGATTCTCGACCCGGAATTAGTAAGAGAAATTCTATCCAACAAGTTTTGGGCACTATGCAAACAAAAGAGAAGCTGCTTGCAAACAGAGCTTGCAAATCATCAAGGCGGGAAATGGGCAAAGCACCGGCGAATCTTGAATCCTGCTTTTCACCACGAGAAGATAAAAGTAACTACGCGATGAAATTTTATAGCTGCTTTCACTTTTTCTCATTGAAATCATCATGCCTAATGAACGATAATGCACCTTGCCTGAATAATGCTTCATTCACGAGAAGATGGGAGAATTCAATGTCCACCGAAGGATCGGATGAGATTGACACTTTTTATCCCAGGATATTGGTATGTTCTTCTCTTCTTGCATCAAAATCTACACTACTTAAAAAGGAGGAACATGTTCCCTATTACTGCCATCTCTCACTACGTCAAAGTTTGGTCGTCCCGCACTACGCCCGCACGGGCCAAACCGGGCCGGGCCCATCTCGTCCTGCTCCTGCATCACACCATCTAGCTCCTCTCTCCCCGGTGAAGTGATGATCCCTCCCTATCCAACCAACCCTAGCCGCCATGCCTTCTCGCCCCCACAATATTTCCTTCCTCCACCCGTCGGCGTTCTCTACGCGTGCCCAGTCCGCGCACCTCGGCGACGCGCCGCCGCCCGGCCGCCCGGCCGCCCCTCTCCCCTCTATCAGGCGCCCCTCGTATTACCTCCTCCGGCGTGTCACCACAAATGCCCGTCCGCGATCCGGTCGTCACTTGCCACCTCTTCGCTGTTAGCACCTCCACCGGACGGATCCGGTCTTCAATGTCTCACCTCGAATGTTCATGTCCTCCACGGCGCGTCTCGGGGCATGGAGAGATAAGGTATCGACCGTACATGGAAAACAGCGAGTCCCCAAGCTGCATACATGGCGAGCTACACCGCATGAGCGCCCGAGCCAGCCTGCTGCTTTCCTTTAGTTCACAGCTCCGATGGCGACCCGAGCTCTCCAGATGCTGGGGGGAGGCCTCTCCGTGGAGCCTAGCAGGCGCGGCCGCGGCCATGGCGCTGCTGTGGCTGGCCGCCTGGATTCTGGGATGGACATGGTTGACCCCGCGGCGGCTGGGTCGGGCCCTGCACGCTCAGGGCCTCAAGGCCCCGTGATACCGCGGCGGCTGGAGAGAGGCTTGGTCCAAGCCCCTGCCGCTCGGCTCCCACAACATCATCCCTGGCATGCAGCCTATGTTCAACAACGCCATTAAAAGGAACGGTGAGAAATTCAGCAATTCTTGCTTTCCTTTTATTATTCTTGTGATGGCAGAACCGGCAGTCTTGTCTTGTCATTTCGAGAACACATTACGAATATGCTTTAGGTTGCCAAAACCTTGCTTGGTTTGCGGACTTACGATTCACAATAGTATTTCTGAACCTTTTCAAAGCGCTCTGAAATTTTTCTCGGGGATATACACATAGCATGATGTACTACTGGACAGGAGCATCTAAAGAACTGTATGGTGTACTTTTTTTGCCTTGTAAACAGAAGATCACTTTGTAAATGCAGGAAAATTTTCATTCACTTGGTTTGGCCCAACACCTAGGGTGATGATTCCCGACCCGGAATTAGTAAGAGAAATTCTATCCAACAAGTTTTGGGCACTATGCAAACAAAAGAGAAGCTGCTTGCAAACAGGCTTGCAAATCATCAAGGCGGGAAATGGGCAAAGCACCGGCGAATCTTGAATCCTGCTTTTCACCACGAGAAGATAAAAGTAACTACGCGATGAAATTTTATAGCTGCTTTCACTTTTTTCTCATTGAAATCATCATGCCTAATGAACGATAATGCACCGCCTCGAATAATGCTTCATTCACAGAAGATGGGAGAATTCAATGTCCACCGAAGGATCAGATGAGATTGACACTTTTTATCCCAGGATATTGGTATGTTCTTCTCTTCTTGCATCAAAATCTACACTACTTAAAAAGGAGGAACATGTTCCCTATTCTGCCATCTCTCACTACGTCAAAGTTTGGTCGTCCCGCACTACGCCCGCACGGGCCAAAGCCGGGCCAGGCCCATCTCCTCCTGCTCCTGCATCACACCATCTAGCTCCTCTCTCCCCTGGTGAAGTGATGATCCCTCCCTATCCAACCAACCCTAGCCGCCATGCCTTCTCGCCCCCACAATATTTCCTTCCTCCACCCGTCGGCGTTCTCTACGCGTGCCCAGTCCGCGCACCTCGGCGACGCGCCGCCGCCCGCCGCCCGGCCGCCCTCTCCCCTCTATCGAGCGCCCCCTCGTATTACCTCCTCCAGCGTGTCACCACAAATGCCCGTCTGCGATCCGGTCGTCACCGCCACCTCTTCGCTGTTAGCACCTCCACCGGACGGATCTGGTCTTCAATGTCTCACCTCGAATGTTCATGTCCTCCACAGCGCGTCTCAGGGCATGGAGAGATAAGGTATCGACTGTACATGGAAAACAGCAGTCCCCAAGCTGCATACATGGCGAGCTACCTGCATGAGCGCCTGAGCCAGCCTCTGCTTTCCTTTAGTTCACAGCTCCGATGGCGACCCGAGCTCTCCAGATGCTGGGGGGAGGCCTCTCCGTGGAGCCTAGCAGGCGCGGCCACGGCCATGGCGCTGTTGTGGCTGGCCGCCTGGATTCTGGGATGGACATGGTTGACCCCGCGGCGGCTAGGTCGGGCCCTGCACGCTCAGGGCCTCAAGGCCCCGTGATACCGCGGCGGCTGGAGAGAGGCTTGGTCCAAGCCCCTGCCGCTCGGCTCCCACAACATCATCCCTGGCATGCAGCCTATGTTCAACAACGCCATTAAAAGGAACGGTGAGAAATTCAGCAATTCTTGCTTTCCTTTTATTATTCTTGTGATGGCAGAACCGGCAGTCTTGTCTTGTCATTTCGAGAACACATTACGAATATGCTTTAGGTTGCCAAAACCTTGCTTGGTTTGCAGACTTACAGTTCACAATAGTATTTCTGAACCTTTTCAAAGCGCTCTGAAATTTTTCTCGGGGATATACACATAGCATGATGTACTACTGGACAGGAGCATCTAAAGAACTGTATGGTGTACTTTTTTTGCCTTGTAAACGGAAGATCACTTTGTAAATGCAGGAAAATTTTCATTCACTTGGTTTGGCCCAACACCTAGGGTGATGATTCCCGACCCGGAATTAGTAAGAGAAATTCTATCCAACAAGTTTTGGGCACTATGCAAACAAAAGAGAAGCTGCTTGCAAACAGGCTTGCAAATCATCAAGGCGGGAAATGGGCAAAGCACCGGCGAATCTTGAATCCTGCTTTTCACCACGAGAAGATAAAAGTAACTACGCGATGAAATTTTATAGCTGCTTTCACTTTTTTCTCATTGAAATCATCATGCCTAATGAACGATAATGCACTCGCTCGAATAATGCTTCATTCACAGAAGATGGGAGAATTCAATGTCCACCGAAGGATCAGATGAGATTGACACTTTTTATCCCAGGATATTGGTATGTTCTTCTCTTCTTGCATCAAAAAGAAGAAAAAAAATATCAACTTGCACATTCGAGTGATTGCCAAGCACACATGCTTTTCACAATTCATTTTTGTTCGCAATTGGAGCAGTACAGTGCATACAAGATCTGTGGTGTTTGACGAAAATTATGTAGTTTAGGAACATGCACTTTATCTTGTAGAGGTGCTGAAATGGAATTGGAAAATAAGATGGTAGACCTTTTCTTAAATTCAAGGACTTTGTTGAAGAAAATAGCAGATTAATGTAAAAAAACTTTTACCTTTTGCATGTTAAACTTAAACAATAACAGTATAAAAATACTGTTGTGACATATCAGAGTATTTGCAGATTCCTACCTACAAAAAAAAAAGAGAAATCTATTAAAAATGGTGAAGCCATCAGTGATGACTTGCTAGGATTGTTGTTGGAGTCAAGTACACGGGAATCCAATGGGAAAGCAAATCTTGGAATGAGTACTGAAGAAATAATCCAGGAATGTAAGCTATTTTACTTGCAGGTATGGAGACAACATCAGTCTTGCTCACATGGACACTAATTCTGCTCAGCATGCACCCAGAGGGGCAAGAGAATGCAAGCGATGAAGTGTTGCACCATTTTGGAAGAACCACACCTGATTTCGAGCACTTGAGTCGCCTGAAGATTGTAAGTATGAAATATGTATTATGACATTTCCTACTGCACAGATTGCAGTGGCAAATATAACAGCACAAGTAATGCCCCCTTCATCAATATGACAATATAAGTACCAAGAATAACATATAAAATTTCCGTAGTATTAAAATTGTACCACATATATGCATGTACATTTGAGTGAAAACAAATACTCACAAATCTCTGACTCTGTCATTAAAAAGACTTTATTTGGAGCAAAACAGGAAGACATTGTGCTTTAATTCAGAAGGATTGGAGCAAGGATCTTTATATTGTGTTTTTTTGTAGGTAACAATGATTTGCATTGAGGCCTGGATCTAGGTGTGCCTCCTCTCCCCCTTTGTTACACAAAGGTTTGCGTACAATGCCTCCTGTAGAGTGAGCTAGCACGGCATGGACCAGGTGCGACCCAAGTTCCTTTCTAGAAACATAGTTTTGCTTCTTTAGCTTCATGATAATGCCTTCGAGCAACTGCTGAAAGTGAAACGCGACTTGACTTGGTGTATTTAGCTTCATGATAACCCTAGAGGTTGGATAAACTATATGTTGTAGCATAATCTCTACTATATTAAATGGCTAGAGGTGGTGTCCCGTGGTACGTCGTCCTCGTCTCCCCGCTCGTCCCGCAAAATCCCGCATCGTTGGAGAAAACAGTGACCGTAAAGATTGAAAGAAACCGCAGGCCACGTTTGTTTTCAATCCCTGCCCACGATGCCGCTCCCCAACCCGATGTCTGTCCATTCTCCACGCGACCTCCCCAATTCTCCACCTGCCCATACCCAACGATCACTTTCCCTATCCTCTCGTTGCTTGTGCGACAAATCTGCAGCGGAACAACCAGCTCTGGCCCCGGCTTTGAGGAGGATGACACGAACAGGGGCATACGTTAGGAGAATCGCCAAGTGCAGGTCGGCGGCGCGGCCTCTGAGATAGGCCTGCGAAGCAGCGGCGCATGGACGGTTGAGAGGGAGTACAACGGCGCTTCCGTCCGGGTGCAGGTCTTGCGGCGCGCGGAAGTACGGTGGAGATGTCTCAGGTCCGGCCCTTATCGGACCTTGGTAGCAGCGGAGGAACTGTCGAGGTGGCGACAGCAATTCAGGACCAGTGCGGACCTTGACGACGTGCAGTTCCAAATCGTAACTCCGTCGAGGCTGGGATGATGGAGGCATTGTAGCGATTGGATTGTGGCTTCATCGGTGCTGCACGGGTTTTGTTTTTTTGCCCTTCCGCCTGTGTCTGTGTGGCGTGTAACTTTGTTCAAGTTGTCTGCTCCATGAACACTCTGTCATTGAACCGTGCGTCATCTCAACAATGATCTGCCTGGGCAGGCTTTTCCTGGACTAATTAGTATTTGCTGCTGAATCTGAATTTCAGCGGACATCTCATTCGGAAGAATTCAATCCCATATCACATCATCTCTATTTTCTATTTTCTTGTTGAATGTATTTAGGATTTAAATTTGTTTCTGTTTTATGTATGTTCAGAAAAGGTTGTTGACTCTGCAGTATTAACTCAATTTGTTGCATTTTTCTCAGGGTTACTTGAAGATGGACTTCTTTACTGAATTTGGTGATAACAGATTGATAATTCATGAAGTCATTGTCAGAAGGAGTTACACTGTTTTTTGTTCAGATATTGACCAACATATTGGTGAGAAGGTTGCAATAAAGAAGACACACAATATCTTTGATCACTTATCTGACGCTGCCCGGATTCTCCTTCAGATCAAATTACACTGGCCATTGAGATATCGTAAAATACTTGAGATCATGCATATAATGTTACCTCCATCGAGCAGGGACTTCAATGATATTTATGTTCTCTGTTAGTTGATGGATGCAGACCTCCACAAAGTCATCGAGGTCAATAATGAATTAACGAAAGAGCACCATCTATTCTCTCTATCTGATGCTATGCTCACTCAAATTTATTCATATTGGCATGCTACTTTTTTTTCAAGTTGAAACCCGAGTTACTATACAGTTTGCCATTATCTTGTTATAATCTTTCTTAAGTATCTAGGTGCATTTCTTTTTGTATCCACGCTTCAGTATTCAGGCTTTCATACACAAAATTAGGAGCATAATACATAATTTCGAGTAGTGCACTCACACATATTGACGAGTTCCTTTTCTATTTAGAACGTGTACATATTCTCAACAGTGTGCTTTTCTGTACATTATTCATCATCAGCAAATCAAGCCTCTAGAATATGAACGCCGAGCTTTGGGATCAGAGCCTGTGCATCAACTCAACGCTGTTGAGAAATGAGATTACAAAATCAGTTCTGCTATCGACAAGCCAAGGGCTGCTCAGGATTGTCATTTTCTCGATGTTGTCAGTAAGCCTTCTTTATTATCTTGTTGAATCAAATTCACTCAAAAAAGTTGACAACCTATGTAAGAAGAAGGAAAATATGTATTATTCATGGCATATTTGTAGATTGCTTCCGTCTTACTGACATTGGCAACTCTGCTTTGCCAAATATTTAATTACACAGTTATATTGATGTTCTTTACTAATTATGTAAAATCATAACAGATTCAGTTACCGGCTATAAGTCAATTATGATTTAAATCGGCAGCTGTTGTTTTCATAACATATTTGAAATAATATTGAGGTACACTCGCCTATACACATTTATGTACTATGCAGATGTAGGTAGGATGCTGTGTTCATGGATGCAGACGTAGGCAGTCTAAATACCGTAGAGATAAGAGTTACTCCAGAGATAAATGGTTAGGATATGAAAGGTTAACTTTTTTCTGTGTGAAAAATTGTTTACACGTTATTTGCTTATAATATGGTCATCATCAAGTTCAGATGTATAGAGGGCGGGACTGGCTTGTTATTTTGTTAGTAATCTTTCTTATTTTTGCTCCAGTTCAGGTTTATTTGCGTTTGATTACAACTAGGAAGATTTAATTGATATTGACAGTGTAAGTGGATGTTCTGCTTGTATGTGTAGCATGAAAATAACTGATGGTCCTCATCTCAGCCTTAGATTTTTTCGGATCTTTCTCTGATTCTACCTCAAATGATTACAAGTCCTATGAATTGCATCGTACATGACCTTGGAGATGAGGCTATTGCTACAGGCATTGAGGCAGAGGACATGGTCGGGGTGGCAAATCGCCAATGTCAAAGAGTTGATCAGCCTTGAGCCCTTAAGGAGCTGGACCATGGATGGCTTTGGAACCTAGAGGTGCTGTCACCCGCATGGTCATTACCTTTTCCTTTCTTTGATGATTTCTAAATTGCTCCGTGCAAATTACCATTTTCTTTGTTCAGATGAATTATGTCAAGTTTTAATGCACGATGAGGTTGAAATTGAAGTGGACAGGGTAAACTCTCAGGAATAAACGGTACGAGTAGATATCAACACTTAATTGGATGGAACAGTTTTGTTCCTCTTGTGCATGTCTTTCTCTCCTCGTATCGGCTGCTGTTAATTCAATCTTTTATGCACTTTTTAGGTTTTATGCCATTTTTCTAGGTTTGGAGAAGCCATTAAAAAATCGACAGCTTCAAAAAATGTTTAAGCCCAGAGCATACTAGAGGATGTAGGTAGTCATGTTACAAGGAGCACCTTATTTTAGTTCTTCGGTCTTTCTTCAGATTCGATGTGTTTTTTATAAATGTATATTTGAAATCATGAGCATATGAAGCATACATCATAATTCTGATGGTAATTTTTGAGCCCCCATATTATTCCATCATATATATGTTTTATAGGAAGAGCAATCATGGTAAATCTATGTAGACCTCTTCGGTTTAAAACCATATCCAACCTGGCATAGCAGAGCAGGTGACTTTTGTAGAACAGTAGAAGCCATCAGACCTAACGAGGGCTGGACTGAAGATTTTGAGGATGTTGACGATAGTGAACATGTGATACGGGTATAAAGGACAAGGTGAAACCTAATTTCAGAACTCCACCAAGCTAGGCGTTTTATTTATGTCTTTTATATTTCTGGTCATGTAGTGGGCCAAGTAGTATTTTAATAAATTGTGTTTGTTCAGTTTGGGCCTGTCCAACTGAACTAGGTCAGCCCACTTAGGCTTGGCCGGCCACCGCCCCTCATATAAAAGCTGGTGTGGCTAGGGTTAGAATTAGGTTTAGTCTGAAAAATATTGCGTGTGTTCACGGTGTTGCATCCCTACGGGGTTCGGTGATGCCGTTTATCAGTTTATAATAAAGTTAGCAGTGAGGGTTCTTGTGTTCATCATGGATTATTAAGCTAGGTTTTGAGGCGCGTCGTTCATCGATACGTTGCTTGCTGGATTCGTTCCTCATCTTCAGGTCAACGAGGAAGTGATTGGGAGATTCTATCTACCAGGTTGTCTCGCTGTGAAAGATCAGGAGAAACTTATAAGATCATTGGAGTGATCCAACATGGGTGCCCGCACATTGGATATGGAGTCTACACTACATGATGCATAATTAATCTCATATTACTACTTTGGCATGAATAATCATGATTGTAACCACCATTTTGACGAAGAGTCTTTTTAATTTGTCTGCAAATAGTTCAATGTATCCAATACAATCATTTTGAGATCTAATACAGTGTTTGTTCACTATTCTCTCATTTTATTTGTTTAAATTTAAAATTGAGATAAATCCCCTTATTGGAGAATTGTCATTGAATTTTATTTATTTTATTTCATTTGCACATCTTATAATCTGCAAAAGTACACAACCTTTCCTCTTTCACATTCTTTTCATAGTAGAAGAGTTTATTTTCAATTTGCGCCCATCACAGGGCCATGAAGCATATACTGAATCGCACTTAGATATCCATGTGGATACTCGAATGTGTTCTTTTAGCCAAAAGTTATCACAACAGCTGAAAAATCGCTCGGAACACAATGCAAACATTGTAGCACCATAATGACGAGTGATAGCAACCTCGCCTATAATGGTTTCTAGACTTTGAAAGTTCCATGGTTCAACACTCCCTGAACGCGAGATATGATAGGATGACTGTTGGAAACTAAGTGCTGAAAACGGGAGATATTTCATACTATTAGTTGTTTTCTGTTGAAATATTGAACAAAGATCCGTAGCAACGCACGGGCACTCAACTAGTATCAAATAGAATCTCTATTATGTCAGTACGACATTTTGTGATGTTGACCTCTAGGATCTGATACCAAGTTTCATATTAAAACTTGTGCATATTCAGGATCATGTGTTTTTGTTCTTTTAAATAATGCAATGAGCAAGGCACTAGTCAGTATGATATATAGTCACTTTGACTGCTTCCATGCAACTTTTTTGTTGTCACTGTTCGCTACTGAATTCTTGATTTGTTTTGTGCAAATTTCAGAGACTAATTTAGTATCCATGTATCTAGGTCTAAATTTAACTAGCTGTGGCAACAAATGGTCATTTTTCCTAGAATCTAACCTGCACATCTTTTTTTGTTTAGGGTTTGTTTGTCTCCTCGAATTCACGATTGCTTATTACGTGGCGTCGGCATGACTCGAAGCGCCGCTCTCCTTGTCCTACCATCCAGTTATTGCACACTGATATGAGGGTCGCTAAGTTGATTGCCCAGCGGCATGGCCATATAGGCCATTCCCATTGACCTGCGACGTCGCCTACTCGTGGTACAACATGGAAAAGAGAATATTCGGAGAGAATGTGCACCTCTACTTCATTAAGCTAAACGGCAACGCTGATGCTGCCAGCATCATGGCTGCATTATTTTCGTTGATGAACTAAAATGTGCGTTTTGATTGCATAGAATATATGATCCCTTCTTCATTAAATTTGGTGACACATGTCTCTCTCTGAAAAAAGGTCCATAGAGGCAACAAGTGAAAAGCAGGTAATTAAAGTAGTTACTCTCACAAATTTTGTACCTTACGAATTTATCATTCTTTACTCCATTTTTGCATACATGTTGTGTTGGAAAGTGAGTGGGAGAGGTGGTAGTTATAAGAAGTCAAACAAATATATGTGAGATTTTATGTCTGAGTTTGAGTGCATATCCTTCAACCTGTTCATCTTTTCTCACCTGACGGGTACATGTGGAGTAGGAGTTTTGGCAAAGGAAAGAGATATATTTATGAGACTCTTCCCGCAATACACTGTTGTGCTTCTTAAACCCTGAATTAAGTAGGTGTTGTACCATAAGGTCTTAAGATTTCATGGGTTCGCCCTACTAGCTAGCAATAAAACTATTGTTGCAATCTGTGTCAAGTTGGGCTTCTCGACGAACAAAATATTACTGTTCAGAAGGCTTTTACCCAGGGCTCAGTTCTCTAACTTTTAGAAGAACTTTAGCAGGAGAAATACATTCTGAATGAATATCCTTATTAGAGTGTTGTAGAAATATTTCTTTGAATTCTGAAGAGGACAAGCCAGTTTAGTTAAGCAATTCCTAAAACAGTGGGTCTGTTAAATATAAATTTATGTGCAAAACGAAGATCCCATTGCGAGTGAAAACCTTCTTGGGGCTGATCTAAGATGTTCTATCAGAAGCCAGGTATTTATGGAATATTGTCAGTTGTGCCACTGGATTTAAGTGCCAGTTCGACAATGCTCAACAATGTTTGGTGGATTGGTTAAAAACTTTCAGTAGGAAAAAAGAGAAACTGGTGACTGTGGGGATAGCTGCTATGTTTCGGGGTATTTGGAAAGCAAGAAACATGGCCTGCTTTGTAAATAAATGGCCATATGAGCCTATAGAAATGATGAATAGGATATTTTTTGTATTAAATGGTGGGCAAATCTGCAGGTAGCGAAGCTGAAGTTACAACTGGGCGCAAAGGTTTTGGAGTGAGTCACCGTGTGAAATCTTCAGAGCAAGTCGAAGTTGGCCCGTATGGAGGCCAAGGCTGGGAGAATAGTTCAAGAAGGAGGGTGGAGAATTTGGAGTTGTGTAAAAAGATCCCAAATAAAGGATATGTGGTTCATCGGTACTCTGGGAAGAAAGATGTTGGGTTACATTTACTTCTGGCAGTTTGCTTGGCTGTGGTATGTAAGTGTCCTGTTTGGTTCTATTTTAGGTGTAGCCTTTTTTTGAAACTGTAGTAACTTAGTTTTCTTTTTTGGTTATGTTGATGGTGGTAGTTGTGTTGTGGTGAAGAACTATGTAGAATGTTTGGTTTTTTTAATGGAAATCGGGGAGTGATCTCTTGGTTTGTTCAAGAAACTTGTTCCACTGCCTCTGCCTTCTAATGTAAAACCAAGAAAATGTTTTGCAACAAATGTAGAAAATCTATTATGTTTCCCTTATGGGAAATACATTATATTGTAGATTGGCAGATGTGTCTATGTAGGGCCTAGGTCTATGGTTAACTTTGAAGCCATTAAAGTCTCAACTTGCTTTTGGTTGCACGGCTAGACTATTGGTTTTTGCTTGCCTGATAACCTGTGTTAGTTGATTTGAAAAGGGCAAAGAACGTATCTTTGAATGAGGGAGGACAAGCGAAGATTCTATAGGCAAAGATTTTATAGTCAAATCCTTTCGAGAACATGCAGCTCTTGTGGCAATGCATGTTCTCTCTGTTGGCTCGATGTGTCGGAATCTTTAAATATTTATATGCATTATATGCTATGTGACACCAGAAATATTTTTTATGAACCATGGCAATGGAGAGATTATTGAGTTAACAGTTATGACACAGGTGTGGAACTTACCGCGGAAGAGTAACTAGAAGATCTAGAACTTGCAACCACGCAGATGCACAACAACGATGCCTTATTATTGCGTTCGGTATTAATACATTATGAGATCTCTAATTCGTTTTGAATTTTCATAGTGAGTAATGAATTATATATGTACATTGCGAAATAAAATTTAAGGACCCGTGGCAACGCACGGGCATTTGTACTAGTAATAATAAATGAAGGAAGAGAAGGAGGTGGTTGTTGCGGTCAGAAACCCACCGGCGAGCAACGACGGGCAACACAGTAGAGCCGGGAGGCTCCCAGGACTGCGGCTGGCCCTGGTCCCTCGAGCGACGGCCCGCAAAGCCTCGGCACGCACGTCCGATGCTGGTGCAAGGGCGTGCCACCTGACCTATACCTGGTCGGGAAGGTGATGGATTTGCTTCGCTTAGTTTCTGCATGGCATACACGTAAACATTAAATACGAGCCTCGATCGGCTCTCAGAGTTGTCTTGTGAATCGGCTCAAGGAGCCGATCCACCCATGGTT
>NC_061512.1:96736654-96750051 GCF_022539505.1 Lolium rigidum | reverse complement strand
GGATGTCTTCCGCGATTTCGGTCTCGACCCCCGTGCGTTTTTAGGTCGAAGACGTTGGGCGGAGTCCCGCAGGGGGCACCTGGGGCTTGCCCGAGGCGCCGCCACCATGAGGCCGGCGGCCCAGGGGCCTCGCCGCGCCGCCCGGGTGGGGGTGGCTGCCTCGCGGCGCCTCGTGGCCCCCTCCTTCCGGTCTTCTCGGCTCCGTTATTCTTCTGTGAAAATAGGCCCATTGGAATTAATCCCGGGGATTTTCCTGAAAGTTGAGTTTCTGCACAAAAGCGAGACACCAGGGCAATTCTGTTGAAAACAACGTTAGTCCGTGTTAGTTGTATCCAAAATACACAAATTAGAGGCAAAACAATAGCAAAAGTGTTCGGGAAAGTAGATACGTTTTGGACGTATCACTACTCTCTGAAGGAGGCGAACTATCCTCTGATACATCAGCACTTCTCGGAGGTCTAGCATATTCGGGGCAAGATGAGCTTCAAGCCTTCGAAGAACAATTTCTTCATCATCACCTTTGCTCTTGAAGGGGACTACAGATTTGTTGATCAAGGGGGGCCATGAATACACCAGGGAGTGGTGTGCACGACAACGCCTCTCAATGATAGGGCACAACCCTCAGATGTTGTCCTGGATAAATTTGGTATGTGTGTGCGTTTCTATGATGTTCCATGGGGGAAGCAAACGAAGAAGTACGGCGAGCTTCTGGGATCGAACTTTGGGAAGGTTGTGCGAGTCGACGTGGATGCTGTTGGCGAGGAGTTGTCTGACTACCTGCGAGTACGTATTGAATGGCCTCTTAATCAACATCTGTTAGCAAGGTTTAAGGTAGCTGTCAAGGGACAGGCGAACCCAAGAATATATCCGATGCGATATGAGCGTGTCCCTTACTTTTGTTTCCACTGTGGCATCATTGGACACAATGAAGAACAATGTGAGAATAAGTTGCGGGGTACACAGTCGCTGAAATATGATGCCACTCTTCGCTGCTCGCCTAAACGGAAATTTCAGAACCGCATTATATCTACACTTGATGAATCGGCTGCCAAGAATAGTTTACGTTTCAATACTCCGGAGGGCAGTGTCAACTCGTCGTCACTTGGTATACCTCAGGATAGTGGACGTGCGATGTGTAGCAACGTTGATGCTTCTGTGGCTGAGGTGCCGGTCGTAGTTGATGCTCATGATGGTTTCGAGGAAGGGGAAAAACGTACAGAGGATGCAGTGGAAACGGCGCTGGCAAACACTATCAATAATATGAGGCTTAGGCTCAGCAAGGACCAGGAAGAGAAGGAGCGCCTTGATGCTGATCGTGGGAGGGATGTAATGCCTGGAGTGCCACAGTTTGTCTAGGGAGGAGGGAGTGGCACCGTTGATGTCAAAATCACGGCTACGACCATGGAATTCATGCAGAACAAGGTGTCGACAAACAGCGGCCGGGAGGCATTGTCAGGGCCGCACTCCAGTGACATGATCCCGCCTCTTAGGGGTCTGTCCCACCTTGAGATGTCATTGGGAAGTGGCTCGGATGTGTCCATGACGGAGGCGGACTCGCTTCTAGGGAAGAGGATGGCGGATGATAGCCAGAAGCTGGATTTATCCCTGACCTTGCATGGTGGAGCAACGACTAGGGGGAAACCAAAGAAAGGAAGGAAGAGTGGAGGAGCTGAGGCAAGCAACAACAAGGCGGGCGTGGGGGCAGACACGGTGGCTGCAAGGACAAGGAGGAAGACGACGACCGGGCATGTGGCCTCGGGTAACCTGACGGGACCAAATGAGGGGTCCCGTCAGGAGCCATGAATTGTGTATCCTTCAACTGTCGGGGTGCCGGGAATGCCCCGACAGTGAGGAGTTAGCTACTATTTCCCAAGTGTGGAGTCCCCGTTTTTTTTTCTTTGTGAAACTAGGCAAAATAAAAATAAGATTCGATGTCTTCATCATAGGTTAGGTCTTAAGGGTTTTGTTGCGTCGAGTAGTGATGGCTTGAGTGGGGGTTTAGCGCTCTTTTGGCATGAACAATTACTTGTTGAGGTCCAGGAAGTTAATGAAAGATTTATTGATGCTTACATCCGTGTCTCTCCTACCTCCCCACAATGGCGCCTAACTTGCATCTATGGTGAACCACGTGTTGAGAATCGTCATCTCATGTGGGACATTATTAGAAATATGAAACTAAAATCTGATCTTCCTTGGTTGTTGATAGGTGATTTTAATGAAGCATTATGGCAAGAGCAACATCTCTCGCACACAAATAGGCCAGTCAATCAGATGGAGGCGTTTAGAGAGGTCTTATTCGATTGTAACCTCTCCGATCTCGGCTTTTCAGGGATGCCCTATACATATGATAATAGGCGACTTGGGAGAGCCAATGTTAAGGTGCGCCTTGACATGGCAGTAGCGTGTCAGCAATGGCGTGACCTTTATGCGGACTCCCATGTGCAACACTTAACATCTCCAGTTTCTGATCCTTGCCCCATTCTACTGAATATTATGCAGGAGGAACGTGTACAACCTCGACAACATCGCATACAATATGAAATTTTCTGGGAGCGCGAGGCGGACTTGCCAGAGAGGGTGGCTAATTCTTGGCGTGAAGCAAGAAAGAAGAATGATTTGGGTGAGATAATGCAAGGTCTTGATAGTGTTATGTCTATGCTACAGGAATGGGGCAAAAAACGCTTTGGAAATATACTCCGGGAACTAGGAAAAGCGAGGAAACAGCTAGAGCTCCTGCAACTTCAAAATGCTGATCAGCGGGAGATTCGTCAAGCAATTGATCACATGAATGAGCTGTTGTATAAGGAAGAGATGTTGTGGATCCAGCGGTCGCGCATTACATGGCTTAAAGAAGGAGATCAGAATACAAGGTTTTTCCACCAGAAGGCAGTATGGCGGGCACGCAAGAATAAAATCAAAAGATTAAAAGATAATGAAGGGGTCTGGAAAGATGTACCTACCGACATGGAGCGGATGGCTACATCTTATTTCCAAGAATTATTTACACGTGATCCCTCTCTTAATTCGGATATGTTGATTGATTTGACGCAGGAAAAAGTTTCATCGGAGATGAATGAGGAGCTATGCAAGGGGTTTACAGATGAAGAAATTGGAGATGCCATGTTCCAGATTGGACCACTCAAAGCTCCTGGAGTGGACGGATTCCCTGCAAGATTCTATCAAAGAAATTGGGGTACCATTAAGGAGGAGGTAATACATGTTGTTAAGCTCTTCTTTCTTACGGGTACAATGCCTGCAAATGTCAATGATACAACTATTGTACTTATTCCGAAGGTTGATCAACTGGAGACCTTGAAACATTTTCGTCCAATTAGTCTATGTACTGTCATATATAAAGTTATTGCTAAGTGCATGGTAAATAGATTAAGACCAATGCTAGGAGATATTATATCAATCAATCAAAGTGCCTTTGTACCTGGTAGATTGATCACTGAAAACGCATTGGTAGCGTTCGAATGTCTGCATTTCATTGAACAGAACACAAACGAAGACATGAACTTTTGTGCCTACAAGCTGGACCTATCAAAGGCGTACGACAGAGTGGATTGGGATTTTTTGAGGAAAGTGATGCAAAAGTTGGGTTTCTCATCGGTGGGTTGACTGGATAATGGCATGTGTAATTTCTTGATTCATTTTCTCCTTCTCGGGGCCTCCGACAAGGTGATCCCTTATCTCCATTCTTGTTCTTGTTTGTCGCTCATGGGTTATCGACTCATCTACAACGAGAGGTTGCCACAAATAATATTGTACCGCTACAGATTTGTCGTCGTGCCCCTGGTATATCACATCTCTTATTTGCAAATGATAGCTTGTTATTTTTCAAGGCACAAGTGGACCAGGCAGATAGAATCAAGGAGGTACTTGATACCTATGCAATGAGCACTGGACAGTTGATAAATCCGGCCAAATGCTCTATCATGTTTGGGGACTCATGCCCGATTGACCGCCGTATAGAGATAAAATCTTGTCTACAGATTACACAGGAAACCTTTGAGACCAAATACCTCGGGCTGCCCACACCGGAAGGGAGGATGCATAAGGGGAAGTTCCAAAGCTTCCAGGCCAAATTGGCTAAGTGCTTGGAGTGGGACGACAACCATAAGTCATAGGCAGCCAAAGAGATTTTGATCAAGTCCATTGCCCAAGCTCTCACTGTTTATGTTATGGGGGTCTTCAAACTCCCAATGGCCCTATGCGATGAACTCACGAAAATGATTAGGAGATATTGGTGGGGGGCTGAGAACGGCAAAAGGAAAACACATTGGCTCGGTTGGGATAGTATGCTCCGACCCAAGTCTCAAGGTGGCGTTGGCTTCAGGGACATGCGCCTTTTGAATCAAGCACTGCTTGCTAGACAAGCATGGAGGCTCATACAATTTCCACATACCTTGTGTGCTCAGCTACTAAAGGCGAAATATTACCCTAACGGATCTTTAATTGACACTGTTTTCACAGGGAATGGATCCACTACATGGCATGCCATTGAGTATGGCCTGGAGTTACTAAAACAAGGCGTTATTTGGCGGGTGGGTAATGGAGCGCAAATCCGTGCATGGCGAGACCCATGGATACCCCGTGACACAACCCTCCTTGCTCGGCCTCCCCAGCGTCGATGTCGATATCGATGGGTAGCTGATTTCATGCTGCCAGATGGCACATGGAATGAAGAGCGCATCAGGTACTTCTTCGCAGAGGAGGATGTAACGGACATTTTAAAAATCCAGACATCAAGGCGGAATGAGAGTGACTTTGTTGCGTGGCATCCAGAGAAGCGGGGCATGTTCACGGTAAGAAGTGCCTATTGGTTGGCTTTTGATGTGGCTAATAGGGGGCAACAATGGGGAGCCTCGAGCCGCAGACCTGACGATGAGCGCCCCAGTTGGAAACTGATATGGAATAGCCCAGTACCTCCCAAAGTTAAACTCCTCATATGGCGTATATGCCGTAATGGACTAGCAATGCAAAAGAACATGGTGTCTAGAAGAATGGCGATGACAAGTTTATGCCAGATCTGTGGTTGTGAGGACGAAGACACATTCGACATATTCGTTTGGTGCCCACAAGCTCGCGCCCTCTGGCTAGCGATGAAGGAAGACTGGGAGCTCCCGGAGGATGATCTGCTGCAGCCGACGGGGAAGGAATGGCTACTCCAGGTGCTCGCTACCATACCAGAACCCCAGCGTGCAAGGACAATGTTGGTTCTATGGCGGATTTGGCACAATCATAATGAGATGACGCATAACAAGCCGTGTCCCTCAATCGAAGGCTCACGTCGCTTTCTGCTAAGCTACCTTAATTCCTTGTTGCTCATCAAACAGTTTTCTGCTGCTGACGTGGTGAAGGGTAAGATGGTTGTTGATTCTAATGCAGGTTTTCGAGCCAAGACCGAGGACCGGGATGGTAGGCACAAGACGCGGCAAGGATGGACTGCTCCAGTCCAGGGTAGTGCTAAGTTGAATACTGATGGCTCATTCCTAAGCACTAATGCGGCTGGAAACGGGCATGGTGCTGAGAGCCATCGTCGCTGCGGCTTGTCGCGAGGTAACTCATTGTAGAGATGCAACGGAAGCCGAACTGATGGCGATCGAGGAAGGAGTGCAACTGGGCCTCTTGTGGACGACGCAACCGTTCACCGTCGATACACATTGTTCTGAAGCAGTTGAACTCCTTAAAGAGTCCACACCAAATACATCCATGTATGCGTTCAGAGTTGCCTTCATTCATGATTTATTAAAGGAAAGGGATATATCTCTAGTCAAAATCAAACGTGAGGCCAATATGGCAAGCCACGAGCTAGCAAAGATAGGCAGGGTTAGTCATAGATCAGATGTTTGGTTTGTGAACTTTCCCCCGGTAGTATGTCGGGCGCTAGACCATGATTGTAATCCTTCTATCAATTAATATATTTCCCTTTCCCCGCAAAAAAAACTGATTGGAAGAGAAAAACGAGAAAGGTGCACTAATTCCCTCATTTATTTATCGTGAACTGGAGCGATTAATTAAGAGAGGTAAACAATTATTTGGAGACCCACGTCCGTCAACCTTATTAATACCACACTTGCCCAATCACAACCATATGCATGGCCACACTGGCATCACCGCATGACTTAATGATGAAATTAAATGCTAAATTGGGCCTAATTTTTCAGTATTTAGTTAAATTCACTAAGAGCAATTTCAATAGTGAGCTGCTGGCTATAAGCCAAGTGCCATATCATTTATAACCAACTTAGAACCGGGAATGGTGTTTTGGCACATGGGAGCATATGCTTCCTTTATTTTGAAATACATGTTATATACATTTTAAAATTTTAAAAAATTGAAACGAAAAATTCGCACGAACATTTTCACGTGCTACACGCTCACAAAGTCGTTTCATAAAAATCCGACTTGTCGTGTGACGTGTGTAAAAAAGACAAAATTCAATGCTGAAAATAAGGCTTTTTAGGAGATAAATTTTCTCTTTTTATACAGACCTTAAAACATATTGATTCTTTGTGAAACTTGACGAACATACGTATTTTGTGGAAACGTACATGTAGAATTTTTTGTCAAATTTTTTTGACATTTCGAAATATAACTTTTTGATAGAGGGAGCATATGCACCCGGGAGCCGAATTGAATTTCCGCTTAGAACCAACATATACAATAGTGAGCTATAAAAATGTAGTATTTTATCAATGTATGACTCACCTTTCACTTTCACAAAGTGCTTAGGAGCACGTGCTAGAGCTGACCCTTGCATAAGAGCCCACTCTCATTCTCTCTCCTCCTTTCTCTCCTCCAACTAAGCAATATTATATACTATTTTAATCCTTATAATCAGCTGACTAGGATTTATTGTACTTGCTCTAAGAGCCTAAGATTAGTCACAACGGGAAGTATCATACACTTATATCATGCACATAATACTAGTTTATGATACTATCTCCACAATGCATAGTATCATAAGATAATATTATAGTATCATCATATTTAATATTTTATAGAATCTCAATGTAAATTTGTGTACATGATCTATTTGTCATTATATTTTTTTAGTTTTACGTGCTATGATACGGTATCATATTATGATACCACACATATCTCTTAGCTCATTAATTTATGCGCCACATCAAATTTTTGCCAACATGGCATGCATGATACGTAGTACTACTTAGGCTGGCCATAGTGCTAGTATCATAGGTAGTATCATGTATACTAGGCCCACAAAAATGATGATGTGGCATGCAATTAAGGAGGAGAGATAGTATTAGAGTAACATAGGTAGATACTGTATCATAGCGCATGTTACGAGAAAAGTAAATGCCAAATTGATCTTGTACATAGATTTACATTGGGATTCTACAAAACAATAAATTTAGAAGTTTATGATACTACTCTATAATACCACCCACTATAGAGATAGTATCATAGACAAGTATCATATGCATGATACTAGTATATGATACTATGCACTATGACCAGCCTTAGGATACTCCCATTGTGACTAGTCTAAGGGCACGTACAATGAGGTGATGTCAGCCTTTCCTTAGATTTGCCACATTAGATTTTTTGCTTAGTTGGAGGAGAGAGAATGAAGAGAGAGAAAGTTGTCTTCCCTTAGCTAAGGGATCATCTCTTAGGAAGCTAAGGGATCATCTCTTAGGAAATAAGGGAAGACTATTTTCTCCATTGTATCACATATGTCTTTCCTTAGCAACAAATTTCCTACCAAAATTTAATTATTCATATTAATTACTAGAGATGGTTATAAAAGATAATGAATTGTATAACTTATATCTAATGACTTTTCTAGCTGATGTGGCGGAGTAAGGAAAAGTACCATTGTACATGCCCTAATAAACCGGTACGAAGGAAGTAATATAACTAGTTAACCACTGTTATCACCAGAATTTGACCGGATCAGAGGTGGGCCGCGATTAGGATGGGCTTGAAGAATATACATGGAAGAAATACATGAATCGGCCTTGTATACAAAGTTTGGGCTAGTTTGCCCGTGTATCTATAAATATAGTAGGATACGTGTCGGTTAGATAGAATTTGGCTCGTGCACGGTTGGGATTATTCCCACGTTAGAAAGTCTACGGACTATAAATATGTATCTAGGGTTATTGAGAAAGATAACAATCACGTTCATCACAAACCAATCTAGGCGCATCGCCAACCCCTTGTTTCGAGGGTTTCTTCCGGGTAAGCATCATGCTGCCTAGATCGCATCTTGCGATCTAGGCGATAACGTTTATTCGTTGATTCATGCGTTGCTCGTGCTGAAGCCTTGTTGATGGAGAGCAGCGTAGTTATCATAGATGTGTTAGGGTTAGCATTGTTTCATCGTATCATATGCTTTCGTCCATGCAACCCTTAGACGTCTAGCCTCCCTTACACCTATCTTAGGTGTAAGGGCGGCGCCCCGCTTGATCATTATTTAGCAGATCCGATCCGTTATGATTGCTCCTTGTTTCTTCAAGTATTAGTTTAATATCTGCATAGTTAGGCCTTGCAAACGGGTTGAAGGATCCAGTAGCACGTAGGGTGTAGTTTGCTAGCCCTAGATAAGATGTTCCGGGAATCGACTTCATGTTGGTTTTTAGGCCTTATCTAGAGTTGGTCTATTATCACCGTGCGTGGCTGCCAGGCTCAATCACGCGTAGGATATTCCGATTATGTGGTGAAAACCCTAAATCGTCGTAGGTCGTTTTAGCTTTATATTGATCAAGCAGGACCACCATGTGATCGTAGACCTCATACGAACCATGGGTGGATCGGCTCCTTGAGCCGATTCACAGGACAACCTGAGAGCCGATCGAGGCTCGTATTTAATGTTTACGTGTATGCCATGCAGGAAACTAAGCGAAGCAAATCCATCACCTTCCTGACCAGGTATAGGTCAGGTGGCACGCCCTTGCACCAGCATCGGACGTGCGTGCCGAGGCTTTGCGGGCCGTCGCTCGAGGGACCAGGGCCAGCCGCAGTCCTGGGAGCCTCCCGGCTCTACTGTGTTGCCCGTCGTTGCTCGCCGGTGGGTTTATGACCGCAACACATTCTGGCACGCCCGGTGGGACATCCCGGCGATGGAGAAGCAGCTAAAGGTACCCGAAGGCCACAAGATCCCCACGGCGCAGGAGCTGAACGGAAAGCCATACTGCAAGTGGCATAACACGTTCACCCATGCCACCAACGACTGCAGGGTGTGGCGTCAGCAGATCCAAATGGCGATAGAACAAGGGCGTCTAATTTTCAGCCGGTACGCCATGAAAGTCGACACACACCCCTTCCCCGCCGTTAACATGGTGGAGTGCACTTACCCTGGGAGGTGCCCGCCAGGTTTCTCGTTCAACATCAACATGGTAGGACCTGGGCACCACCCTGGTAAGGACAGTGACGAGGGCAGCTGCTCTCATAACAAGGACAAAGAGGAGGCCGTTCCGCGCGATCGGCTCCGGCACGATGGCAAGCGCTACATCACAGAGGGAGAAGTGAAGAATGTGAGATATCAGCGACCTCTCTCTGATCACCTCCTCAACAAATACGTGAGTCAATACGACCAACGCCGGCGATACGACGACGATGACGAAAGAGATCGTCTGGCTAGCAGGGACGCCAGGAGACATCGTCGGCATGATCGCGACGAGGAGAGATATGAGCGCCACGCCAAGGAAAAAGTCAAGAGAGCAAGACGACGTGGATAGGCACTGGGACTGTCCCTTCTTCGGACACCTGCTGGGATTCAGGAATGAGCCGATTGCCTACAATCGGCAACTGCCCAGAATGTAGACAGAAGAAGAAGGATGCAGGTGACGTGTCCGTGTTCAAACGTCTAGGGCCTCTCCCGCCTCGGAACAAGCACGTTGAGTCCTCTCGGGTGGAAGATCCCGAGGAGTTAGAAGACGATGATGAAGAAGAAGAAGATAAGTACCACCGGCCAAGGTGGTGCCCTGATGGACTCAGCCGTTCCCAAAAGCGTAGGGTTCAGCGACTACGTGGTTTGGAGGAAGCCGAAAGGTTATACCTGCACACGTTAAGGAAGGCGCGGCCTGATCCGGCCGCTGAAAATTCAGCGAACTCTGGACGAAGAAGGTCGGCCACAAAAGAAAGAGTGGCGCCCCAGACAAAGGAAAGCCGATGATGAGACATCGGCTGGCACAAACATGGTGTTCGTCCTCCCAGTGGAGTTTTATGCTCCAGGATTAGACGAAGCACCTGTGGCACAACTTGACTGCGGCCCACGGCCAGTTATCTTTGAGAAACCACGAGAAAGGAGCTACAGACACCTGAAGGCCTTGTACTTACGAGGTTATATCAATGGGCAGCCTGTCAACAAGATGCTGGTGGACACCGGAGCGGCAGTCAACATTATGCCATACTCCATGCTACGTCGGTTGGGACGCTCTAGCTCGGATCTGATCAAGACCAACGTTACACTGAGCGATTTCAACGGCCAAGCATCTGAAGCACAAGGTGTTCTGAACGTGGATCTGACCGTAGGAAGGAAAACCATCCCTACGACTTTCTTTATTGTCGATAGCAAGAGCACCTATGCTGTCCTCTGCTAGGGAGAGATTGGATCCACGCCAATCGTTGCATTCCATCCACGATGCACCAATGTTTAATACAAGTGGGATGGAGATGAAGTAGAGGTCGTCCACGCGAGATGACTCAGCCGAGATTTCAACGGCTGGCATGAACGTTTGGGAGACGACAGGCCAAGAGCCACTCTCAGGCATCACTTTGGACGACTGCGAGCGCATCGACGTGACGAAGGACGGGGTGAGGCTGGTCTTATCCATCGGCCTGACCGTGTAACAAGAGAAAAATCTATGGACGTACGTGGCAAGGCCGATCCTTGTGATCGGCCCCAAAAAATAAAAAGGGATAATCTTGTCTCAAGCATGTCACGTGGTTATAGTAAAGCAAGACCAAGATGTAAATCTTCATTGAGCAATTCAATCAACATGGAGGCCGATTCCAGCAATCGGCCAAAATTATCCTCACCATACGTTCTCTCGTGTTCAACGCCGATCTAACGGGCAACGGGTTTACGTCGGCTGATGAGCTGGAAGAAGTCAACATTGGTCCCGACGGAGCCGACGTTCAAGTACGGTGCCTTGGCTAACTACTGAGCCGATATCTGCGATGACCTGACAGATTCGGCTCGGGGGGCCCCTAATCAGATGAACATGTGCGATACATGTGCAGTGAAATATTGGGGGCCGATAGAAAATCGGCCAGTAAAAAAAATGTACACGCAAGTCACAGCCGATGCACAGACATCGACTTGAGAAAATATGCGAAGACAACAAGTACAGCCGATGCAAAGACATCGACTTCAGAATGTAAAAAGCCGATGCACAGCCATCGACTCTAGAGGTACAAGTTCAGCAAGACATTTATCAGTTTACACAGAGAGGCTCTCATCTGAAGGAACGCGTTGAGGGCGTGAAGGGCGTCGAAGCACGGATACGATCCACCTCGGCGATCTCAGCCTCGTCGTCCTCGTCTTTGCCCGTCACCCGACTGACCGTCAGGGCACGAATTTCAGCCGGATCGGTCTTCGGATCGGCCTGTGAGGCCTTTGCTTCCTCTTGAGAGCGGGCAATGAGGGTTTCCCTGTCTTGGATAAGCTGCTTGGTCACCCTGACCCTCTCTTCAAGGTTCTCTAGTTCCTTACGCAGGGTCTCGAGTTCGGCACTATTGGCAGAAGTGTCAGTTTTGGCGTCTAAAGCAGCCTTTTTCTCGTTGAGCCGTTGACATTTGTCTGCAATATCGGCTCTCAACGGAAGCTGGGCGCGACGAAGAATAATTCTTTGACGAGCCGATCGCACCCTTGACCTGAAAACCGACGAGGTCACAGCCGGCCAAAGCTTCACTCGCGGTGTCACCGGGAGATGGGGCTGGATGTCTTCGAGGATGCCCTTGATCTGCCTCGGGGTTTTCAACCAGGGTCTCAACCGAGGAGGAGAGCAAAGCCTTGAGACGCCGGAGTGGACCATGGACCGTGCTAGGGCTTGGCTCTTCACCCGCCTTGGAAGTAGGCCGGTTCGATGGATTCGGGATCGAACGTCGGCAAGCTTGAAAGATCGCAACCCCGATCGGACGAACAAGAGCGAGTATTAGTATACAACAAAGAAAAGGGTAGAGCCAAGGGAGTGGAGTGTACCTCTCCCAAAGTAGGAGGAGCAGCCGATGTTGTGATAATCGGCTTTTCCGTGGACTTGGCTAGGTTAGCCACTTGGTCGGCCACGCTCGTCGAGGTGGCTAGGTCTAGCGTGGCGGATGGCATCAGTACCTCTTCAACGTCCCCGCTAGAGGTCTCATTAGTCTCGCAAAAGAAATGGTGAGCCGATCCAAGTAGCAATGGGACGGCATGAAATATGAACTCGGTGAAGCAATTACATTTGAAACCTCCTGGCTTGGCGAGGAAACTCATGGGTCTTTGCGAGCCCTTTTGACGCATCGACGCTTCACACGTGACCCTGTTTTGATTGAAGCTTGAGGAGCAACAGGCTCGGGAGTCGACCTTTTCCTAGAAGCCGACGCTGGCGAGTCCGTCTGACTCTGTGTGGTGGATCTCCCGGAGTTGCCCGGGTTCGAGTCCCTTTGGCTGGACTGTGCCTCCCCGCTGGAGTTCTCTTCGGTGGAAGTCTGTAAAAAGAAGTACAAGCATATTGCAAAAGACTGGGAGGACAGATAAATCTAGTCAAGGCACGAGTCAGCTTACATGCAAGCTTTCTTGGACAGGAGCTTTGCGCTTCAGGGTTTTTCTGGAAGCTACTTTCCTCACTGCCTTCCTCGTCTGGATTGAGGCTCGGGGGGCAACTGGCCCCGAGGATGCTTTACTCTTGGGAGCCGATTTCGGTGAAATCGGCTGGCTCTGCATTATGACCTTCTTCAGGGGTGGCGAGCTCTGACAGAAGAGAACCACCGGGGCTGGTGGAAGGAATTTGAAGGGGGAGCCATCGGCTTGCGTGGGCTCTGGGCCATCTTGTTGCTGCCAAGAGATAGAGCCAGGTTACAGACAATCACCATGAGCCATTGCAAGAAATTTATATGTAATGGTATCTGGTGTGCAAGAACGTCATATTCGGCATCAAGTTGCTTCAGCAACGGTCCTAGAGCTCTTCTGAAGGCGTGGGTCTTCCACATGGACCACCAAGTCTCGAAACCATCGGTAGTGATGGTGAAACAGAGGTTGTGAGGAATTGGAATGGCTAGAGCGTCAAAAAAGGTATAGCACCTTTGGCCGATAGGATGTCGAGCGGTTCGGCTCGCTGTGCCGTCGGGTGGTGGAGAAAGAAGTGTGGGGGCACTTGCCCGAGACCAAGCTGCCGGGCTACTACCACCGGTTGGTAAGACTCATAACTAGGCTTGATGAT
>NC_061512.1:96566233-96736554 GCF_022539505.1 Lolium rigidum | reverse complement strand
AAGTTAATTAGGACAAGGTGCGGGCACTATTAGTATACTATGCATGAGACTTGCAACTTGTAAGATATAACTTTCATAACTCATATGCTTTATTACTACCGTTGACAAAATTGTTTCATGTTTTCAAAATAAAAGCTCTAGCACAAATATAGCAATCGATGCTTTCCTCTTTGAAGGACCATTCTTTTTACTTTTATGTTGAGTCAGTTCACCTATTTCTCTCCACCTCAAGAAGCAAACACTTGTGTGAACCGTGCATTGATTCCAACATACTTGCATATTGTACTTGTTATATTACTCTATGTTGACAATTATCCATGAGATATACGTGTTACAAGTTGAAAGCAACCGCTGAAACTTAATCTTCCTTTGTGTTGCTTCAATGCCTTTACTTAGATTTATTGCTTTATGAGTTAACTCTTATGCAAGACTTATTAATGCTTGTCTTGAAGTACTATTCATGAAAAGTCTTTGCTGTATGATTCACTTGCTTACTCATGTCATTACCATTGTTTTGATCGCTGCATCCACTACATATGTTTACAAATAGTATGATCAAGGTTATGATGGCATATCACTTCAGAAATTATCTTTGTTATCGTTTTACCTCGCTCGGGATGAGCAGTAACTAAGCTTGGGGATGCTTGATACGTCTCCGACGTATCGATAATTTCTTATGTTCTATGCCATATTATTGATGATACCTACATGTTTTATGCACACTTTATGTCATATTCGTGCATTTTCTGGAACTAACCTATTAACAAGATGCCGAAGTGCCGCTTCGTTTTTCGCTGTTTTTGGTTTCGTAAATCCAAGTAACGAAATATTCTCGGAATTGGACGAAACGAAGACCCGAGGGCCTATTTTTCCACGAACCTTCCGAAGACCGAAGAACATACGAAGTGGGGCCACGAGGTGGCCAAACCACATGGCGGCGCGGCCGGCGGGGGCCCGCGCCGCCCTGTGGTGTGGGCCCTCGTGCCGGCCCCCGACTCTGCCCTTCCGCCTACTTAAAGCCTCCGTCGCGAAACCCCCGATGCGAAAAACCACGATACGGAAAACCTTACCGAGACGCCGCCGCCGCCGATCCCATCTCGGGGATTCCGGAGATCTCCTCCGGCACCCCGCCGGAGAGGGGATTCATCTCCCGGAGGACTCTACACCGCCATGGTCGCTCCGGAGTAATGAGTGAGTAGTTCACCCCCGGACTATGGGTCCATAGCAGTAGCTAGATGGTTGTCTTCTCCTCATTGTGCTTCATTGTTGGATCTTGTGAGCTGCCTAACATGATCAAGATCATCTATCCGTAATTCTATATGTTGTGTTTGTCGGGATCCGATGGATAGAGAATACCATGTCATGTTAATTATCAAGTTATTACATATGTGTTGTTTATGATCTTGCATGCTCTCCGTTTCTAGTAGAGGCTCGGCCAAGTTTTTACTTTTAACTCCAAGAGGGAGTATTTATGCTCGATAGTGGGTTCATGCCTCGCATTGACACCTGGGGAGTGACGAAACCCCTAAGGTTGTGTTGTGCTGTTGCCACTAGGGATAAAACATTGGCGCTATGTCCGAGGATGTAGTTGTTGATTACATTACGCACCATACTTAATGCAATTGTCTCGTTGCTTTGCAACTTAATACCGGAAGGGGTTCGGACGATAACCTCGAAGGTGGACTTTTAGGCATAGATGCAGTTGAATGGCGGTCTATGTACTTTGTCGTAATGCCCAATTAAATCTCACTATACTTATCATGTCATGTATGTGCATTGTTATGCCCTCTCTATTTGTCAATTGCCCGACTGTAATTTGTTCACCCAACATGCTTTTATCTTATGGGAGAGACACCTCTAGTGAACTGTGGACCCCGGTCCATTCTTTTAATACCGAAATACAAATCTCGCTGCAATACTTGTTTTACTCGTTTTCTCTGCAAACAATCATCTTCCACACAATACGGTTAATCCTTTGTTACAGCAAGCCAGGTGAGATTGACAACCTCACTGTTTCGTTGGGGCAAAGTACTTTGGTTGTGTTGTGCAGGTTCCACGTTGGCGCCGGAATCTCTGATGTTGCGCCGCACTACATCCCGCCGCCATCAACCTTCAACGTGCTTCTTGACTCCTACTGGTTCGATTAAACCTTGGTTTCTTACTGAGGGAAACTTGCCGCTGTGCGCATCACACCTTCCTCTTGGGGTTCCCAACGGACGTGTCAACTACACGCATCAGGGAACACATTGAGAAGGTGCATTCCGCTTATCATCTTTGGAGGGCTGGCATTACTTGTATCTCGTTTTCTTATTTCTGTTTTGCTATAACCTGTGATGTAATGCCATTTTGTTTTGCTATTTTTGCGAGGCATTGAAGGATCCCAAGAGTAGAAAGAAAAAGGCTTCTGTTAGAAAGACAAGCCCAGGGAGGAGGAGTAAGAGGTTGCTAAAGGAACAAAGTTCAATTCCTCCTATTAGAGTGTTTGCTGATGCTCCAGGAGTGAGAAAGAGGCATCTGGAACCTGTTGCTGAAGCTCCTTCCAAAAGAGTCACCAGGAGGACATCAAGTGAAGCGTCTGCAACCAACAATGAAGATACTCCGCCCCGCAACAATCGTAGTAGCTCACCGCAGATTGATGAAAGGATCGATGAAGCAAGCACTGTTCGCAGGGACACAGGTCCTACTGCATCTGATGTCATGGTCCATCAGCACTTTGATTCCGATGGTTTTCTTGATCCCGAGGATGATGAAGGCAAGTTTTTGTTGGACAGCTGTCCACACTATCTATCGCCTTTTTTGTTTATCTTTATAAACTCTTTTGGTTGTGGGTGCTCGCTTTCGACATGATCTTTGTATGTATGCTATTCAGGTGGAACCACCGCTGCGGTGGCCGTAAAAGGAAGGGCACCGGGCTGGAGCAGATTTGCAAGGGGATGGGAGTCAAGCTTACCATTGAGATTCCTCCAGTGGCTGAAACGTCTCGAGAAGCCTTTGCCTCGCTGCCAAGTTTGCATCGGAGGGTGGAATGCTTGCAAGAGGCCAGATGCCGCTCCTTCCGCATTTCAAGTTGTACAAGAGGGATGAGAATTTGTTGGCCGACTTCGTTGGAAAGATGGGGGTAATCTTCTTCATCACCAGTTCATTTGTTAGATGATAGGAGTGCTTGCTTGATTGTTCATAGTTCATGATAACTAACCTCGTCCTTGCCCTTGTTTGCTTTGTAGGCAAATTTCAACATGGACACGGAGTCGGAAGACATCCGAGAAGGCTTGCTATGACGTACTGCGGAAAGTGTCGAAGAACGAGCGCTACATCCCGAAAAGGGACTACTTCGACAAAGTACCAAGCAAATGAAGTCAGCATCAAGTCCCCTGTTAAGGATGTCTCGTGATGAAGAATGGGAAGCTCTAAGCCGCTCGTGGGTAACCCCAAGACACGGGGTATGTTCTTTGCTTCAGTTGCAGTCATTAGTGCTTGCATGGTAGACATGATGCTCATCGTTATAGTGTGCACATTGCTGAATATCATGATTGTGCCCTTCTGCAGAACACATGTACCAAGAACAAGGACAGTCGTGCTGCGGTCAAATTTGGCCAAAAGACTGGCTCTCGTAGCTATGCTGCTCATCTGTATGCAACTGTAAGAACACTCTTACAGAATTTCCTTTTGCATCTTACTCTTGTCTCCACAAGCTTATGTTCTGATTCTTGGTGAACATCATTTCCAGAGGGAGGAGCGCAGAGGTGAAGAGCTAGATGCAGTCGACATCTTTAAGGCGACCCATCACAGCAAGAAGGATGGTTTCTCTGAGGAAGCTCTAGCTGCAATAGTAAGTGACTTGTTCATTTCACTTTTGTGAACCATTCTTGGACCTGTTCGTTTCCTGAATTGATGAATCTTTTGGAAATGGATCTCCAGGCTGATATGGAAGCTGAGATGGCTATTCCTGTGCCAGAAGGTGCACCGCCAAGGTCTGCAGTCGCTGTTGTTCCAAACGTTCTTAGCAAAGAAGCCAAGCACAGCACTTTCCTGAAGAATGCTGGACTTCAGCCCAGTTCCACTGTCAAGCTCAACAAGCCCACCGCAGCTGCTGTATCGGCGCATGTTCATGACCTGGAAGCACAGCTGAAGAGGTCCCAGGAGGAAGCTGAACAGATGAAGCAGCAGTTTGCTGCCATCATGGAAGAAGCTGCTGCCCAGAAGGAGAAGCAAGCGGCAAATGAAGCCGCACAAGCTCAGCGTGACACGTCCTATGAAAATCGGTAATAGGAAAGATACAATGTTGGCCCTAGGGTTCATGTACAAACGAAGTAGAAGGCTCTAGGGCCTTCAATTCTGTGCCGCCTCTTACCCGAGTGAGTGGGTTAAAAAACGGCCCATTGGCCTTCCCCTTCAACCTCTTTTTTTTTTATCTTTGTAGATTTCTCAGGAAAATAACTAGGAGGGCACGTACTAGGTTTCAAAAAACGATATAAAGCCCCTTGTTTCATTCGAAGAAGTTGCCGAGAGGTTCCTGGAATTAGGAAAAATTATGCAAAAGACCCTGGTTTTTTTTCTAGAGATTAACATGAGGACACCGGATTTATGGAAAAATCTGCGAGCCCCTGGTTTTCAAGAAAATTTATTGCATATCCAACACACCCTGCAAGTATCATGCTTAGTTGTCCCACTTTTCTCCGCTTCATGCTTAGAGCATCTTCAGTCACGTCCTTCAAAGCGGCCCCCAAACAACGCCGGATTGAACGTTTGGGGGACGCGTTAGCGTGGTGCCGTGCTTGGGGCGCGTCTCTCCCCAATCGCACCCTCTATTTAGAAGCCCCAAAATAATAAAGATGCACAAACATAAAAGTTTCATTAAAATTTGATTATATTTTACAAGTTTAAATGAAAACGGCTAGGATCATCTAAACCGTAGCCTGTTGGCCGCTTGGCGGTGCGCTCGACGGTCCTGCCCTGTCGTCGCCTCCCCTCCGCCGCTGCTCGTTCACCGTGCGCCGCCTCTCCCTCTAGAACATGACGAGAACACTCCATTCCGCCGCGTCGTCGCCTCCCCTCCACCGCTACTCTGGTGCCTGCTGGAGGGAGAGGTCGACGGTGCGGCGCCACCGCGCATCGTTGTCCTCCTCGCGGGCACAGGCGTCGTCCTGCAGCTTCTTCTGCGAGTCGAAGGAATCGACGATCACCCACTGTTGCGCCGCCTTCTCCTCCGGGTCAGACCGTCGTCGGATCAATCGATGTCATTGTCGTCCTCGTTGTCCTTGACCTTGTCCTCCGCTTCCACCGCCGTCATCTCTTCCGCCTCCTAGGCCACCAATACCGTGGCCGCCACCTTCTCCCGTAGTTGCTGCTCCAGCTCCTCCCTCCGCTGGCGATGCTAGAGCTCCCGCCTCCGAATCCGCTACGGCAGCTCCTCCACAAGCCGATGCTCGTGCAGCTCATCCCAATGCCACCACTGTCCTCCGCACGCCGCAGCTCTCCAAGCTCCTCCCCTCTGCTCCTGGAGGGACTCTTCCGCCGCGACAATGTTTGCCTCTCGCGTTTCCCGCTCGAGCTCGCCAAACTCATCGGCGACAAACGCCTCTATGCTGGCTGCTTGCGCCGTCGTCTCCCACTACTCATTGTCCGCCAGCTCTGGGTCAACATCAAACTCGACCAGTGCTAGGGGTGGAGATGTAGGTGGAGGTGGAGACAGTGGTGGATGCAACTGGCCTTCGCCGGCGCGGCTCATCATTGCGTAGGTGGTATGCATGCGATGATGCATGTTTTGCAATGGAGAAAGGGATGTCGGCGGTTGTGGTGACGTCCATTGAGGAGAGGCGGGAAGAAAGCGCGGGAAGAGGTGAGAACTCGCGGGAAGAAAGCGCGGGAACTAACGATGACGTGCGAACGACGGCGACACGTGGAGGAGACGTAGCGACGCATCGGGGAGGCGTAGCGCCGACAGGACATCTCACCTGCCCTTATGTTGCCATTAAGTTAAAGCTGCAGCTCTTCCTTCATGTGTCAATGACGCGTCGGGCCTGCCACTCGTGGCTCGTTTCCGCGCTCTGTCTGGCACGCCCGCAACGTCCCCTGTGGAGCGGGGATGACCTCGGGGCGCCGAACACCGTATTGAGCCGCGTCGGGCGGAAAGACCCTTTGAGGCACTTGACTGGGGCCGGTTATATATTCGGCGTGCCTCAAAAACCTTTGGAAACGCTTAGGGGGACGCGACTGGAGATTCTCTTAGACTACACCAATGGACGCATGCAAAAAAATATGATGTAGCAGTGCAATTAAAGATGAGAGAGATTATAGTAGTATTTCCTCTGTCTCGGTTTACCATGCCTACAATTAAATGTGATACCATATCATACTTGTAGTACTAAAAAGTTTAATGTCAAATAGATCTTGTACATAGATTTACATTAAGATTTCGCAAATTAATAAATATAATATAAATAGCATACTACTATATAATATCATACATTGTGGAGATGGTATCATACACTAAGAGCAAGTACAATAGATCCTACTCAGCAGGCTATAAGCAGATCCACATCAGCAAAATCCTAGTTGAAAGCGAGAGAAATGAGAAGAAAGAGGGGGGCGGGCGCTCTATTCTATCCATCGCCGACTACAACACAAGAAGGAAGATAGGTATAGCCCGCATGCAGCTAGTGCATGGCGCTAAGCAAGCTGCAAGCATTCAATGCATGCATGTCTCACGTGTCTTGCATGCAAGTATATCAATCTAAAAAAGAAATAGTTTAATATTGAGTAAAGCCATCTTATGTTAGTTTATTGTACAAGTGCTTACTTTATAAATGCTCTTATTGACATGGCAGATTACATATAGCCAGTAGTCAACTGTATTGTTGTTCTTGCTCTAATATCATATGCATGATTACTACCAATTACGACCAGTCTTAGTTTTTGTTTTCTTAAAAAAAGGTGACGTCTTTAATTAGAGATCCATTGTCCTCCACCGATTCCAGGAATCATTGTTGCTGAACAGCAAAAACTCGGTTTCCTTTTGCTCTTGTCATTTCCTTGCTTGCCTAGTCTGGAAGGTTGATAAAACACCAGATAAATGGAGTAACAGCTCGCACGCAAAGGAGCATAATGTTATTGTGTCTGATCAAAGAGTTTGGTAAGCACTAGTAGAAAAAGAGGCTTTCATATGACTCCTTTAGTCCCCAAAATGTCAGAACCGCGATTAATGGGGTCTTTAGTCACGGTTCTGCAGGAGAACCGCGACTAAAGCTCTAGGCCCAGCGGGCTCGGTCGACAGCTGGTGTCCGGGCAGGGTTTTAGTCCTGGTTGACATGGCCAACCGCGACTAAAGGTCCTCAGGCCTGGCCGAAGGCTTTTAGTCACGGTTAGCCAGGCCAACCGGGACTAAAGGCCCATCCCTATAAATACACTTCAGCACACTTCGCTTAGCAACTTGGTGTGCCACTTCTATTCACAAGGGGTGGTGGGTTTGCCTTGGATCATCTTATGCACACAAGGTGTTCGACGAAATGCCCGAGAGCATGAAACAAACATGATATGAAGTGTTCGAGCCACACTTAAGTTTCTCATTTATTTTTCCTTCTCGATCGCGGTTAGCAACTTGAACCTTTCATGTGTCATTGATAAAATATGCATGTGTGTAGTTCATTGTTTAATTTCTATTATTTCTAACTAGTTAGTTTAACAAATGCATGATGGTTAATTATATACTTTATATAATAATAATGCAGATGAATCGACAATGGATGTACGGTAACCGACTCTCGGGCGAGTTCATTACGGGTTTGAATGATTTCCTCGTAGTGGCTAATGCGTACAAGAAGGGGGTTTTGTTATCTGTCCATGTACTGCCTGTAAGAATCAGAAGGGTTACTCTTCCTCAAGATTCATTCACGTGCACCTGCTTCAGCACGGTTTCATGTCAAGCTATAATTATTGGACCAAGCATGGAGAAAGAGGGGTTAGAATGGAAGAAGATGAATAAGGGGATGATATCGATGACAACTATCCTGATCATTTCGGTGATACTTTCATGGAGGATGCTGAAGGAGGGGAAGATGAAGGGGAAGGTGAAGAAGAGGCACGTGATGAGCTCGCTGATGATCTTGGTCGGACCATTGCTGAAGCACGGAGATGCTGCGAAACTGAAAATGAGATGGAGAATTTGGATCGCATGTTAGAGGATCACAAAAAGTCGATGTACCCAGGATGCGGTAATGGTCTGAAAAAGCTGGGCTGCACACTGGATTTGCTGAAATGGAAGGCACGGGAAGGTGTAGCTGACTCAGGATTTGAAAATTTACTGACAATGTTGAAGAATATGTTTCCAAAGAATAACGAGTTGCCCGCCAGTACGTACGAAGAAAAGAAGTTTGTCTGCCCTCTAGGTTTAGAGGTTCAGAAGATACATGCATCCATTAACGACTGCATCCTCTACCGCGGTGAATACGAGAATTTGAATGAATATCCGGTATGCACTGCATTGCGTTATAAGATCAGAGGCGATGACCCTGGTGACGATGTTGAGGGCGAGAAACCCAGGAAGAGGGTTCCCGCCAAGGTGATGTGGTATGCTCCTATAATACCACTCTGTTGAAACGTCCGTTCGGGAACAAAGAGCATGCCAAGTTGTTGCGATGGCACAAAGAGGACCGTAAGTCCGACGGGGAGTTGAGACACCCCGCTGATGGAACGCAATGGAGAAAGATCGACATAGAGTTCAAAGATTTTGCAGCTGACGCAAGGAACATAAGATTTGGTGTAAGTACAGATGGCATGAATCCTTTTGGCGAGCAGAGCTTCAGCCATAGCACCTGGCCCGTGACTCTATGCATCTACAACCTTCCTCCTTGGTTGTGCATGAAGCGGAAGTTCATTATGATGCCAGTGCATCCCAGGTCCGAAGCAACCCGGAAACGACATCGATGTGTACCTAAGGCCATTAGTTGATGAACTTTTACAGTTGTGGGGAAGACCTGGTGTACGTGTGTGGGATGAGCACAAAGAAGAGGAATTTGACCTACGAGCGTTGCTTTTCGTAACCATCAATGATTGGCCTGCTCTTAGTAACCTTTCAGGAAAGACAGATAAGGGATACAATGCATGCACGCACTGATTACATGAGACTGAAAGTATATATTTGGGTAATTGTAAGAAGAACGTGTACCTGAGGCATCGTCGATTTCTTCCCCGACATCATAACTTAAGAAAGAAAGGCAAGCATTTCAACGGCAAGGCAGATCACCGGCCGAAGCATGCGGAACATACGGGTGCTGAGGTATTTGATATGGTCAAGGATTTGAATGTCATCTTTGGAAAGGGTCCTGGCGGACAATCAGTTCCGCAGGGAGTTGACGGGCACGCACCCATGTGGAAGAAGAAATCTATATTTTGGGAGCTAGAATATTGGAAAGTCCTAGATGTCCGCTCTGCAATCGACGTGATGCATGTTACGAAGAATATTTGCGTGAACCTGCTAAGCTTCTTGGGCGTGTATGGGAAGACAAATGATACAAAGGAAGCACAGCAGGACGAGCAACGTTTGAAAGACCCAGAAGACCGGCATCCGGAATGGTTTCAAGGTCGTACCAGCTACGCTCTTACCAAAGAAGAGAAGGTCATATTTTTTGAATGCCTGAGCAGTATGAAGGTCCCGTCTGGATTCTCGTCGAATATAAAGGGAATAATAAATATGGCGGACAAAAAGTTCCAAAACCTTAAGTCTCATGACTGCCACGTGATTATGACGCAATTGCTTTCGATTGCTTTGAGGGGGCTCCTACCGAAAAATGTTCGAGTAGCCATTGTGAAGCTATGTGCATTCCTCAATGCAATATCTCAGAAGGTAATCAATCCAGAAGATCTACCACGGTTACAGAACGATGTGGTCCAATGTCTTGTCAGTTTCGAGTTGGTGTTCCCACCATCATTCTTCAATATTATGACGCACCTCCTGGTTCACCTAGTCGAAGAGATTTCCATTCTCAGTCCTGTATTTCTACACAATATGTTCCCCTTTGAGAGGTTCATGGGAGTATTAAAGAAATATGTTCGTAACCGTGCTAGGTCAGAAGGAAGCATCGCCAAGGGCTATGGAAATGAGGAGGTAATTGAGTTTTGTGTTGACTATGTTCCTGACCTTAAGACGATTGGTATTCCTCAATCGCGGCACGAGGGGAGACTAAGTGGAAAAGGCACGATCGGAAGGAAATCAATGATATGTATGGACGGTCATTCTATGACTGAACCACACCACACAGTTCTGTAAAATTCCAGCTTGGTGGCTCCGTACTTCGAGGAACACAAGAATATTTTACGCTCGGACAACCCGGGGAAGCCTGAATCCTGGATTAGAAAGGCCCACATGGAGACTTTGGGCGGTTGGTTGCGAAAAAATTTAATGAATGACAATGATGTTGGAGATCAGCTGTACATGTTGGCCAAGACACCATCTTCGACTATAACGACTTTCCAAGGGTACGAGATAAATGGGAATACATTTTACACGATCGCCCAAGATAAAAAGAGCACCAACCAAAACGAGTGGTGTCCGCTTTGATGCAGCAACCGAGAATGGGCAAACGGTCACATATTATTGTTACATAGAGGAGATATGGGAACTTGACTATGGACCCTCCTTTAAGGTCCCTTTGTTCCGGTGCAAATGGTTCAAGCTAACAGGAGGTGGGGTAAAGGTGGACGAGCAATACGGAATGACAATGGTGGATTTCAACAATCTTGGTTACCTTGACGAACCATTCGCCCTAGCCAAAGATGTCACTCAGGTTTTCTATGTGAAGGACATGAGTAGCAAACCGAGGAAAAGGCAAGATAAGAAAACGAGTACATCATGCGATGATCCAAAGCGCCACATTGTTCTTTCAGGAAAAAGAAACATCGTGGGAGTGGAGGACAAGACAGACAAGTCAGAAGATTATAATATGTTTGGTGAAATTCCGCCCGTCAAAGTGAACACTGACCCAAGCATTAGGTTAAATGATGAGGATTCTCCATGGATACGGCACAATCGTAAGCAAGGGACACATGGGAAGAAATGATGTGTAATAATTTATTGTACAACACTTTGTTGAATGGATCATGTGAATTATATTATATGTGATTTGTTTGGTGTCCATTTTCGAATGATTCGATTGATTCGAGATACCACTAATGATACATGAAATTTGAACTACAACCAGTGATGTGAAGGACATGCCTATGCCTAGGAGTACATCTTGGAATGTTGGGGTGGTTTAATCATACTCCTGCCTAGGCCTATAATATGCATACTCGTAGACTTCGTAGCGCCGCCGTTGTACTGGTAGTCGTCGCCTTCTAAGTTGCCGCCGTCGTCGTCGCTGCCGTCGCTGTCGTCTTCGCTATCGTCGGGCGGCGCTCGTGGCTCGAACCTCGACTGGTACTGAGGGTAGCGCAGGCGGGGGATATCGCCGTCCGTGATGTAGTCCATGACGCTCTGTAGAGTCCGGCCGCCCCACCATAGCCGACGGCCGGCCTCGTGGAAGTTCCCAGGAGGCAGACCGTCCTCCTCATACCTGGCGAGCGCCCTCTCACGTTGATTGATGAAGAAGGCGTCCCAAATCTGCTGGTTGTCGGGATGCCAGCGGGGATTCATCCGCTGCTCTGGCGTGAGGTCGAGGTAGTAGTGGTTCTTGATGGCCGCCCGGCGTGCGGTATCCTGAGGGACGGGAGGGACCGGCAAGCCTCCGGCGCTTAGGCTCCAGCCGGCGGGGCCGCGGTAGCCCGGTGGGCAAGGGTAGTTCGAGGCGCAAAGCTCTTCCACCTGCTGGTAGGTTAAAGTGGGTACGGTGGAAGCCATGAGAGAGTGATGAGAGATTGAGATGTGATAATGCTAGCCAAGCCGGGCTACATATATATATAGTGTAACGGCCCAGGTTAGTACCCCTATAGTTTTTGCTTGCTCTTTTCTTTTATGCATCATGCATGCATCACATCCATGTTTTAACCAAATAAAATTATTTTATAAAACTCTAACTCCTTATTTTTCTCTCTCATATGGTTTTAATAAACCCTTCTCTCTCTTTTCCTTCGGATAATCCCTAAACCCCTCTCCTTTCCTTATTTTATAATTAAGCATGTTCAACAATTAATTTCGATTAAAAATGTGTTTTGTTTTGATTAAAAGTAAATAAATATTTTGCAAAACTACTTTTGAATCTCACCCTCACCTCTATTTAAAAATTCAAATAGAAAAGATTTTGAATTCAAAAGGTTTAAACAAAAAGAGAAAAAGAGAAAAAGGTTTAAAAATAAAAACAGAAAACCCTAAACCTATCTTCCTCGGGCTTTCTCCCTTTCCCTAGCCCATTTCTCCTCCTCTCCCTCTCTTCCCGCAGCTTTCTTCCCTCCAGCCCAGCTCGGCATCGGCCCAACTCCACCTTCCCTCCGTTTTGGCCCGTACCCCTTCGTGGGAAAAGAATCTTCTCCACCTTGTCGTCTTTCTCCTTCCACACGCAGAGAACATGAAGCCCCCCGTCGTTGTCCTCCACCACCGAGGTCCCTCTCCACATGCTCCCTTCCCCCTCCTCTTTATCTCTCCGCAAACCCTAGCCCCTCTCATACTCCCTCCTCACGCCGCCGCCTCCTTCTCCCTCTCCCCTCTTTCTTTTCTCCAAGACGGGCGAGCTCCACCTCACAGCACACCATGGCCCCGACGTTACCGACCACCCCGCGTCTCGCCGACGCCACGTCGAGCTACGCCTCGTCTACTTCTTCAACCCCCTGCAAGGAATTGTCCTCGTTCTTCCCCAATCCACGACAAATCGCCATTTTCTTCTCCGACCCGGCGCCGTTTCCCGTCGATTACGGCGACCTTTGACCTTCCCCGGCACCGGCGAGCGGACGTCGAGCTTCGGGGTAAGGTTCCGCACCTCCTGGACCCCTTCCCCCCTTTTCGTTGGTTTTATTTCCGCTTCTCACCATGGAGGCCGACATCTCCTCCGCAGATCCTCATCGACGGCGATGCTCCGGTGAGTCCCCGGCGACGCTGCTGCCCCCATCTTGTCCGCGCTGGCGAGGCGCACCTCCTGCACCCACGCTAGTTTCCTGGGAAGCCCTTCGTCGTCCGCGCGCATCCGCGCCATGCCGCGGTGACCACGCTCGTTGGAACGCGAGCAGCATCGCCCCGCGTCGAACACCTTGTGGGCGCGTGATACGTCTCAAACGTATATATAATTTCTTATGTTCCATGCTAGTTTTATGACAATACTCACATGTTTTATATGCACTTTATATCATATTATGGAATTTATTGGACTAACCTATTAACAAGATGCCACAGTGCCAGTTTCTGTTTATTATGTCTGTTTATTGGAGAAAAGGCCCAAAAAACAAAGTGCTCGGAAAAATCCAGAAAAATCACAGAAATTCTATTTCGCCGGAAGACTCACGGAGTCAGAAGGGCAAGCCAGGGGGAGGCCCAGGGCCTCCACACCATAGGCCAGCGCGGCCAGAGGGGTGGCCGCCCCACCCTATGGGGTGGGCCCCTCGGGACTCTTCCGACTCCGCCTCTTCGCCTATATAATCTCTCGTGACCTAAAAACCCGACACCAATTGACGAAACTCCAGAAAGACTCCAGGGACGCTGCCGCCATCGCGAAACTCCGTTTCGGGGGACAGAAGTCTCGTTCCGGCACGCCGCCGGGACGGGGAATTGCCCCCGGAGTCATCTCCATCGACACCACCGCCATCTTCATCGCCATCGCTGTCTCGCATGATGAGGAGGGAGTAGTTCTCCCCCGAGGCTGAGGGCTCTACCTGTAGCTATGTGGTTCATCTCTCTGTCCCATGTGATCTTTATGTGATCATGAGCTTTGTATCACTATTAATCTATGTGCTACTCTAGTGATGTTATTAAAGTAGTCTATTCCTCCTCCACGATGTAATGTCTACAGTGTGTGCATCATGTAGTACTTGGCGTAGGTTATGATTGTAATCTCTTGTAGATTATGAAGTTAACTATTACTATGCACTCTAGAGGTTACTTTAATATGAACTCCGGAATTACTCTCCACGGTGTGACGGTGACGAGTGTGCGCGTCGTGTGTGATTCCTTTATGAAGTTGTGGAGCTTGTTTACTCCGGCTTGAGGGTGCTCTTGTAGCCCTACACAATGAATGGTGTTTGTTATCCAACAAGAGAGTGTGAGAAAGTAGCACAAGTGAAGAGAAGTTATTTATTTATGTGATCATTGTTGAGAGTGTCCACTAGTGAAAGTATGATACCTAGGCCTTGTTTCCAAATATTGAATCATCGTTTATTTACTGTTCTACTGCATGTTTACTTGCTGCCATATTTATTTCAGATTGTTATTACCACTCATATTCATCCATAGCACTTGCATCTTACTATCTCTTCGCCGAACTAGTGCACCTATACATCTGACAAGTGTATTAGGTGTGTTGGGGACACAAGAGACTTCTTGTATCGTAATTGCAGGGTTGCTTGAGAGGGATATCTTTGACCTCTACCTCCCTGAGTTCGATAAACTTTGGGTGATTCACTTAAGGGAAACTTGCTGCTGTTCTACAAACCTCTGCTCTTGGAGGCCCAACACTGTCTACAGGAATAGAAGCGTGCGTAGACATCAAGCTATTTTCTGGCGCCGTTGCCGGGGAGGTAAGGTAAAAGGAATTCACATCCTCCGACTACTAAGCTATTTCCTAGCACTGTTGCCGGTGTGTGAGTGCTCGAAGCTATTTCCTTTAGATCCTGCAATTGCATCTTTTTGTTTCTTGTTTTCACTAGTTAGGCTTAATGGAAAACAACAAAAATATTAGAGATCTTTATAGTATTTATCTTGAGTTAGGACATGAGGTGTTTGAAGAGAAAATTAAAAAAACCAATGGAACTTTATATGCATGTGATGTCTACGGGAGCTTCTATTCTTGTAGACAGTGTTGGGCCTCCAAGAGCAGAGGTTTGTAGAACAGCAGCAAGTTTCCCTTAAGTGGATTACCCAAGGTTTATCGATCTCAGGGAGGAAGAGGTCAAAGATATCCCTCTCATGCAACCCTGCAACCACAAAGCAAGAAGTCTCTTGTGTCCCCAACACACCTAATAGGTGCACTAGTTCGGCGAAGAGATAGTGAAATACATGTGGTATGAATAAGTAGTAGCAACGGCACCGGAACGAGTGCTTTGCCCAGGACAGTAAACAAGCGGTAGTAACGCAGCGGTAGTAACGCGATAGAAACGAGTAAACAAGCAGCGATAGCGATATTTAGGAACAAGGCCTAGGGATTAGACTTTCACTAGTGGACACTCTCAACATTGATCACATAACAGAACGAGATAAATGCATACTCTACACTCTTGTTGGATGATGAACACATTGCGTAGGATTACACGAACCCTCAATGCCGGAGTTAACAAGCTCCACAATAATGCTCATATTTTAGTAACCTTTAGTGTAAGATAGATCAAAAGACTAAACCAAGTACTAGCATAGCATGCACACTTTGTCACCTTCATGCATATGTAGGAGGAATAGATCACATCAATATTATCATAGCAATAGTTAACTTCGCAATCTACAAGAGATCATGATCATAGCATAAACCAAGTACTAACACGGTGCACTCACTTGTCACCTTTGCACACGTGCGGGAGGAATAAAACTACTTTAATAACATTGCTAGAGTAGCACATAGATAAATTGTGATACAAACACATTGCAATCATAAAGAGATATAAATAAGCACCTCACTATGCCATTCAACGGTGAATAAGTATTCCGTGAAATATAGCCTAAGAGACCCACACGGTGCACACACTCGTCACCTTTACACACGTGGGACAAGGAGTCTCCGGAGATCACATAAGTAAAACTCACTTGACTAGCATAATGACATCTAGATTACAAGCATCATCATATGAATCTCAATCATGTAAGGCAGCTCATGAGATTATTGTATTGAAGCACATAGGAGAGAGATGAACCACATAGCTACCGGTACAGCCCCGAGCCTCGATGGAGAACTACTCCCTCCTCATGGGAGCAGCGGCGGTGATGAAGATGGCGGTGGAGATGGCAGCGGTGTCGATGGAGAAGCCTTCGGGGGCACTTCCCCGCTCCGGCAGGGTGCCGGAACGGAGACTCCTGTCCCCCGGATCTTGGCTTCGCGATGGCGGCGGCTCGGAAGGTTTTCCGTATCGTGGTTTTTCGCATCGGGGTTTTCGCGACGGAGGCTTTATATAGGCGAAGAGGCGGCGCGGGAGGGTCGAAGGGGTGGCCACACCATATGGCGGCGCGGCCGGGGCCTGGGCCGCGTCGGCCTATGGTGCAGGGGCCCGGTGCCCCCCCTCCGGTCCTTCCGGGTGTTCCGGATGCTTCCGGTGAAAATAGGAACCCGGGTCTTCGTTTCGTCCAATTCCGAGAATATTTCGTTACTAGGATTTCTGAAACCAAAAACAGCGAGAAAACGAGAAGCGGCACTTCGGCATCTTGTTAATAGGTTAGTTCCGGAAAATGCACGAATATGACATAAAGTGTGCATAAAACATGTAGGTATCATCAATAATATGGCATAGAACATAAGAAATTATCGATACGTCGGAGACGTATCAAGCATCCCCAAGCTTAGTTACGCTCGTCCCGAGCGGGTAAAACGATAACAAAGATAATTTCTGAAGTGATATGCCATCATAACCTTGATCATACTATTTGTAAACATATGTAATGAATGCAGCGATCAAAACAATGGTAATGACATGAGTAAACAACTGAATCATAAAGCAATGACTTTTCATGAATAGCACTTTCAAGACAGGCATCAATAAGTCTTGCATAAGAGTTAACTCATAAAGCAATAATTTATAGTAAAGATATTGAAGCAACACAATGGAAGATAAAGTTTCAGCAATTGCTTTCAACTTGTAACATGTATATCTCAATGATAGTTTGTCAACATAGAGTAATATAACAAGTGCAATATGCAAGTATGTAGGAATCAATGCACGAGTTCACACAAGTGTTTGCTTCTTGAGGTGGAGAGAGATAGGTGAAGCTGACTCAACATAAAAAGTAAAAGAAAGGTCCTTCAAAGAGGAAAAGCATCGATTGCTATATTTGTGCTAGAGCTTTGGTTTTTGAAAACATAAAGAGAGCATAAAAGTAAAGTTTTGAGAGGTGTTTGTTGTTGTCAACGAATGGTAGTGGGCACTCTAACTACCTCATCAACCAGACTTTCAAGAGCGGCTCCCATGAAGGACGTTATCTCTACCGGCAAGGTAGATCATCCCTCTTCTCTTTTGTTTACACATGTACTTTAGTTTAGTTTTTCTTTATTTATGGATGACACTCCTCCCAACCTTTTGCTTACACAAGCCATGGCGAACCGAATCCTCGGGTGCCTTCCAACAATCACATACCATGAAGGAGTGTCTATTTGCAAAATTAGGTTGCTTACTGATGAATCGAGCAAAACATGTGAAGAGAATTATTAATGCAAGTTAATTAATCGGGGCTGGGAACCCCATTGCCGGCTCTTTTTGCAAAATTATTGGATAAGCGGATGTGCCACTAGTCCATTGTGAAAGTCTGTCGAAGTAAATGACAAGATCGAAAGATAAAACACCACATACTTCCTCATGAGCTATAAAACATTGACACAAATCAGAGGTGATAAATTTTGAATTATTTAAAGGTAGCACTCAAGCAATTTACTTTGGAATGGCGGAGAAATACCATGTAGTAGGTAGGTATGGTGGACACAAATGGCATAGTTATTGGCTCAAGGATTTTGGATGCATGAGAAGTATTCCCTCTCGATACAAGGTTTAGGCTAGCAAGGTTATTTGAAACAAACACAAGGATGAACCGGTGCAGCAAAACTCACATAAAAGACATATTGTAAACATTATAAGACTCTACACCGTCTTCCTTGTTGTTCAAAACTCAATACTAGAAATTATCTAGACTTTAGAGAGACCAATTATGCAAACCAAATTTTAGCAAGCTCTATGTATTTCTTCATTAATAGGTGCAAAGCATATGATGCAAGAGCTTAAACATGAGCACAACAATTGCCAAGTATCACATTATCCAAGATATTATAGCAATTTACTACATGTATCATTTTCCAATTCCAACCATATAACAAATTAACGAAGAAGAAACTTCGCCATGAATACTATGAGCTAAGAACACATGTGTTCATACGAACCAGCGGAGCGTGTCTCTCTCCCACACAAGCATGATGAACTTACTCAAACATAAACAAAAACAAACAGACACTCCAAGTAAAGTACATAAGATGTGACGGAATAAAAATATAGTTTCAGGGGAGGAACCTGATAATGTTGTCGATGAAGAAGGGGATGCCTTGGGCATCCCCAAGCTTAGACGCTTGAGTCTTCTTATAATATGCAGGGGTGAACCACCGGGGCATCCCCAAGCTTAGAGCTTTCACTCTTCTTGATCATAGTATATCATCCTCCTCTCTTGACCCTTGAAAACTTCCTCCACACCAAACTCGAAACAACTCATTAGAGGGTTAGTGGACAATAAAAATTAACATGTTCAGAGGTGACACAATCATTCTTAACACTTCTGGACATTGCATAAAGCTACTGGACATTAATGGATCAAAGAAATTCATCCAACATAGCAAAAGAGGCAATGCGAAATAAAAGGCAGAATCTGTCAAAACAGAACAGTCCGTAAAGATGGATTTTATTAGGCCACCAGACTTGCTCAAACGAAAATGCTCAAATTGAATGAAAGTTGCGCACATATCTGAGGATCATGCTCGTAAATTGGCTTAATTTTCTGAGCTACCTACAGGGAGATAGACCCAGATTCGTGACAGACAAAGAAATCTGGAACTGCGCAGTAATCCAAATCTAGTACTTACTTTACTATCAAAGACTTTACTTGGCACAACAAAACATAAAACTAAGATAAGGAGAGGTTGCTACAGTAGTAAACAACTTCCAAGACACAAATATAAAACAAAGTACTGTAGCAAAATAACACATGGGTTATCTCCCAAGAAGTTCTTTCTTTATAGCCATTAAGATGGGCTTAGCAGTTTTAATGATGCACTCGCAAGAAATAGTAGTTGAAGCAAAAGAGAGCATCAAGAGGCAAATTCAAAACACATTTAAGTCTAACATGCTTCCTATGCATAGGAATCTTGTAAATAAACAAGTTCATGAAGAGCAAAGTAACAAGCATAGGAAGATAAAACACGAGTAACTTCAAAAATTTCAGCACATAGAGAGGTGTTTTAGTAACATGAAAATTTCTACAACCATATTTTCCTCTCTCATAATAACTTTCAGTAGCAGCATGAGCAAACTCAACAATATAACTATCACATAAAGCATTCTTATCATGAGTCTCATGCATAAAATTATTACTCTCCACATAGGAATAATCAATTTTATTAGTTGTAGTGGGAGCAAATTCAACAAAGTAGCTATCATTATTATTCTCATCAAGTGTAGGAGGCATAGTATAATCACAACAAAATTTACTCTCCATAGTAGGTGGCACCAAAAGACCACTATCATTATCATCATAAATAGGAGGCAAAGTATCATCAAAGAAAGTTTTCTCCTCAATGCTTGGGGGACTAAAAATATCATGAAAACCAGCTTCCCCAAGCTTAGAACTTTCTATATTATTATCAACAATGGTGTTCAAAGCGTTCATACTAATATTACTACCAGCATGCAAATAAGATTCCATAGGTTTTTTAATTTTCGCATCAAACAATCCATGTTTTAAATCAGGAAATAGAATAAGAAGCTCATTGTTGTCCATTATGCCAAACTAGTGTAAACAAGAAACAAAAAGATGCAATTGCAGGATCTAAAGGAAATAGCTTCGAGCACACGCACAACGGCGCCAGAAAAATACTTTACTCCGGGACCGTAGTATGAGAGCCTTTTACCTTTCCTCCCCGGCAACGGCGCCGGAAAAGTGCTTGATGTCTACGGGAGCTTCTATTCTTGTAGACAGTGTTGGGCCTCCAAGAGCGAGAGGTTTGTAGAACGGCAGCAAGTTTCCCTTAAGTGGATTACCCAAGGTTTATCGATCTCGGGGAGGAAGAGGTCAAAGATATCCCTCTCATGCAACCCTGCAACCACAAAGCAAGAAGTCTCTTGTGTCCCCAACACACCTAATAGGTGCGGTAGTTCGGCGAAGAGATAGTGAAATACAGGTGGTATGAATAAGTAGTAGCAACGGCACCAGAACGGTGCTTTGCCCGGGACAGTAAACAAGCAGTAGTAACGCAGCAGTAGTAACGCAAGAAAACGATGAAACAAGCAACGATAGCGATATTTAGGAACAAGGCCTAGGGATTAGACTTTCACTAGTGGACACTCTCAACATTGATCACATAACGGAACGGATAAATGCATACTCTACACTCTTGTTGGATGATGAACACATTGCGTAGGATTACACGAACCCTCAATGCCGGAGTTAACAAGCTCCACAATAATGCTCATATTTTAGTAACCTTTAGTGTAAGATAGATCAAAAGACTAAACCAAGTACTAGCATAGCATGCACACTGTCACCTTCATGCATATGTAGGAGGAATAGATCACATCAATATTATCATAGCAATAGTTAACTTCGCAATCTACAAGAGATCATGATCATAGCATAAACCAAGTACTAACACGGTGCACTCACTGTCACCTTTGCACACGCGCAGGAGGAATAAAACTACTTTAATAACATTGCTAGAGTAGCACATAGATAAATTGTGATACAAACACATTGCAATCATAAAGAGATATAAATAAGCACCTCACTATGCCATTCAACAGTGAATAAGTATTCTGTGAAATATAGCCTAAGAGACCCACACGGTGCACACACTCGTCACCTTTACACACGTGGGACAAGGAGTCTCCGGAGATCACATAAGTAAAACTCACTTGACTAGCATAATGACATCTAGATTACAAGCATCATCATATGAATCTCAATCATGTAAGGCAGCTCATGAGATTATTGTATTGAAGCACATAGGAGAGAGATGAACCACATAGCTACCGGTACAGCCCCGAGCCTCGATGGAGAACTACTCCCTCCTCATGGGAGCGAGAAGCGGTGATGAAGATGGCGGTGGAGATGGCAGCGGTGTCGATGGAGAAGCCTTCCGGGGGCACTTCCCCGCTCCGGCAGGGTGCCGGAACGGAGACTCATGTCCCCCAGATCTTGGCTTCGCGATGGCGGCGGCTCCGGAAGGTTTTCCGTATCGTGGTTTTTCGCATCAGGGTTTTCGCGACGGAGGCTTTATATAGGCGAAGAGGCGGCGCAGGAGGGTCGAAGGGGTGGCCACACCATATGGCGGCGCGGCCAGGGCCTCGGGCCGCGCCGGCCTATGGTCCGGGGGCCCAGCGCCCCCCTCCGGTCCTTCCCGGGTGTTCTGGATGCTTCCGGTGAAAATAGGAACCTGGGTCTTCGTTTCGTACAATTCCGAGAATATTTCGTTACTAGGATTTCTGAAACCAAAAACAGCAGAAAACAGGAACTGGCACTTCGGCATCTTGTTAATAGGTTAGTTCCAGAAAATGCACGAATATGACATAAAGTGTGCATAAAACATGTAGGTATCATCAATAATATGGCATAGAACATAAGAAATTATCGATACGTCGGAGACGTATCAGCATGCTAATGGCAATGTTATTAGTATGAATGCTTTGAACACCATTGTTGCTAATGCTATGGAAAATTCTAAGCTTGGGGAAGCTGGTTTTGATGAGCATGATATTTTTAGTCCCCCAAGCATGGAGGAGAAAATTTACTTTGATGATACTTTACCTCCTATATATGATGATTACAATCATGACTATCATATTTTCACTCCACCTACTATTGAGGAGAAAATTAATTATGATTACAATATGCCTCCTATATATGATGATTATGGTGATGCGAATAATAATGATAGCTATTTTATTGAATTTGCTCCCACTACAATTAATAGTAATGACTATGCTTATGTGGAGAGTAATAATTTTATGCATGTAGCTCATGATAAGAATGTTTCATGTGATAGTTATATTGTTGAGTTTGTTCATGATGATACTGAAAGTTATTATGAGAGAGGGAAACATGGTTCTTTGCATCTTAATAATATTAAGTTTCCCCTCTTTATGTTGAGAATCTTGAAGTTGCGCTTGTGTTGCCTTTCTATGCTTGTTGCATTATGCTTACATGACTTGTTTATTTACAAGATTTTTTTTCATAGGAAGTGGGTTAGGCTTAAATTTGTTTCATACTTGGTTTTTGATGGTCTCTTTTGCTTCAACTCTTATTTCTTGAGAGAGCATCATTAAAATTACTGAGCCCATCTTAATGGCTATAAAGAAAGCACTTCTTGGGAGATAACCCATGTTTTTATTTTGCTACTATTTTGTTGAGTCTTGAAAGTTGTTACTACTGTAGCAACCTCTCCTTATCTTTATTTTATTGCATTGTTGTGCCAAGTAAAGTCTTTGATAGTAAGGTTGATACTAGATTTGGATTATTGCGCAGAAACAGATTTCTTGCTGTCACGAATTTGAGTAAGCCTCTCTGTAGGTAACTCAGAAAAATATGCCAATTTTCATGAGTGATCCTCAGATATGTACGCAACTTTCATTCAATTTGAGCATTTTCGTTTGAGCAAGTCTGGTGGCCTAATAAAATCCATCTTTACGGACTGTTCTGTTTTGACAGATTCTGTCTTTTATTTCGCATTGCCTCTTTTACTATGACGAATGGATTTCTTTGCTCCATTAACTTTCAGTAGCTTTGGGAAATGTCCAGAAGTGTTAAGAATGATTGTGTCACCTCTGAATATGTGAATTTTTGATTATGCACTAACCCTCTAATGAGATTGTTTTGAGTTTGGTGTGGAGGAAATTTTCAAGGATCAAGAGATGAGGATGATACAATATGATCAAGAAGAGTGAAAAGTCTAAGCTTGGGGATGCCCCGTTCACCCCTGCATATTTCAAGAAGACTCAAGCATCTAAGCTTGGGGATGCCCAAGGCATCCCCTTCTTCATCGGCAACTTATCAGGTCACCTCTTGCTGTTGGCGTGGTTGTTGACACACGTCTGTTGGGAACCCCAAGAGGAAGGTGTGATGCGTACAACAGCGAGTTTTCCCTCAGTATGAAACCAAGGTTATCGAACCAGTAGGAGTCAAGGAACACGTGAAGGTTGTTGGTGATGGAGTGTAGTGCGGCGCAACACCAGGGATTCCGGCGCCAACGTGGAACCTGCACAACACAATCACAATACTTTGCCCCAACTTAACAGTGAGGTTGTCAATCTCACTGGCTTGTCGTAAACAAAGGATTAAACGTATGGTGTGGAAAATGATGTTTGTTTGCGAAGAACGAGTAAAGAACGAGTTTGCGATAGATTGTATTTCAGATGTAAAAGAATGGACCGGGGTCCACGGTTCACTAGTGGTGTCTCTCCCATAAGATAAATAGCATGTTGGGTGAACAAATTACAGTTGGGCAATTGACAAATAGAGAGGGCATAACAATGCACATACATATCACGATGACTACTATGAGATTTAATCAGGGCATTACGACAAAGTACATAGACCGCTATCCAACATGCATCTATGCCTAAAAAGTCCACCTTCAGGTTAGCATCCGCACCCCTTCCAGTATTAAGTTGCAAACAACAGACAATTGCATTAAGTATGGTGCGTAATGTAATCAACACAAATATCCTTAGACAAAGCATTGATGTTTTATCCCTAGTGGCAACATCACATCCACGACCTTAGAACTTTCGGTCACTGTCCCAGATTCAATGGAGGCATGAACCCACTATCGTGCATAAATACTCCCTCTTGGAGTTACAAGTATCAACTTGGCCAGAGCCCCTACTAGCAACGGAGAGCATGGAAGAACATAAACAACATATATATGATAGATTGATAATCAATTTGACATAGTATTCCATATTCATCGGATCCCAACAAACACAACATGTAGCATTACAAATAGATGATCTTTATCATGATAGGAAGCTCACAAGATCTAACATGATAGCACAGTGAGGAGAAGACAACCATCTAGCTACTGCTATGGACCCATAGTCCAGGGGTGAACTACTCACACATCAGTCCGGAGGCGATCATGGTGATGAAGAGTCCTCCGGGAGATGATTCCCCTCTCCGGCAGGGTGCCGGGGGAGATCTCCTGAATCCCCCGAGATGGGATTGGCGGCGGCGGCGTCTCTGGAAGGTTTTCCGTATCGTGGCTCTCGGTACTGGGGTTTTCACGACGAAGGCTATAAGTAGGCGGAAGGGCAGAGTCGGAGGGCTGACGAGGGGCCCACACCATAGGGCGGCGCGAGCCCCTCCCTGGCCGCGCGGCCCTATGGTGGCGGCGCCTCGTCGCCCCACTTCGTATCCCTTTCGGTCTTCTGGAAGCTTCGTGGAAAAATAAGACCACAGGCGTTGATTTCGTCCAATTCCGAGAATATTTCCTTTGTAGGATTTCTGAAACCAAAAACAGCAGAAAACACCAACTGGCTCTTCGGCATCTCGTCAATAGGTTAGTACCGGAAAATGCAAAATAATGACATAAAGTGTGTATAAAACATGTGAGTATCATCATAAAAGTAGCATGGAACATAAGAAATTATAGATACGTTTGAGACGTATCACATCTAGTGAAACTATATTTTTATTCCGTCACATCTTATGTGCTTTACTTGGAGCATATGTATGTTTTTATTTTTGTTTTTGTTTGAATAAAATCGGATCCTAGCATTCTTTGTTTGGGAGAGAGACACGCTCCGCTCGTTCATATGAACACTGGTGTTCTTAGCTTTACTTTTAATGTTCATGGCGAAGGTTGAAACTTCTTCGTTCATTGTTATATGGTTGGAAACAGAAAATGCTTCATGTGGTAATTGGTATATTGTCTTGAATAATTTTATACTTGGCAATTGTAAAGACAATGAATAAACAACTGAATCATATAGCAAAGACTTTTCATGAATAGTACTTTCAAGACAAGCATCAATAAGACTTGTATAAGAGTTAACTCATAAAGCAATAAATTCTTAGTAGAAAGCTTTGAATCAACACAAAGGAAGATATAAGTTTCAGCGGTTGCTTTCAACTTCAACATGTATATCTCATGGATAATTGTCAACACAAAGTAATATAACAAGTGCAATAGGTAAACATGTAAGAATCAATGCACACAGTTCACACAAGTGTTTGCTTCTAAGATAGAAAGAAGTAGGTAAACTAACTCAACAATAAAGTAGAAGAAAGGCCCTTCGCAGAGGGAAGCATGGATTACTATTTTTGTGCTAGAGCTTTTCATTTTGAAAACATAGAAACAATTTTGTCAACGGTAGTAATAAATCATATGTGTTATGTATAAGACATCCTATAAGTTGCAAGTCTCATGCATAGATTACCAATAGTGCTCGCACCTTGTCCTAATTAGCTTGGATTTACATGGATTATCATTGCATAACATATGTTTCAACCAAGTGTCACAAAGGGGTACCTCTATGTCGCCTGTACAAAGGTCCAAGGAGATAGATCGCATTTGATTTCTCGTTTTTGATAGATCTCAACTTAGGACATCCATACCGGGACAACATAGACAACAGATAATGGACTCCTCTTTAATGCATAAGCATTCAACAACAAATAATATTCTCATAAGAGATTGAGGATTGATGTCCAAACTGAAACTTCCACCATGATTCATGGTTTTAGTTAGCGGCCCAATGTTCTTCTCTAACAATATGCATACTCAAACCATTTGATCATGATAAATCACCCTTACTTCAGACAAGACGAACATGCATAGCAACTCACATGATATTCAACAAAGGTGTAATAGTTGGTGGCGTCCCCGTAAGCATGGTTACCGCTCAACAAGCAACTTATAAGAAATAAGACACATAAGCTACATATTCTTTACCACAATAGTTTTTAAGGCTATTTTCCCATGAGCTATATATTGCAAAGACAAAGAATAGAATTTTAAAGGTAGCACTCAAGTAATTTACTTTGGAATGGCAGAGAAATACCATGTAGTAGGTAGGTATGGTGGACACAAATGGCATGGTTTTTGGCTCAAGGATTTGGATGCACGAGAAGAATTCCTCTCAATACAAGGCTTAGGCTAGCAAGGTTGTTTGAAGCAAACTCAAGTATAAACCGGTACAGCAAAACTTACATAAGAACATATTGCAAGCATTATAAGACTCTACATTGTCTCCTTGTTGTTCAAACACCCCACCAGAAAATATCTAGACTCTAGAGAGACCAATCACGCAAACCAAATTTTAACAAGCTCTATGTAGTTCTTCATTAATAGGTGCAAAGTACATGATGCAAGAGCTTAAACATGATCTATTTGAGCACAACAATTGCCAAGTATCAAATTATTCAAGACATTATACCAATTACCACATGAAGCATTTTCTGTTTACAACCATATAACAATGAACGAAGCAGTTTCAACCTTCGCCATGAACATTAAAAGTAAAGCTAAGAACACATGTGTTCATATGCAACAGAGGAGCGTGTCTCTCTCCCACACAAGGAATGCTAGGATCCGATTTTATTCAAAAAAAAAACAAAAACAAAAACAAACAGACGCTCCAAGTAAAGCACATAAGATGTGACGAAATAAAAATATAGGTTCACTAGAGGTGACCTGATAAGTTGTCGATGAAGAAGGGATGCCTTGGGCATCCCCAAGCTTAGATGCTTGAGTCTTCTTAAAATATGCAGGGATGAACCACGGGGGCATCCCCAAGCTTAGAATTTTCACTCTTCTTGATCATATTGTATCATCCTCCTCTCTTGACCTTTGAAAACTTCCTCCACACCAAACTCAAAACAAACTCATTAGACGGTTAGTGCATAATGGAAAATTTACATATTCAGAGGTGACATAATCATTCTTAACACTTCTGGACATTGCACAAAGCTACTGAAAGTTAATGGAACAAAGAAATCCATCAAACATAGCAAAACAGGCAATGCAAAATAAAAGGCAGAATCTGTCAATACAGAACAGTCCGTAAAGACGAATTTTTCTGGGGCACTTAACTTTCTCAGATGAAAATGCTCAAATTTAATGAACGTTGCGTACATATCTGAGGATCACGCACGTAAATTGGCAGATTTTTATGAGTTACCTATAGACGGGGCTGCTCAATTTCGTGACAGAAAGAAATCTGTTTCTGTGCAGTAATCCAAATCTAGTATCAACCCTACTATCAAAGACTTTACTTGGCACAACAATGCAATAAAATAAAGATAAGGAGAGGTTGCTACAGTAGTAACAACTTCGAAGACTCAAATATAAAACAAAAGTGCAGAAGTAAAATAATGGGTTGTCTCCCATTAGCGCTTTTCTTTAACGCATTTCAGCTAGGCGCAGAAAGTGTGAATCAAGTATTATCAAGAGATGAAGCATCGATATCATAATTTGTTCTAATAATAGAATCATAAGGTAACTTCATTCTTTTCTAGGGAAGTGTGCCATACCTTTCTTGAGAGGAAATTGATACTTAATATTACCTTCCTTCATATCAATAATAGCACCAATAGTTCGAAGAAAAGGTCTTCCCAATATAATGGGACAAGATGCATTGCATTCAATATCCAAGACAACAAAATCAACGGGGACAAGGTTATTGTTAACCATAATGCGAACATTATCAATCCTCCCCAAAGGTTTCTTTATAACATTATCAGCAAGATTAACATCCAAATAACAATTTTTCAATGGTGGCAAGTCAAACATATCATAGATTTTCTTAGGCATAACAGAAATACTTGCACCAAGATCACATAAAGCATTACAATCAAAATCATTGACCTTCATCTTAATGATGGGCTCCCAACCATCCTGTAACTTCCTAGGAATAGAAGTTTCAAGTTTTAGTTTCTCCTCTCTAGCTTTTATGAGAGCATTTGTAATATGTTTTGTAAAGGCCAAATTTGGCACTAGCATTGGGACTTCTAGCAAGTTTTTGTAAGAACTTTATAACTTCATAGATATGACAATCATCAAAATCTAAACCATTATGATCTACAGCAATGGGATCATTGTCCCCGATATTTTGAAAGATTTCAGCAGTTTTATCACAAACAGTTTCAGCAGTTTTAGCAATTTCAGCAGTTTCATGCAATTTTGCACGCTTTGCACTAGGAGTAGAAACATTGCCAACACCAATTATTTTACCATTGATAGTAGGAGGTTTAGCAACATGTGAAACATCATCATTACTAGTGGTGGTAATAGTCCAAACTTTAGCTACATTATTCTCTTTAGCTAGTTTTTCTTCTTTTTCCCGCCTAGCATGCAATTCAGCCATTAATCTTATATTTTCATTAATTCGAACTTGGCTGGAGTTTGCTGTAGCAAATGACTTAATATCTTTATCTTCTTTAGGCATAACTTTAAATTTTAAAAGATCAACATCAGAGGCAAGACTATCAACCTTAGAAGCAAGAACATCAATTTTATCAAGCTTTTCTTCAACAGATTTGTTAAAAGCAGTTTGTGTACTAATAAATTCTTTAAGCATGGCTTCAAGACCAGGGGGTATACTCTTATTATTGTTGTAAGAATTCCCATAACCATTACCATTATTAGAAGGATATGGCCTATAGTTGTTACCAAAATTATTCCTATAAGCATTGTTGTTGAAATTATTATTTTTAATGAAGTTCACATCAACATGCTCTTCTTGAGCAACCAATGAAGCTAAAGGAACATTATTAGGATCAACATTAGATCTACCATTCACAAGCATAGACATAATAGCATCAATCTTATCACTCAAGGAGGAGGTTTCTTCAACAGAATTTACCTTCTTACCTTGTGGAGCTCTTTCCGTGTGCCATCCAGAGTAATTTATCATCATATTATCAAGAAGCTTTGTTGCCACCCCCAAAGTAATGGACATAAAGGTACCTCCAGTAGCTGAATCCAATAGGTTCCGCGAAGAAAAATTCAATCCTGCATAGAAGGTTTGGATGATCATCCAAGTAGTTAGTCCATGGGTAGGGCAATTCTTCACCAAAGATTTCATTCTCTCCCATGCTTGAGAAACATGTTCATTATCCAATTGCTTAAAATTCATTATGCTACTTCTCAAAGATATAATTTTAGCGAGAGGATAATATCTACCAATGAAAGCATCCTTACATTTAGTCAATGAATCAATACTATTCTTAGGCAAAGATAGCAACCAATCTTTAGCTCTTCCTCTTAAGGAGAAAGGAAACAATTTCAGTTTTATAATGTCACCATCTACATCCTTATACTTTTGCATTTCACAAAGTTCAACAAAATTATTAAGATGGGCAGCAGCATCATCAGAACTACCACCAGAAAATTGCTCTCTCATAACAAGATTCGATAAAGCGAGGTTTAATTTCAAAAAATTCTGCTGTAGTAGCAATGTGGAGCAATAGGTGTGCATAGGAAATCATTATTATTTGTGCTAGTGAAATCACACAACTTAGTATTCTCAGGAGTAACCATTTTAGCAGTAGTAAATAAAGCAAACTAAATAAAGTAAATGCAAGTAACTAATTTTTTTGAGTTTTTAATATAGAGAACGCAAACAAGACAGTAAATAAAGTAAATCTAGCAACTAATTTTTTTGTATTTTTAATATAGAAAGAAAACAAAGCAGTAAATAAAGTAAAGTAAAGCAAGACAAAAACAAAGTAAAGAGATTGGATGTGGGACACTCCCCTTGCAGCGTGTCTTGATCTCCCCCGCAACGGCGCCAGAAAAATCCTTGCTGTTGGCGTGGTAGTTGACACACGTCTGTTGGGAACCCCAAGAGGAAGGTGTGATGCGTACAACAGCGAGTTTTCCCTCAGTATGAAACCAAGGTTATCGAACCAGTAGGAGTCAAGGAACACGTGAAGGTTGTTGGTGATGGAGTGTAGTGCGGCGCAACACCAGGGATTCCGGCGCCAACGTGGAACCTACACAACAACAATCACAATACTTTGCCCCAACTTAACAGTGAGGTTGTCAATCTCACTGGCTTGCTGTAAACAAAGGATTAAACGTATGGTGTGGACAATGATGTTTGTTTGCGAAGAACAGTAAAGAACAGAGTTTGCAGTAGATTGTATTTCGGATGTAAAAGAATGGACCGGGGTCCACAGTTCACTAGTGGTGTCTCTCCCATAAGATAAATAGCATGTTGGGTGAACAAATTACAGTTGGGCAATTGACAAATAGAGAGGGCATAACAATGCACATACATATCACGATGACTACTATGAGATTTAATCGGGGCATTACGACAAAGTACATAGACCGCTATCCGGCATGCATCTATGCCTAAAAAGTCCACCTTCGAGGTTAGCATCCGCACCCCTTCCAAGTATTAAGTTGCAAACAACGAGACAATTGCATTAAGTATGGTGCGTAATGTAATCAACACAAATATCCTTAGACAAAGCATTGATGTTTTATCCCTAGTGGCAACATCACATCCACGACCTTAGAACTTTCGGTCACTGTCCCAGATTCAATGGAGGCATGAACCCACTATCGTGCATAAATACTCCCTCTTGGAGTTACAAGTATCAACTTGGCCAGAGCCTCTGCTAGCAACGGAGAGCATGGAAGAACATAAACAACATATATATGATAGATTGATAATCAACTTGACATAGTATTCCATATTCATCGTGTCAACACCCGGATTTTTAAGTCCAGGTGCCTGTTATGCCATACATCGCAATCCCAGGAATATTGTTGTTGCGAGACATAACAGTTGAATATCATAAGTCATCATTCATTACATATCATAGTCGTCTTACAAATAGATCACATGATCCAATATTACAATAATAGTTGAACTATTGTTTCAACACACATCACAAATACATAGCGGAAGCGTAGATAGAAGGGGACTCTATAGTCCACAAGCCAACGCTTGACGTCAGGAGTGGTCCTAGTTGTCGTAGACGTCCTGCTGTCCTTCTTCCGGGTTCTGGTACTCCTCTTCATAGTCTGGCCATTTGAATAGCCAGGGACACAGCCATGAGTACTTTAAAGTACTCGCAAACTAATACTAATGTAAGTACGAACATTTCTGGTAAGGGGGTGCTAAGCTCTAGTTTCTTTTGCATAAAGCCAATTTTTGTTCACAAGTATTTGAAATCAAAACCTTTCATGTGCTAACTAACTCGAGTGGGAACATTAGTGTCATTCCCACAACATTGTTGTAAATCAAGTCAAACTCACCATTCCCCTTTTTAAGTTCAAGTCACAAATCATATGTCACCGTTTTGTAAATGGTCTGATGACTGAACAAGATGGCCTTTCCAACCGTCCTTAACCGTGGACGCGGCTATTCGAATAGGTTTACACTCTGCAGAGGTTGTACGCTTGTGCCACAACTTTTGATTACATCCGTCGGGGTAACCCTGAATAATCGTAACTCAGTACGCGGATCATCAACCATAACCTTTTACTTACATATCCTAGTATAGGTACCTCTCCCCATGAGCTTGGCCTCCCAGTGAAGACCAACTGTCAACCTGGGAACTGCACAGGGCTTGGGCCGGACATTCACCTCCTCTTTAACGTCGTTTCTTTTGTGGTGGAGGCAGCTTTCGGCATAACCCCGATGACGCTTGTTTAGAGGGAACCCATACTAAGACACATAAACTTCCAGTTAAGCCCTACCCATAATCAGGTATTGTGGGGGTACTTGTAAATTGGAATGGTATCGCATCCGAACCCAACCATCGGTTTCGTAAAATTCACCAAGTCCTTCTCAAGTCATATTCACCTTCAAAATCTTTCAATAGAATGAATCATCATTCCAAGGTTTTCAAAGTCATTTCATTGCACATATTCCCATCTAGAGTAGTCAATTTTATTTGTTAGCACTAGCACTAGTCATGAGGGGTGCTATCTAGCTTTGTTTGCTTTAGGCTAAATTTGATGCTCTTGTTCTATTCTAGCCTAAGTGAATCATAAATCAAAAGTAAGCTTTGAAAAACAATAAGCAAAATAATTGCAAGGTAAAAACATGGGATAGGTTTATTGGACATAAAAATAAATGGTGATGGTGCCTTGCTCTTGTAGAGCTTTGCACTTGGGACTTTGCAAGAGTGTTAGCTTGCCTTGGTTGGTGTATTGATCAAAATGTTCCTCCTTCTTCTCCGTAGATGTTCTCGTCGTCTCCTTCGTAGCCTTCGGTACTAGCGTCTATAAACGAATACGAGGATACAATCACCAAACAACACTTAAGTAATCTTAATTAGCCTTATTGGCTCACACAAATGATCTAGCATCACTATTTAACATTTATTCACAAATTATGCTAGGGTTTCTTACATAGTAATAGGACAATAATTTCCTCTCATTGAAATTGGAGTTAGGGTTTCTATGTAGTTCTTTGGAGAAAATAATTTCCTCTCATTGAATATTCTTAAGATTTAATTTCCTTATATGATAACATATGAATTCATGTTGACCAAGGTCAACACTTCATACTCCTCATTTGGGAAAATGATTTAAATGAGGTGATGCACCTCATGCAATTTAATACCAACATAGTAATGATTTAATATCATCAAATAATTCAATATGAGAACTAAATGACCAGAGTCTCTATCTCATTTTTAAATGTTCATGACAAGATTTAAATGAGAGAGAAACTCCCATAGGATTTATTAATAGTTTTGGACAATATATTTGACTAGAAATAGCCATATGGTCCTTTAATTAAACTAGGCCATGATCATTCAAAGTAAGCATGGCATATTTTTGCATAAACAATTAGTACAAGTGAAATGTGAATTATAGGAGTTGGAATTAACTAAAAAGCATTTTTGGTTGATTTTTAATAATTATTCTAAGTCACAAAAGTCTCTGACTTGTTTATTTTGCTACTTTAATTCTATAATAGATCTAGGGTTCAATCCAGTGGCATTGTGTAGATAAAATCCTAAGCTTTCCAAATATATAAAATTTGTAAAATTTGGCCAAGTATATTTGGAGTTATTAAATTTTTAGCAAGGCATCTGATAGCAATACACAGAAAAAATAATAAAACGAGATTTGAATTTAACCGGAGGGCGGGAAAAGGAGTGGGCCGGCCCAGTTGCTGCCCGGGCCGTGCGTGCATGGCGCATGCACGTAGCCGGCGCGCGGGGCGCACAGGGCGTCGGATCAAGATCCAACGGGGCTGGTTCGTCGTGTACCTCGCGATTCTGCAACCTTGCGGGGGCTCTAACTTTCACCTCGGAGCTCGGATTGAGGCGTGGTTTGTTGCGTTGGAAAGGTGTTTCCAAGGGCTACAACTTTGGTATAGGTGTTGGAGGCTATGGTGGCAAAAATCTGGGCGGCTTTTGGTGGTGGCCGCCGGCGAGCTTTGGCGCCGTGGAGAGGTAAAGAGGGGAGAGGAGCGGTGCTAGGAGGGAGGGGAGGATGCTGTTGGATGGTGTGGTGAAGTCCAGAGGCGCGGGGGAGTTTATATAGCGGCTGGAGGAGCGGGGCGCGACGGGACCGGCATGGTGGCGACGTCACGGTGCACGGCGGGCATGGGCTTCTCCGGCACTGCTGCTGCGTCAGGCGGTGAGCTCATGGGTAGGTGATGACGCGTGAGTAGTGGCGCGGTCGATGGCGTAGTGTGCAGGGCGCACCGGGTCAATGCCGACGTCGGCGTCCTTCCAAGACGTCGCGTCGTGGCGTCGTCCTGGGGCGCGCGCGGGCCAATGGCCGTGTCTGGCAGTGTTGTGGGACCAAGAGGAAGCTGGTGGCGCAGGGTGACGCGGTGGTACGCAGTGTGCACGCGGGAACGGGGTCGTGTCCACGGGTGGTGATCAGGGGACGTGACACGGGTAGTGGTGGTCGACCTCGTGCTCTCCCCGTCCAATGTTCATGTCTGGTAGGTGTAGGAGGTCTATGTCAATCGTGGTGACACGGTGGAGAGAGAGAGAGAAAGAGAGGGAGCAAGTGGTGGCATGGTGGTGACTAGGGTGGCCGGCATGTGTGTCATTGGGTGTGTGTGCTTCATCAAGTCGTCGAGCATCACGTCTGGCACGTTCAGAGGGGTGAGTGGAGGGGCCAGGACATGGTCTTGCATGCTGAAATAGACTAGAGAGGGAGGTGACATGGGTGTGTGTCATGAGGGCCGGCATGGTGGCGTTACGGGCAAAACTGGTCCAAGGCAAGTGGTGGCTCGGTGCTTGCAGGGTAGGGAGGGTCTCCGGATGTGCGGGGGTGGCCGGGGTTGGACCAAGTCCAACCAAAAATCGAGTATGGGCTTCAAATTTAGCTTGGGCACACAAGGTGTTTGCTTAAATGCCCGCAAGAGAAAAGTTTTCAAATTTTGAAAAATCCTTTGGTGGATCTCATTCATATATTCATAGAGATGGAATGGTGGTGGTGGTGTCCAATTTGGTGAAGTTTTGTGAGATTTCAAAATGTGGTTCATCTTCTCTTTATTTGAAAGTCTCCACTTGGCAATCTTATACTGATCAACCTGGTCAACATGAGGTGTGGTGGTCAACATGAAAGTTGTTGACCTTGACATGGTCTTGGATGACATGGTCAGAGTTGACCAAGTTTTGTTGAAGAAAAGTCAAATGCAGGGGTGTAAAGTAGGGAAGATGTTATAAATGGGTTATATGACCATTATCACATGTATGTAGGTTTTGAATTTTCCTTTGATTTGATTCTTGTTTCTTTGATGCAAATGTGTTTGTTTATCATATATAAGTATTCTACAAGCAAGAGATCAAGCCATGGTGGCCTTGGTTGAAGATTTGCAAATTGGGCTAAGTGTATGTGAGGGAATTTTGGGGATTTTCTCACTATGTGATTTCTCTTCATTTGAATTGACTTTGGTTGACTCTAATGTGATTCTTATTGGTTTTGAAACATTTTCAAACCATTGAATCCATTCCAAAGGGTCTTGATCAAAGATTTGCAAAATTGGCCATAACACATAAGAGGTGAGGTTCAAATTTTATTATTTTTGTAAGTTGTTCCCCTTGCTTCACTTGGGCATGGGTTAGGGTCAATTTAGTGTTATATTAGGTTTGGAGATGGTCTCACACCATTTGGTCAAGGTTTAGTGTCATAGGGCAAAAATTGGGGAAATGGCTATGGGTCTCATATGCCTCTATGCATATGTTGCATTTGATTTTTGATTTGAGTGTTCTTGGCCCATTTGATGTTGTTAAGTGTTGAAATGGTATATAGGAGTGATCCAACCATTCACCACAAGACTTAGGGTCAAGATTCTTAAATTCACAAATTTGCTTGTTTTACTCTCATATGCCTCTATGGCATTTTTAGTTTCTTTTTATTTTCTTTGGAAACCACTTGGATTTGGTTTGGTAAGTACTAGGTAAAGTATATGAAGGTTTTCCAAACCTTTAAGCAAAGTAGAAAAGCTTAGGGTAAAGTTTTATAAAAATAGCCATAGGCACATATGCATCTTTCTTATTTAATCTCCTTTTATTTTAATTTAGCTAGGGTGGTGAAGAGAGGGGAGGTTTAGGGTTTAGTGGGGTTCACCATGGTTCACCACCATTTAGCATAAATAACAAGGGTAGGGTTCAAGATTTACCTATTAGGGCTATATTCCCCCATATGTCTTTTATTTTATTTTGGGTTTCTCAAAATAGATCCAAATGATTTCTGGAGAAGATTAGGGTTTAAGGTTTTTCTTATTTGATTTCTTTCTCTTTTGTTTTATTTGGTTGGTGACCTTCACTTGATCACTTTGGGGTTTTAGGGTTTAGCACATAAGCATAATAACACTCATCATAGCAAAACACAAGATTTAAACAAGATCTATATGTATCAATCTTATTTTAATAAAAGTTTTTGTTGGTTCCAAAATTTGGAACTAGGGAAATTCATTTTGTTTGTTTTGAAATTTTTGGGTTGTTACAAACCCTTCCCCCTTAAACAAATCTCGTCCCGAGATTTTAAGAAAAGTTAGGTTCCTAAGAGAGATTGAGCATTTTATTAACAGGAAGACATACTTGGCAAGGTCTGGGGTGCTTCCTGAGTTTCCGTGGCCGTCATGTGGTAGAAACGTCCGTTGTTGTTGTTCTGGTTCCTTCTTCCAGCAAAGCGGCGCTGTTGCTGAGCAGGTGCTGCGGTATTGGCGGCAATCCTGGCAAGCTTCTTGGGGCATTCATTGGAGTAATGACCCACAGTTCTACATTCATAGCAGGTTACCGTTGACTTGTCATTTTGGGCAATGGGTACAATATTGCTTCCAGTCCTTGGGGCATTGTTGGCGGCTTTCATCGGGCACTTTTTAGAGTAATGACCCGTAACACCACATTCATAGCAAGTCACAGTGGACTTGCCTCTGGGGTCATGGTTGGGTATTGAGATGAGCTGCTCCAGTGATGCTATCCTCACGCGGAGGCGAGCAATGAGGTAGTCCTTCTTGGCGTGCTGATGACGAAGTGCCTTGCGCTCCATTGCGAGGATGTTGATGGTGTCAATCATCTTGGTGTGCTTAAGGTGCATCTGGTTGGCTTGGGCACGGGGGTTGTTGCGGGTAGGAGGGGCCATCTGAACAATGAGGTAGATCATAAGATAAAGGGGGAATTTCTATGGTTTGGTTGAGATAAAATTTGAAAAGTTCCAAACTTGAGTAGTGTTGAGGGGGTACAACCAACAACACTTTTTCATTCATACCAAGCATCACATATTACAAATCTAACACACCGTTGGTTTGAAGAACCATTCATTCGCTCTACGATACAAGGGGATCCTGATACAAACTCTTGCGTAGGTGTGAGTTCTACTAAAGTGATCAAGTGTGCAAAATTTTAGGTAGAATTTCAAGGAAAAGTAGAGCATGGAATTCTCCTTTTGAAAAGATTTCAAGGATAAGAGTGAGAATAAGTTTTCATAAATATTCACTTCTTTGGTTTTGAAACTAGGTTTTTCAGACGTCCATTCTAACTAGGGTCTCCTAAGGTCAAACAATGGCTCGATACCAACTTGTCAACACCCGGATTTTTAAGTCCGAGTGCTCGTTATGCCATACATCGCAATCCCGGGAATATTGTTGTTGCGAGACATAACGGTTGAATATCATAAGTCATCATTCATTACATATCATAGTCGTCTTACAAATAGATCACATGATCCAATATTACAATAATAGTTGAACTATTGTTTCAACACACATCACAAATACATAGCGGAAGCGTAGATAGAAGGGGACTCTATAGTCCACGGGCCAACGCTTGACGTCGGGAGTGGTCCTAGTTGTCGTAGACGTCCTGCTCGTCCTTCTTCCGGGTTACGGTACTCCTCTTCATAGTCCGGCCATTTGAATAGCCAGGGACACGGCCATGAGTACTTTAAAGTACTCGCAAACTAATACTAATGTAAGTACGAACATTTACGGTAAGGGGTGCTAAGCTCTAGTTTCTTTTGCATAAAGCCAATTTTTGTTCACAAGTATTTGAAATCAAAACCTTTCATGTGCTAACTAACTCGAGTGGGAACATTAGTGTCATTCCCACAACATTGTTGTAAATCAAGTCAAACTCACCATTCCCCTTTTTAAGTTCAAGTCACAAATCATATGTCACCGTTTTGTAAATGGTCTGATGACGGAACAGTATGGCCTTTCCAACCGTCCTTAACCGTGGACGCGGCTATTCGAATAGGTTTACACTCTGCGAGAGGTTGTACGCTTGTGCCACAACTTTTGATTACATCCGTCGAGGGTAACCCCGAATAATCGTAACTCGGTACGCGGATCATCAACCATAACCTTTTACTTACATATCCTAGTATAGGTACCTCTCCCCATGAGCTTGGCCTCCCGAGTGAAGACCAACCGTCAACCTCAGGAACCGCACGAGGCTTGGGCCGGACATTCACCTCCTCTTTAACGTCGTTTCTTTTGTGGTGGAGGCAGCTTTCGGCATAACCCCGATGACGCTTGTTTAGAGGGAACCCATACTAAGACACATAAACTTCCGGTTAAGCCCTACCCATAATCAGGTATTGTGGGGGTACTTGTAAATTGGAATGGTATCGCATCCGAACCCAACCATCGGTTTTCGTAAAATTCACCAAGTCCTTCTCAAGTCATATTCACCTTCAAAATCTTTCAATAGAATGAATCATCATTCCAAGGTTTTCAAAGTCATTTCATTGCACATATTCCCATCTAGAGTAGTCAATTTTATTTGTTAGCACTAGCACTAGTCATGAGGGGTGCTATCTAGCTTTGTTTGCTTTAGGCTAAATTTGATGCTCTTGTTCTATTCTAGCCTAAGTGAATCATAAATCAAAAGTAAGCTTTGAAAAACAATAAGCAAAATAATTGCAAGGTAAAAACATGGGATAGGTTTATTGGACATAAAAATAAATGGTGATGGTGCCTTGCTCTTGTAGAGCTTTGCACTTGGGACTTTGCAAGAGTGTTAGCTTGCCTTGGTTGGTGTATTGATCAAAATGTTCCTCCTTCTTCTCCGTAGATGTTCTCGTCGTCTCCTTCGTAGCCTTCGGTACTAGCGTCTATAAACGAATACGAGGATACAATCACCAAACAACACTTAAGTAATCTTAATTAGCCTTATTGGCTCACACAAATGATCTAGCATCACTATTTAACATTTATTCACAAATTATGCTAGGGTTTCTTACATAGTAATAGGACAATAATTTCCTCTCATTGAAATTGGAGTTAGGGTTTCTATGTAGTTCTTTGGAGAAAATAATTTCCTCTCATTGAATATTCTTAAGATTTAATTTCCTTATATGATAACATATGAATTCATGTTGACCAAGGTCAACACTTCATACTCCTCATTTGGGAAAATGATTTAAATGAGGTGATGCACCTCATGCAATTTAATACCAACATAGTAATGATTTAATATCATCAAATAATTCAATATGAGAACTAAATGACCAGAGTCTCTATCTCATTTTTAAATGTTCATGACAAGATTTAAATGAGAGAGAAACTCCCATAGGATTTATTAATAGTTTTGGACAATATATTTGACTAGAAATAGCCATATGGTCCTTTAATTAAACTAGGCCATGATCATTCAAAGTAAGCATGGCATATTTTTGCATAAACAATTAGTACAAGTGAAATGTGAATTATAGGAGTTGGAATTAACTAAAAAGCATTTTTGGTTGATTTTTAATAATTATTCTAAGTCACAAAAGTCTCTGACTTGTTTATTTTGCTACTTTAATTCTATAATAGATCTAGGGTTCAATCCAGTGGCATTGTGTAGATAAAATCCTAAGCTTTCCAAATATATAAAATTTGTAAAATTTGGCCAAGTATATTTGGAGTTATTAAATTTTTAGCAAGGCATCTGATAGCAATACACAGAAAAAATAATAAAACGAGATTTGAATTTAACCGGAGGGCGGGAAAAGGAGTGGGCCGGCCCAGTTGCTGCCCGGGCCGTGCGTGCATGGCGCATGCACGTAGCCGGCGCGCGGGGCGCACAGGGCGTCGGATCAAGATCCAACGGGGCTGGTTCGTCGTGTACCTCGCGATTCTGCAACCTTGCGGGGGCTCTAACTTTCACCTCGGAGCTCGGATTGAGGCGTGGTTTGTTGCGTTGGAAAGGTGTTTCCAAGGGCTACAACTTTGGTATAGGTGTTGGAGGCTATGGTGGCAAAAATCTGGGCGGCTTTTGGTGGTGGCCGCCGGCGAGCTTTGGCGCCGTGGAGAGGTAAAGAGGGGAGAGGAGCGGTGCTAGGAGGGAGGGGAGGATGCTGTTGGATGGTGTGGTGAAGTCCAGAGGCGCGGGGGAGTTTATATAGCGGCTGGAGGAGCGGGGCGCGACGGGACCGGCATGGTGGCGACGTCACGGTGCACGGCGGGCATGGGCTTCTCCGGCACTGCTGCTGCGTCAGGCGGTGAGCTCATGGGTAGGTGATGACGCGTGAGTAGTGGCGCGGTCGATGGCGTAGTGTGCAGGGCGCACCGGGTCAATGCCGACGTCGGCGTCCTTCCAAGACGTCGCGTCGTGGCGTCGTCTCGGGGCGCGCGCGGGCCAATGGCCGTGTCTGGCAGTGTTGTGGGACCAAGAGGAAGCTGGTGGCGCAGGGTGACGCGGTGGTACGCAGTGTGCACGCGGGAACGGGGTCGTGTCCACGGGTGGTGATCAGGGGACGTGACACGGGTAGTGGTGGTCGACCTCGTGCTCTCCCCGTCCAATGTTCATGTCTGGTAGGTGTAGGAGGTCTATGTCAATCGTGGTGACACGGTGAGAGAGAGAGAGAAAGAGAGGGAGCAAGTGGTGGCATGGTGGTGACTAGGGTGGCCGGCATGTGTGTCATTGGGTGTGTGTGCTTCATCAAGTCGTCGAGCATCACGTCTGGCACGTTCAGAGGGGTGAGTGGAGGGGCCGGGACATGGTCTTGCATGCTGAAATAGACTAGAGAGGGAGGTGACATGGGTGTGTGTCATGAGGGCCGGCATGGTGGCGTTACGGGCAAAACTGGTCCAAGGCAAGTGGTGGCTCGGTGCTGCAGGGGTAGGGAGGGTCTCCGGATGTGCAGGGGTGGCCGGGGTTGGACCAAGTCCAACCAAAAATCAGTATGGGCTTCAAATTTAGCTTGGGCACACAAGGTGTTTGCTTAAATGCCCGCAAGAGAAAAGTTTTCAAATTTTGAAAAATCCTTTGGTGGATCTCATTCATATATTCATAGAGATGGAATGGTGGTGGTGGTGTCCAATTTGGTGAAGTTTTGTGAGATTTCAAAATGTGGTTCATCTTCTCTTTATTTGAAAGTCTCCACTTGGCAATCTTATACTGATCAACCTGGTCAACATGAGGTGTGGTGGTCAACATGAAAGTTGTTGACCTTGACATGGTCTTGGATGACATGGTCAGAGTTGACCAAGTTTTGTTGAAGAAAAGTCAAATGCAGGGGTGTAAAGTAGGGAAGATGTTATAAATGGGTTATATGACCATTATCACATGTATGTAGGTTTTGAATTTTCCTTTGATTTGATTCTTGTTTCTTTGATGCAAATGTGTTTGTTTATCATATATAAGTATTCTACAAGCAAGAGATCAAGCCATGGTGGCCTTGGTTGAAGATTTGCAAATTGGGCTAAGTGTATGTGAGGGAATTTTGGGGATTTTCTCACTATGTGATTTCTCTTCATTTGAATTGACTTTGGTTGACTCTAATGTGATTCTTATTGGTTTTGAAACATTTTCAAACCATTGAATCCATTCCAAAGGGTCTTGATCAAAGATTTGCAAAATTGGCCATAACACATAAGAGGTGAGGTTCAAATTTTATTATTTTTGTAAGTTGTTCCCCTTGCTTCACTTGGGCATGGGTTAGGGTCAATTTAGTGTTATATTAGGTTTGGAGATGGTCTCACACCATTTGGTCAAGGTTTAGTGTCATAGGGCAAAAATTGGGGAAATGGCTATGGGTCTCATATGCCTCTATGCATATGTTGCATTTGATTTTTGATTTGAGTGTTCTTGGCCCATTTGATGTTGTTAAGTGTTGAAATGGTATATAGGAGTGATCCAACCATTCACCACAAGACTTAGGGTCAAGATTCTTAAATTCACAAATTTGCTATTTTACTCTCATATGCCTCTATGGCATTTTTAGTTTCTTTTTATTTTCTTTGGAAACCACTTGGATTTGGTTTGGTAAGTACTAGGTAAAGTATATGAAGGTTTTCCAAACCTTTAAGCAAAGTAGAAAAGCTTAGGGTAAAGTTTTATAAAAATAGCCATAGGCACATATGCATCTTTCTTATTTAATCTCCTTTTATTTTAATTTAGCTAGGGTGGTGAAGAGAGGGGAGGTTTAGGGTTTAGTGGGGTTCACCATGGTTCACCACCATTTAGCATAAATAACAAGGGTAGGGTTCAAGATTTACCTATTAGGGCTATATTCCCCCATATGTCTTTTATTTTATTTTGGGTTTCTCAAAATAGATCCAAATGATTTCTGGAGAAGATTAGGGTTTAAGGTTTTTCTTATTTGATTTCTTTCTCTTTTGTTTTATTTGGTTGGTGACCTTCACTTGATCACTTTGGGGTTTTAGGGTTTAGCACATAAGCATAATAACACTCATCATAGCAAAACACAAGATTTAAACAAGATCTATATGTATCAATCTTATTTTAATAAAAGTTTTTGTTGGTTCCAAAATTTGGAACTAGGGAAATTCATTTTGTTTGTTTTGAAATTTTTTGGGTTGTTACACATCGGATCCCAACAAACACAACATGTAGCATTACAAATAGATGATCTTGATCATGATAGGCAGCTCACAAGATCTAACATGATAGCACAATGAGGAGAAGACAACCATCTAGCTACTGCTATGGACCCATAGTCCAGGGGTGAACTACTCACACATCGATCCGGAGGCGATCATGGTGATGAAGAGTCCTCCGGGAGATGATTCCCCTCTCGGCAGGGGTGCCGGAGGCGATCTCCTGAATCCCCCGAGATGGGATTGGCGGCGGCGGCGTCTCTGGAAGGTTTTCCATATCGTGGCTCTCGGTACTGGGGTTTTCACTACGAAGGCTATAAGTAGGCGGAAGGGCAGAGTGGGAGGTCTGACGAGGGGCCCACACCATAGGGCGGCGCGGGCCCCTCCCTGGCCGCGCGGCCCTATGGTGGCGGCGCCTCGTCGCCCCACTTCGTATCCCTTTCGGTCTTCTGGAAGCTTCGTGGAAAAATAAGACCCTGGGCGTTGATTTCGTCCAATTCCGAGAATATTTCCTTTGTAGGATTTCTGAAACCAAAAATAGCGAAAACAACAGAAGCGGCTCTTCGGCATCTCGTCAATAGGTTAGTGCCGGAAAATGCATAATAATGACATAAAGTGTGTATAAAACATGTGAGTATCATCATAAAAGTAGCATGGAATATAAGAAATTATAGATACGTTTGAGACGTATCACCTCTAGTGAAACTATATTTTTATTCCGTCACATCTTATGTGCTTTACTTGGAGCTTCTGTATGTTTTTATTTTTGTTTTTGTTTGAATAAAATCGGATCCTAGCATTCTTTGTTTGGGAGAGAGACACGCTCCGCTCGTTCATATGAACACTGCTGTTCTTAGCTTTACTTTTAATGTTCATGGCGAAGGTTGAAACTTCTTCGTTCATTGTTATATGGTTGGAAACAGAAAACGCTTCATGTGGTAATTGGTATATTGTCTTGAATAATTTGATACTTGGCAATTGTTGTGCTCAAATAGATCATGTTTAAGCTCTTGCATCATGTACTTTGCACCTATTAATGAAGAACTACCATAGAGCTTGTTGAAATTTGGTTCGCATGATTGGTCTCTCTAAAGTCTAGATATTTTCTGGTGAAGTGTTTGAACAACAAGGAGATAGTGTAGAGTCTTATAATGCTTGCAATATGTTCTTATGTAAGTTTTGCTGTATCGGTTCATACTTGTGTTTGCTTCAAACAACCTTGCTAGCCAAAGCCTTGTACTGAGAGGGAATACTTCTCGTGCATCCAAATCCTTGAGCCAAAAACTATGCCATTTGTGTCCACCATACCTACCTACTACGTGGTATTTCTCTGCCATTCCAAAGTAAATTACTTGAGTGCTACCTTTAAAATTTCATTCCTTGTCTTTGCAATATATAGCTCATGGGAAAATAGCTTAAAAACTATTGTGGTATTGAATATGTTACTTATGTATCTTACTTCTTATAAGTTGCTTGTTGAGCGGTTACCATGTTTCTGGGGACGCCATCAACTATTACACCTTTGTTGAATATCATGTGAGTTGCTATGCATGTTCGTCTTGTCTGAAGTAAGGGTGATTTATCATGATCAAATGGTTTGAGTATGCATATTGTTAGAGAAGAACATTGGGCCGCTAACTAAAGCCATGAATCATGGTGGAAGTTTCTGTTTGGACATTAATCCTCAAATCTCTTATGAGAATATTATCTGTTGTTGAATGCTTAAGCATTAAAGAGGAGTCCATTATCTGTTGTCTATGTTGTCCCGGTATGGATGTCCTTAGATGAGATCTATCAAAAACAAGAAATCAAATGCAATCTATCTCCTTGGACCTTTGTACAGGCGACATAGAGGTACCCCTTTGTGACACTTGGTTGAAACATATGTTATGCAATGATAATCCATGTAAATCCAAGCTAATTAGGACAAGGTGCGAGCACTATTGGTATTTGATACGTCTCAAACGTATCTATAATTTCTTATGTTCCATGCTACTTTTATGATGATACTCACATGTTTTATACACACTTTATACCATCATTATGCATTTTCCGGAACTAACCTATTGACGAGATGCCGAAGTGCCAGTTCCTGTTTTCTGCTGTTTTTGGTTTCAGAAATCCTACAAAGGAAATATTCTCGGAATTGGACGAAATCAACGCCCAGTATCTTATTTTTCCCGGAAGCTTCCAGAGCACCGAAGAGGGGCCAGAGGGGAGTCAGGGGGGCCCCACCCCACAAGGCGGCACGGCCAAGGGGGGGGGGGGCGCCCCCCTATGGTGTGGCTGCACCAGGACTCCCCCGAGGCTGCCCTTCCGCCTATATAAATCCTCTGTCGCGAAAACCCTATACCGATAAGCCACGATACGAGAAAAGTTCCAGAGCCGCCGCCATCGCGAAGCCAAGATTCGGGGGACAGAAGTCTCTGTTCCGGCACGCTGCCGGGACGGGGAATTGCCCCCGGAAGGCATCTCCATCGACACCACCGCCATCTTCATCATCGCTCGCTGTCTCCTATGATGAGGAGGGAGTAGTTCTCCCCGAGGCTGAGGGCTCTACCGTAGCTATGTGGTTCATCTCTCTCTTTGTGATCTAGTTGAATATCATCTATGTGCTACTCTAGTGATGTTATTAAAGTAGTCTATTCCTCCTCCATGATGTAATGTTGACAGTGTGTGCATCATGTAGTACTTGGTATTAGCTATGATTGTGATCTCTTGTAGATTATGGAGTTAACTATTACTATGATAGTATTGATGCGATCTATTCCCCCTTTCATAGCCTGACGGTGACGGTGTGCATGCTATGTTAGTACTCGGTATAATTGCAATGGTCTATTATGCACTCTAAGGTTACTTAAATATGAACACCGAATGTTGTGGAGCTTGTTAACTCCGGCTTGAGGGAGCTCTTGTAGCCCTACACAATGAATGGTGTTTGTCATCCAACAAGAGAGTGTAGAGAAAGTAGTATTTGTTTATTCAGTTATGTGATCAATGTTGAGAGTGTCCACTAGTGAAAGTATGATCCCTAGGCCTTATTTCCGAATATCGAAACTCCGTTTATTTCCTGTTCTATTGCATGTTTACTCGCTGCAATATTTTATTCAGATTGTTATTACCGCTCATATACATCCATATCACTTGCATTTCACTATCTCTTCGCCGAACTAGTGCACCTATACATCTGACAAGTGTATTAGGTGTGTTGGGGACACAAGAGACTTCTTGTATCGTGATTGCAGGGTTGCTTGAGAGGGATATCTTTATCCTCTACCCCCTGAGTTCGATAAACCTTGGGTGATTCACTTAAGGGAAACTTGCTGCTGTTCTACAAACCTCTGCTCTTGGAGGCCCAACATTGTCTACAGGAATAAAAGCGTGCGTAGACATCAGTATTCTATGCATGAGGCTTGCAACTTATAGGATGTCTTATGCATAACACATATGAATTATTACTACCGTTGACAAAATTGTTTCTATGTTTTCAAAATGAAAAGCTCTAGCACAAAAACAGTAATCCATGCTTCCCTCTGCGAAGGGCCCTTTCTTTTACTTTATGTTAAGTCAGTTTACCTATTTCCTTCTATCTTAGAAGCAAACACTTGTGTCAACTGTGTGCATTGATTCCTACATACTTGCTTATTTGCATTCATCATATTACTTTGAGTTGACAATTATCCATGAGATATATCCATGAGATAAACATGTTAAAGTTGAAGCAACTGCTGAAACTTATATCTTCCATTGTGTTGCTTCAAAACTTTCTACTAAGAATTTATTGCTTTATGAGTTAACTCCTGTGCAAGTCTTATTGATGCTTGTCTTGAAAGTACTATTCATGAAAAGTCTTTGCTATATGATTCAGTTGTTTAGTCATTGTCTTTACCATTGCTTCGAATCACTTCATTCATCTCATATGCTTTCCAATAGTATTGATCAAGATTATGATAGCATGTCACTTCGAAATTATCCTTGTTATCGTTTACCTACTCGAGGGCGAGTAGGAACTAAGCTTGGGGATGCTTGATACGTCTCAAACGTATCTATAATTTCTTATGTTCCATGCTAGTTTTATGACGATACTCACATGTTTTATATGCACTTTATATCATATTATGGCATTTATTGGACTAACCTATTAACAAGATGCCACAGTGCCGGTTTCGTTTATTATGTCCGTTTATTGCGTGAAAAGGCCCAAAAAACAAAGTGCTCGGAAAAATCCGAGAAAAATCACAGAAATTCTATTTCGCCGGAAGACTCACTGGAGTCGAAGGGAAAGCCGGGGGGAGGCCCGATGACCCACAAGTATAGGGGGTGTATCGTAGTACTTTCGATAAATAAGAGTGTCGAACCCAACGAGGAGCAGAAGGTGTTGACAAGCAGTTTCGATGAAGGATTCACTGTAAATGCTCACAGACAAGTATTCAGGGGGTTTTGATGTAACAGATGAATAAAGTACGAGTAAGTAAAGTGCAAGAGTAATAATTGCAGCGAGTGGCCCAATCCTTTTTAGCACAAAGGACAAGCCGGTTTGTTTACTTATAATGACCAAACGTTCTCGAGGACACACGGGATTTTAGTCTAGTGCTTTCGCTACATACGGCTAATTAATCTTCATTGTTTTGATAAGTGTTGTGTGGGTGAACCTATGCTAATGTACCGCCCTTCCTAGGACTAATACATACTTGTGATTATACCCCTTGCAAGCATCCGCAACTACAAGAAAGTAATTAAGATAAATCTAACCACAACCTTAAACTCGAGATCCTGCGATCCCTCCCGCATCGATATACCAACGGGGCTCGAGTTTCGTCACTCCGGCAACCCCGCAATTGGCAAACGAGTACAAGATGTATTCCCCTAGGCCCATAAATGGTGAAGTATCGTGTAGTCGACGTTCACACGACACCACTAGAAGAATGACACCACAACTTAAATATCATAACATTGAATATTACTCAACCATAATTCAATACTAACATTTAGACTTCACCCATGTCCTCAAGAACTAAACGAACTACTCACGAGACATCATATGGAACATGATCAGAGGTGATATGATAATGAATAACAATCTGAACATAAACCTTGGTTCAACGGTTTCACTCAATAGCATCAATAACAAGTAGAAATCAACACCGGGAGAGTTTCCCCTATCAAACAATCAAGATCAAACCCAAATTGCTACAGCGGTGACGAGGTGCTGCGGTGGAGACGGAGGTGATGATGATGAAGATGATGGTGATGGTGATGGAGATGACGTCCAGCTCGATGGCGGTGACGATGGCGTCGATTTCCCCCTCCGGTAGGGAATTTCCCCGGCGGATTCCTGCCCGCCGGAGAGCTCTTTTCTCTCTGGTGTTCTCCGCCCCGCAGAGGCAGCTGTGGCTCTTCGCGACATACCCTCTGGAGCTTAGGTTTTCGGGACGAAGGAGTACACGAAGAAAAGGAGGCGAGAGGGGGCTGTGGGCCCCCTCCTCACGAGGCGGCGCGGCCAGGGCAGGGCCCGCGCCGGCCTGTGAGGGGGGCCCATGGCGGCCCTCCTCAGCTCCCCCTTCTGGCTCTCTTCGTCTTCTGGAAAAATAGGAATTTTCGTGTAATTCCCGTCAATTGATGATCTTCCGAAATATTGCATCCTGACGGTGCTTTTTCCAGCAGAATCCTGGCTCCGGTGCGCGATCTCCAAATAATCATGAAATATACAAAATAGATGAAATAACATAAGTATCATCTCCAAATATGAAATATATCAATGAATAACAACAAATTATGATATAAAATAGTGATGCAAATTGGACGTATCAACTCCCCCAAGCTTAGACTTCGCTTGTCCCCAAGCGAAGCCGAGCTCGATAAACAAGACCACATGTTTATGGAGTGAAGAGTCGATAAATCAAATACGGACAAGAAGCATCATATTCATTCACACAAGACATTCTAGTAAAAAACTTCCTCATATAATTCAACTTGAAACAAGTATAAGGTAATCACAAATAAAGGTGCATAAGAAATCATAGTTGGTGATGGCAAACTTTGTTCTTGGTCGGAGAACGATTAACAGATTATACTTATCTATTGAGCGGCGCTCTCATATTAAAGCTTATGGTAAACTTGCATACTCAATCATAGTAATCATTGATGACTTTCAAAGCTATATTCATTCAGGTAAAACTTGTACTAAACAAGAAAGAATAAAAGACATGATGAAGCAAATCACAATATAATAGTTTGATCACAACAACTAAAATGCTTGCTTGAGATGGAGGGAAATAGGTTTACTGACTCAACATAAAGTAAAAGACAGGCCCTTCGCAGAGGGAAGCAGGGATTAAATCATGTGCTAGAGCTTTTTCGGTTTTGAAATCATATAAAGAGAATAAAAGTAAAGTTTTGAGAGGCGTTTGTCGTTGTCAACGACTGGTAGCGGGTACTCTAACCCCTTGCCGAGACGAGACCTCCAAAGAGCGGCTCCCATGAAGGACGTTATCTCTACCAGGCAAGGTAGATCATCCCTCTTCTCTTTTGTTTACACATGTATTTTAGTTTATTTAAGGATGACACTCCCCCCAACCTTTGCTTACACAAGCCATGGCTAACCGAATCCTCGGGTGCCTTCCAACAATCTCATACCATGGAGGAGTGTCTATTGCAAAATTAAGTTGCTTACTTGATGAATCGAGCAAAACACGTGAAGAGAATTATTAATGAAAGTTGATTAATTGGGGCTGGGAACCCCGTTGCCGGCTCTTATTGCAAAATTATAGGATAAGTGGATGAAGCCACTAGTCCATTAGTGGAGGCTGCCTAACAAGGCTGAAAGATAAAACACCACATACTTCCTCATGAGCTATAAAACATTGACACAAATAAGAAGTAATAAATTTTGAATTGTTTAAAGGTAGCACATGAAGTATTTACTTGGAATGGCAGAAAATACCATGCAGTAGGTAGATATGGTGGACACAAATGGCAAAGGTTTGGGTTCAGGTTTGGATGCAAGAGAAGCATTCCCTCTCAGTACAGTGATGGCGTGTATTTCACACGTTCGTTGGTCAACCCCAAGAGGAAGGTATGATGCGCACAGCAGCAAGTTTTCCCTCAGAAAGAAACCAAGGTTTATCGAACCAGGAGGAGCCAAGAAGCACGTTGAAGGTTGATGGCGGCGGGATGTAGTGCGGCGCAACACCAGGGATTCCGGCGCCAACGTGGAACCTGCACAACACAACCAAAGTACTTTGCCCCAACGAAACGGTGAGGTTGTCAATCTCACCGGCTTGCTGTAACAAAGGATTAACCGTATTGTGTGGAAGATGATTGTTTGCGAGAGAAAATAGTAAAAACAAGTATTGCAGCAGATTTGTATTTCGAGTATTAAAGAATGGACCGGGGTCCACAGTTCACTAGAGGTGTCTCTCCCATAAGATAAAAGCATGTTGGGTGAACAAATTACGGTCGGGCAATTGACAAATAGAGAGAGCATAACAATGCACATACATGACATGATAAGTATAGTGAGATTTAATTGGGCATTACGACAAAGTACATAGACCGCCATCCAAGCTGCATCTATGCCTAAAAAGTCCACCTTCGAGGTTATCATCCGAACCCCTCCGGTATTAAGTTGCTAACAACGAGACAATTGCATTAAGTATGGTGCGTAATGTAATCAACAACTACATCCTCGGACATAGCGCCAATGTTTTATCCCTAGTGGCAACAGCACAACACAACCTTAGAACTTTACGTCACTTGTCCTGAGTGTCAATGCGGGCATGAACCCACTATCGAGCATAAGTACTCCCTCTTGGAGTTAAAAGTAAAAACTTGGCCAGAGCCTCTACTAGAAACGGAGAGCATGCAAGATCATAAACAACACATGTATAATAACTTGATAATTAACATGACATAGTATGGGAGTGATGTTTTGGCACATGGGAGCATATGCTCCCTTTATTTTGAAATACATGTTAAACACATTTTAAAATGTTAAAAATTGAAACAAAAATTTCACGCTTACATCTTCATGTGCTACGCGCTCACAAAGTCGTTTCATGAAAAATCGACATGTCATGTGGCGTGTGTAAAAAAGACAAAATTCGGTGCTGAAACAAAGACTTGTCACAAGATAAATTTTCTCTTTTTCGCTTAGACTACAAAAAATATCATTTTTTCGTGAAACTTGACGAATACACATATATTATGGAGATGTACATGTAAAAATTTTTGTCAAATTTTTTTAACAATTGGAAATATGTTTTTATGGTAGAGGGATCGTACGCACCCGGGAGCCGAATTGAATTTCTGACATAGTATTCTCTATCCATCGGATCCCGACAAACACAACATATAGAATTACAGATAGATGATCTTGATCATGTTAGGCAGCTCACAAGATCTAACAATGAAGCACAATGAGGAGAAGACAACCATCTAGCTACTGCTATGGACCCATAGTCCAGGGGTAGACTACTTACTCATCACTCCGGAGGCGACCATGGCGGCGTAGAGTCCTCCGGGAGATGATTCCCCTCTCCGGCAGGGTGCCGGAGACGATCTCCTGGATCCCCCGAGATGGGATCGGCGGTGACGGCGTCTCAGTAAGGTTTTCCGTATCGTGGCTCTCGGTACCGGGGGTTTCGTCACAGAGGCTTTAAGTAGGCGGAAGGGCAAGTCAGGAGGCGGCACGGGGGGCCCACACCATAGGCCGGCGCGGCCAGGGGTGGGGCCGCGCCGCCTAGGGTTTGGCCACCCCGTGGCCCCTCTTCGTCTCGTCTTCGGACTTACGGAAGCTTCGTGGAAAAATAGGCCCCCGGGCTTTGATTTCGTCCAATTCGAGAATATTTCGTTACTAGGATTTCTGAAACCAAAAACAGCGAGAAACGACAATCGGCACTTCGGCATCTTGTTAATAGGTTAGTTCCAGAAAATGCACAAATATGACATAAAGTGTGCATAAAACATGTAGGTATTATCAATAATATGGCATAGAACATAAGAAATTATCGATACGTCGGAGACGTATCATACAGGTCTTTGGCTAGCAAGGTTGATTAGCAAGCATAAGAGTTGAGGGAAACAAGCAAATATACATGTCATAGACATAATCATGCATCTTTCTTGTAAGCACAAACAACTTTAACTTTAGAATAATAAGCTATGAGCTAACAAGAAAGGAAGACAATGAAACAACTATATGTATTTCTCTTTTCTACTTAAACCTCAAGGTGTTGTTGCTGTTGACCAATGCTAAGTTTGCCAAAACCAAATAGATTTACTCAATGCTCCCAAAGTGGTACCAATACTAAAATCAAGATCAATCATATAGTAGAAATTGCAAACTAAAATAAGGTGTGCAATATGTAAATGATAAGACTTCTCATTAATATTTCATAACGATAACTCACACCAAGGGATACATAGACAAACTAAAGGAGAGATACTTCCACACTGCAACCCATCTTATACGATAACCTCCCTACTCATGATATGACACTACTTGATAGTAAAAAGTAAAAGGTAGTGATGATGTGATACCGCGGCACTCCCCCAAGCTTGGAACAAACCAAGGGGATGCCAATACCGATGATGAATTACTCCTTTGGCGACGGTGGTGATGAATTCCCGTCTTCAGACTTCCAAGATAGAGGCTCTCCATCAACAAATGACATCTTGGTCTCGGGAATCCTGAAACTAGCGAGCATGGCTTATGTGTTTAAACCTGTTTTCATACTCACGGTTCGATTATGAACGTCATAGAGTTGAGCTTGGAGTTTGTTGGTGGTGTCGTGAAGTGAGAGGATGTCGCCCCACTTTGCGGTTTCCTTCTCGTGTTCGGCAATGAGTTCAGACACAATCTTGTGGAAGATATCCACTTCACGCTCGGCCATCTTCTTGTAATTGAAGACCTCTTGTTCTAGCTTCTCCATCCTGTCTTCCAAGCTTCCTTCTCCTTTGGGACCCTGAACATCTTTGATCTGCAGCTCCCCATCAACAAGCAGCAACTCCTTGGGATGCATCCTCAGCTCGTCCATGTACAAATTGCCAAAGTCCTTGCGGGAGCTGTCCTTCGGAGTTCCCGACGAAGACATGACACCTCTAGATCCGAAGCAAATCCTGGCAGAAACAGCTCAAAACAAAACACGTCGAGAAAACGATATACGGACCTCCAGGGGTCCCGGGGATTATATAGTAAAAAATTTCAGAACAAACGAAAAGTACCAGGTCGAACCAGAGTCGGAAAGAGGCGACGAGGCGGTGTCCTCATAGGGCGGCGCGGCCAGGCTGGGGCCCGCGCCGGCCTATGGGGGCATGCCCTCGTGCGTCTCCTCCACTCCGTTTCGATCTCGTAAGTTTTCATATTTTCCAAAAACAGCAAAAACATTGTTCGGAAAGTAAATCGCGAACTTTTTATTACCTGTACTGTTACCTATTCAAAGTCGAGTTCTGGCGGACTGTCAAATTGACCTTTGATGAAAGCCTTCGGTGTTTCCACTCGAATAATATCAACATCAACATTATAAGAATCACCTGAGATATAATGCTTGAGTCTTTGTCAATTCACCACTTGCGTGGCGTTGCCTTGGAGAGAACTAATTTTAATTGCTCCTGAACGATACACCTCCTCAACAACATATTGGCCTTCCCATTTCGAGAGTAATTTCCCTGCAAAGAATCTGAGACGAGACCGATACAATAGGACTTTATCCCCAATATTAAACTCTCTTTTGATAATCCTTCTATCATGCCATTTCTTAACTTTCTCTTTAAAGAGTTTAGCGTTTTCATAAGCTTCACTTCTCCATTCATCTAGAGAACTTAATTGCAGCAACCTCTTATTACCTGGCTAGTTTAGGATCTTTATTTAATTCTCTAACAGCCCAATAAGCTTTGTGCTCTAGTTCTAAAGGTAAATGACAAGCTTTTCCATAAACCATTTTATAAGGTGACATTCCCATGGGGTTTTTATAAGCAGTTCTATAAGCCCAAAGTGCTTCCTTCAATTTACTAGCCCAATTTTTTCTAGATTTATTAACGGTCTTTCCCAAAATAGATTTAATCTCTCTATTTGATAATTCTACTTGACCACTAGTTTGAGGGTGATAAGCGGAAGCAATTCTATGATTAATACCATACCTAGCAAGAGTTTTTCTAAAACCTCCATGACTAAAATGAGAACCTCCATCAGTCATAATATATCTAGGAACTCCAAATCTAGGAAAAATAATGTCTAAAAGCATTCTTAAAGAGGTCTCACCATCAGCACTTTTTGTAGGTATGGCTTCCACCCATTTAGTAACATAATCAACAGCAACAAGTATATGAGTGTTACCTTCTGAAGAGGGAAAAGGTCCCATGAAGTCAAATCCCCAACAATCAAACGGTTCAATAACAAGAGTATAATTCATAGGCATTTCATTGCGTATGGAGATATTACCAACCCTTTGACATTCATCACAAGATAAAATAAACTTCCTTGCATCTTTGAAGAGAGTTGGCCAATAAAAACCTGATTGTAGAACCTTTTGCGCTGTTCTATCTCCGGCGTGATGTCCTCCATAAGCACTACCATGACATTTACTCAATATCTCTTGTTGTTCATATTCGGGAACACATCTTCGCAGAATACCATCCACTCCTTCTTTATATAAGTGTGGGTCATCCCAAAAATAATGCCTCAAGTCATAAAAGAATTTCCTCCTCTTGCTGAGCTGAAAAGGTTGGAGGCAAGTACTTGGAAACAATAAAGTTAGCATAATCAGCATACCAAGGACTGTCTCGCGAGCTCACCTTTATTACAGCCAATTGTTCATTTGGAAAATTATCATTAACAGGAACAGGATCATAAGCAATATTTTCCAATCTAGACAAATTATCGACGACGGGATTATCGGCACCTTTCCTACCTACAATATGTAAATCAAATTCTTGCAAAAGAAGTACCCATCTAATAAGCCTTGGCTTAGCATCTTTCTTTGTCATAAGGTATCTAATTGCAGCATGATCGGTATGAATCGTGACTTTTGAATCAACAATATAGGATCTAAACTTGTCACAAGCAAAGACTACGACTAATAATTCTTTTTCGGTTGTAGCATAATTTCTTTGAGCAGCATCAAGAGTTTTACTAGCATAATGAATAACATTCAGTTTTTATCTACTCGCTGTCCAAGAACAGCGCCTACAAGCAAAATCACTAGCATCACACATAATTTCAAATGGTAAGTTCCAATCGGGAGGTTCAACTATAGGGGCAGTTGTTAAGGCTTTCTTTAGAGTTTCAAAAGCTTCCTTACAATCATCATCAAAAACAAAAGGTACGCCTTTTGAAGAAGATTAGTAAGAGGCTTTGAAATCTTGGAGAAATCTTTAATAAATCTCCTATAAAACCCAGCATGACCAAGAACACTACGAATACCTTTAACATCCCTCGGATAGGGCATCTTCTCAATTGCTTCAACTTTAGCTCTATCAACTTCAATACCTCCATCAGAAATTTTATGTCCCAATACAATTCCTTCATTAACCATAAAGTGGCATTTCTCCCAATTAAGAACAAGGTTAGTTTCTTCACATCTCTGCAAAACTTTATCAAGGTTTCGCAAGCAACTATCAAAAGAATTCCCATAGACGGAAAAATCATCCATGAATACTTCCACAATACTCTCACAAAAGCCATGAAAAATAGCAGACATGCATCTTTGAAAAGTAGCGGGAGCATTACATAAACCAAAAGGCATACGCCTATAAGCATAAGTTCCATAGGGACAAGTAAAAGTGGTTTTCTCTTGATCTTTAGTTTTAACGAGCAATTTGTGAAAACCCGGAATAACCATCAAGAAAGCAAAAATGAGTATTTTTAGACAATCTTTCTAGCATTTGATCAATAAATGGTAAAGGGTAATGATCTTTCTTAGTAACTTTATTAACTTTTCGAAAATCAATGCACATTCTATACCCTACAACTACTCTTTGAGGGATGAGCTCATCATTATCATTAGGCACAACGGTCATTCCTCCTTTCTTAGGAACGCAATGCACAGGACTAACCCATCTACTATCAGCAATAGGATATATAATACCAGCTTCAAGAAGTTTTAATACCTCATTCCTTACCACCTCCTTCATCTTCGGAATTAGACGACGCTGATGTTCAACAACGGGCTTTGCATCATCTTCCATATTAATAGCATGTTGGCAAATAGAAGGAGAAATCCCCTTCAAATCATCAAGAGTGTAGCCAATAGCTCCTCGGTGTTTCTTCAATATTTCCAATAACCTTTCTTCCTCAATCTCTGAAAGCTTAGAACTAATAATAACAGGATATATTTTCTTATCATCAATATGAGCATATTAAAGATTATCAGGCAAAGGCTTTAAATCAAAAACAGGATCTTCCTTTGGTGGCGGTGTTGTACCCAAATCTTCCACCGGTAAATCATGCTTGAGAATAGGTTAGCGAAGAAAAATTTCCTCAAGCTCATCTCTTTCTTCCCTAAAAACTTCACTCTCGCTATTCTCCAAATGTTGCTGCAAAGGATTATTAGGAACAAGAACAATAGATGCACACTGCTCCATTTTAAAATCATCACTAGGCAAATCAGCTTTATAAGGAGTTTTGGTAAATTTAGAGAAGTTAAACTCATAAGATTCACCAGCAAATTTAGTCAAAATTTTCTCTTTCTTGCAATCTATAATAGCTCCACAAGTATTTAGAAAAGGTCTACCAAAAATGATAGGACAATAATCACTAGCAGCGAGAACCAAGTACCAAAAAGTCAGCAGGATATTTAATCTTACCACATAGAACTTCCACATCTCGAACAATACCAATTGGAGAAATAGTTTCTCTATTAGCCAGCTGAATAACCACATCAATATCTTCAAGTTCACAAGAATCAATTTCGTGCATAATCTCCGTGTAAAGCTCATAAGGAATAGCACTAACACTTGCACCAATATCACATAAACCATAATAGCAATGATCACCAATTCTAACGGATAGCATAGGAACACTAACTTGTTTGGGTTTATTAGGATGTGAAACAATATTAGAAGCATATTCACGGAAAATAATATGACCATCCTCCACATTTTCGATCACAAGATCTTTAACTATTGCAACAGCGAGGTTCAACTTTTATTTGTTCTTCAGGTTCTATAGGTTTCTTTTCACTTTTATGAACCGCACTATTTATAACAGAGTACTCCTTCATTTTAGCAGGGAAAGGATTTTTTTCAATATAAGCTTCAGGAATAACATGATCAATAGTTTCAACTACAACGCATTTATTAATAGATGAATCAATTTTATCTTTATACGGTTCATGATACTTATCAAAATTCTTCTTAGGCAATTCATAATGAGAGGCAAAAGCTTTATAAAGATTTGCAGCAACTTGAGAATCAAGACCATATGTAGCACTCATATTGTGAAATTTATCAGTATCCATAAAAGCTTCAATGCATTTATAATCATAAATTATACCTGATTCTCTATCCTTGTCGTTCTCCCAACCTTCAGTATTTTCTTGGATCCGATCAAGAAGGTCCCTTTTAAACTCTTCTTTGTTGCGTGTAAATGATCCGAGAACAAGAAGTATCCGGCAAGGTCTTGTCTTGAAAAGAAAGTCTTGCATAGAAATTATCAATAATAACATTACCAGGAAGCTCATGAATGGGGCATTTGAGCATTAAAGACTTCAATCTCCCCCAAGCTTGGGCAATACTTTCTCCATCATGAGGCCAGAAATTATATATGCGGTTACGATCTTTGTGAATTTCACTTGGAGGATAGAATTTGGAATAAAATAAAGGCACAATGTCCTCCCAATCAAGAGAATCACCATTCTTCAGCAATTTATACCAATGCGCCGCTTTACCAGACAGCGATATAGAGAATAGTTTCTTTCTAACTTCATTCATAGCAATACCTGCACATTTGAATAACCCGCATAATTCATGTAAAAACAGTAAATGATCACCAGGATGGACGGTTCCATCCCCTTCATAGCGGTTATCCATAACACGTTCAATAATTTTCATAGGTATTTTATATGGTATCACTTCCTCACACGGCGCCTCATCCACTACCGTTGCGGTAGTAGTAGATTTCCCAAATAGAAATTGAAGAGAAGATCTCTCAATAATGACTTATAGCAGCGAGCAGAAATAAAATCAGCACAAACACTAAAGGTTTTCCTTACCAATTCCACTTACCAATAGCGCTTCACTCCCCGGCAACGGCGCCGAGAAAATAGTCTTGATGACCCACAAGTATAGGGGGTGTATCGTAGTACTTTCGATAAATAAGAGTGTCGAACCCAACGAGGAGCAGAAGGTGTTGACAAGCGAGTTTCGATGAAGGATTCACTGTAAATGCTCACGAGACAAGTATTCGGGGGTTTTGATGTAACGGATGAATAAAGTACGAGTAAGTAAAGTGCAAGAGTAATAATTGCAGCGAGTGGCCCAATCCTTTTTAGCACAAAGGACAAGCCGGTTTGTTTACTTATAATGACCAAACGTTCTCGAGGACACACGGGATTTTAGTCTAGTGCTTTCGCTACATACGGCTAATTAATCTTCATTGTTTTGATAAGTGTTGTGTGGGTGAACCTATGCTAATGTACCGCCCTTCCTAGGACTAATACATACTTGTGATTATACCCCTTGCAAGCATCCGCAACTACAAGAAAGTAATTAAGATAAATCTAACCACAACCTTAAACTGCGAGATCCTGCGATCCCTCCTGCATCGATATACCAACGGGGGCTCGGGTTTACGTCACTCCGGCAACCCCGCAATTGGCAAACAGTACAAGATGTATTCCCCTAGGCCCATAAATGGTGAAGTATCGTGTAGTCGACGTTCACACGACACCACTAGAAGAATGACACCACAACTTAAATATCATAACATTGAATATTACTCAACCATAATTCACTACTAACATTTAGACTTCACCCATTTCCTCAAGAACTAAACGAACTACTCACGAGACATCATATGGAACATGATCAGAGGTGATATGATAATGAATAACAATCTGAACATAAACCTTGGTTCAACGGTTTCACTCAATAGCATCAATAACAAGTTGAAATCAACACTGGGAGAGTTTCCCCTATCAAACAATCAAGATCAAACCCAAATTGCTACAGCGGTGACGAGGTGCTGCGGTGGAGACGGAGGTGATGATGATGAAGATGATGGTGATGGTGATGGAGATGACGTCCAGCTCGATGGCGGTGACGATGGCGTCGATTTCCCCCTCCGGGAGGGAATTTCCCGGCGGATTCCTGCCCGCCGGAGAGCTCTTTTCTCTCGGTGTTCTCCGCCCCGCGAGAGCGGCCGTGGCTCTTCGCGACGTACCCTGCGGAGCTTAGGTTTTCGGGACGAAGGAGTACGCGAAGAAAAGGAGGCGAGAGGGGGCTGTGGGCCCCCTCCTCACGGGGCGGCGCGGCCAGGGCAGGGCCCGCGCCGGCCTGTGAGGGGGGCCCATGGTGGCCCTCCTCGGCTCCCCTTCGGCTCTCTTCGTCTTCCGGAAAAATAGGAATTTTCGTGTAATTCCCGTCAATTGCTTGATCTTCCGAAATATTGCATCCCGACGGTGCTTTTTCCGGCGAGAATCCTGGCTCCGGTGCGCGATCTCCAAATAATCATGAAATATACAAAATAGATGAAATAACATAAGTATCATCTCCAAATATGAAATATATCAATGAATAACAGCAAATTATGATATAAAATAGTGATGCAAATTGGACGTATCAAGGCCCAGGGCCTCCACACCATAGGCCGGGGCGGCCAGAGGGGTGGCCGCCCCACCCTATGGGGTGGGCCCCTCGGGACTGTTCCGACTCCGCCTCTTCGCCTATATAATCTCTCGTGACCTAAAAAACCCGACACCAATTGACGAAACTCTAGAAAGACTCCAGGGACGCCGCCGCCATCGCGAAACTCCGTTTCGGGGGACATAAGTCTCTGTTCCGGCACACCGCCGGGATGGGGAATTGCCCCCGGAGTCATCTCCATTGACACCACCGCCATCTTCATCGCCATCGCTGTCTCCCATGATGAGGAGGGAGTAGTTCTGCCCCGAGGCTGAGGGCTCCACCGGTAGCTATGTGGTTCATCTCTCTCTCCCATGTGATCTTTATGTGATCATGAGCTTTGTATCACTATTAATCTATGTGCTACTCTAGCGATGTTATTAAAGTAGTCTATTCCTCCTCCATGATGTAATGTTGACAGTGTGTGCATCATGTAGTACTTGGCGTAGGTTATGATTGTAATCTCTTGTAGATTATGAAGTTAACTATTAATATGCACTCTAGAGGTTACTTTAATATGAACTCCGGAATTACTCTCCACGGTGTGACGGTGATAGTGTGCGCGTTGTGTGTGATTCCTTTCTGAAGTTGTGGAGCTTGTTTACTCCGGCTTGAGGGTGCTCTTGTAGCCCTACACAATGAATGGTGTTTGTTATCCAACAAGAGAGTGTGAGAAAGTAGCACAAGTGAAGAGAAGTTATTTATTTATGTGATCATTGTTGAGAGTGTCCACTAGTGAAAGTATGATCCCTAGGCCTTGTTTCCAAATATCGAATCACCGTTTATTTCTTGTTCTACTTGCATGTTTACTTGCTGCCATATTTATTTCAGATTGTTATTAGCACTCATATTCATCCATAGCACTTGCATCTTACTATCTCTTCGCCGAAATAGTGCACCTATACATCTGACAAGTGTATTAGGTGTGTTGGGGACACAAGAGACTTCTTGTATCGTAATTGCAGGGTTGCTTGAGAGAGATATCTTTGACCTCTACCTCCCTGAGTTCGATAAACCTTGGGTGATTCACTTAAGGGAAACTTGCTGCTGTTCTACAAACCTCTGCTCTTGGAGGCCCAACACTGTCTACATGAACAGAAGCGTACGTAGACATCAGCGCGCACGGACGGTTCGCCAGCGTGGCGCCCTGGCCCCCCACCTGTTAGCCTGTGGGCTAGATCAGGACCCGGTGAGAACCCCCGCCCCTACAGATCTGACAATCTTGCACCAAGCCCCCTGCGGTTTCTTCTTGACCAACCCGCAGTTCCTGCCTGTGCTGATTTCTCGAGAACCCCCTACATCTTTATGAAAACAACCCGGGGTCCTCCCCCCACATGAAAATTATTTCCAGGTCCTTTCCCAATTAATAAAATATGTTTTCTATAATTTAAAATGCTAAAAAACTATTTCCTTAATAACTTTTGCATGGTAACTCAAATGAAAAAGTGTTCTATATGAATTTTGATCAGGAAAATGCAAGGATCATGAATATGCCATCCATTCATCTGTTTGCATCTTGCTGCATGTCATGACGTGATAGTTCGTGTATCTTCACCTCACATATACGCGGAGTATTTCAGATATCCACCTAAGGTTTCCCCGCTCCGTTTAATATTGAAGTAGCTCACCCCTGCCATGTTGTGCCATGCTAATCAACCCTTAACTTTGTCGGTAGAAAATGCAACTCCATCCTTAACTGTTTGTCCGGGGTTCCGACTCCAGTTAATTGGATAAGTTACACCACATCATATTTGCCATGCCATGCTTATCATCTTGATCATGCTGGATCTTCTTTAACCGTAGTAGTAAGACCTGCATACGTTGTGTGTGTTCCATCATTTGCTTCTTCCCGGATAGGATCACGAAGTGGTGATGTGAGATACGACGAGTTCTCCGACAAGTTCTTCTGCAACTTTCCACATGCGAGCTCTCTCTCTTTACCTATTTTACATTTTGCTCTCCCTTGCACTGCTATACATATGTTGCGCTTCTTTATCGAGTCAGGTGTCCTATTCCACTTGTTTACCATAATAATCCTATATGTATCATTCCTTACCCATAGTCGTTGCTTGATGTTTGAGCCTTGCGGGTCGTATGCGTGTTTAGGCTCTGTTATTTATCTCGATCTGTTATCGGGATATGTTGGGTCGTTGGGAGGTTATCGCATGCTATATCAGTTGTTGGAAATACTCATGCTTTACTTTGATGTTAGCAACTAAAATTGTAAGCAGAGGCATCTGTGAGCCCCTTTGCGAAAGCATCGGAACTTTGACTCGCTAATGTCCCCTAAGACCCGAGTTCTTGTTATATGTTCCGAGATTGAGCGCTATATCCATGCGTGGGGACGATTATCGGGACCCCCCTCACCCATTACCTTTTCTCAAGTTAGTTGAAAAGGGGCCACAACCTTGGTTTTATTTGCCTATGCCATGTATGCCATGCTTTACTTATTGTTGCCTTCGGGTGTTTACTTTCTGTTTCCTTCGGGTGTTTATATTATGTATTGTACCCCGGGGGACGTTTAGCGAAGCGTGTGGTTTGCACGCCTAGCCGCCGATGCAAACCCTGAGTCCGTCTCGGAGTACGGCCGAACTTCGTCACGGGTAGCTTAGTCGGGTGGCCCCCCTAGACTTTCTTGTTGAACTGGGAATGGTCTTGTTGTGAGACATCCACCTGTCGTAAGTGGGTCGAGCATGCGTATGGTTACATTTGGGCAACCCTGCATGGTGTACATCTTATCGATAAGCCGTGTCCGCGGTTATGGACGACTTGGAATTGTATAGCTTGATCATAGAACAACTTACACCGTTATCTTGTTGCTAATCTAATAATAACTTGCGTAGTAATATAGCATTACTACAACCAACATATAATAAAATTGTCAACCGTGTGGAGTGCCTTTTACATTGCTTCTTCGCTTTGTTGAAGGGGATATGTGTATTTTGCTGGGTTATGTTTGTGTAGTATTTATCTGTTACATTGTGCGCTCTTTTATCTTGTCTGAGTAGACGGATGTTGTAGCATGTCTCTATTGGTTATAGTTTTGATGCCGCTAAACCTACCATATAGCCCCCGGTGATATATTCGCCTGGCGAGCATAGCCATTTCTAGTCTCGCTAAGTACGTGCCGGAGTTCGTTCCTTGGTACTTACCCTCGCCTTTTCTCTTTCTCTTTTGTTTCATCCCTTCTGTCGGCAACCGATGGCCCGACTTCGACAGGTACAAGATGACGACGTTAGCAAGGTTACCCTTCCGGCTTGGCCTGGGCAGGGTTATGGACGACATCGTTTATCTTCAGGACTCTTAGTCCAATTTGTATCTTGTCCGTACTCGGACGTATTCGATCTTCTGTATGATTTGGATCTTTGTATTGTATATTTGTATCTTGACTCGTCGGAGTCGTTGTTGTAATATATGTTTCTTGTGGGCTCTATTGTAGACCTGTTGTAATGTTACTACTCATGGTAATTCCTCTGGCATCACGTGTGTGATTCGTCGCGCATGTCGTGTCGGAGGGCGTCTCAGAATCGATATCGTGCGGATTTTGGCGGGATCGCTGGAATCCTCATGGTACCGGTTTTGGGGGGTCACATATAGTGAGAAATGGCGGGAAAAATAGGGACGGGAAGACAGGAGGCAGGAAGAAAGAGGCGGGAAAAAATAGCGGAAAGCGGGAGGCAGGAAGACAGGGAAAGCGGGAAGAAATGACAGGAAGCGGGAAGACAGGAGACGGGAAAAAAGAGATGCGAAGAAATGGTAGGAAGCAGGAGGCGGGAAGACAGAGGTGGGAAGAAATGAATTAGTTTTATTTTTCTGAATTTTTTCATATATTAATTGTATTTTTATGATTTTGAAATGAATTAGTTTTATTTTTCTGAATTTTTTGATATATAATTTATATTTTATGATTTTGAAATGAATTATTTTTATTTTTCTAAATTTTTTGATATATAATTTGTATTTTTATGATTTTAAAATGAATTAGTTTTATTTTTCTGAACTTTTTGATATATAATTTGTATTTTTATGATTTTTAAATGAATTAATTTTATTTTTCTAAAAAATTTCATATATTAATTGTATTTTTATGATTAAGAAATAAATTATTTCTCAAAAATAGGTTTTAGTCGCGGTTGGTGAGACCAACCGCGAGTAAAGGCCTCTCCGCGCGGGAAAGAAGAAGTCCAGCGAAAATACCTATAGTCGCGGTTGGTCTCACCAACCGCGACTAAAGGTCATTGTTTATCAATACACGTGCGCCTGCCCACGGGGTTCACTTCATCTCCTACGACCTCTCGAAGACGCCGTCAGGCTGCCGCCGCGCGCCGCGCCCTCGACGCCCTCCTCGATGCCCTGCTCGTCGCCGCGCCGAACTCCTCTGCCGCCGCGCTCCTCGGCCTGCCCGCCGCCGCGCACGTCTGCCCTCCTCGACGCCCTCCTCGTCGCCCGCGCTGAACTCCTCCGCCCGCCTGGACGTCTGCCGGCCCGCACCGCGCCGAACTCCTCCGCTGCCACACAGTACCACACCACGCCGCCGCGCTACACCGTGCCGTCGGCGCCGCCGCCGGCGCCGCTCTTATTCCGCCGAGGCCGCGCGCGCGTGTATTGATAAACAATTACCTTTTTACACCACGCGCGCCGCCGCTGTGCACAGCTCCCCCGCCGCGTGCGTCACACGGGAGAGAGACGGGCACCACAGTACACACGGGCGCCCCTCTCTCACAATCTTTTTTTTGTTTTTTTTAACTTACAAAAAATAACTTTACAATTTTTTAAATTTAACAATAATTTTAACTTAAAAAATAATTTAACTTAACCAAAAATTTAACTTAACCAAATTTTTAACTTAACAAAAAATTTAACAAAAAATTTAACTTAAACTTATACACCGCGACCCCGCGCGTATACGGAGGGGGTGTCGAGGGGGCGGCGGACAACACAACTAGTTGTGCGCCGCCCCCTCGCCGCCCCCTCCGTAAACGCGTGGTTTTTTTTTGTTTTTTTAGGAGAGAGAGAGGACCGGAGAAGGAAGTATATATATCACCGACCCCGCGCGTATACGGAGGGGGCGGCGCACAACTAGTGCGCCGCCCCATCGCCACCACCTCCGTATACGCGCGGGTTTTTTTTTTTGTTTTTTTAGGAGAGAGAGAGGTTGGGAGAAGGGTCGGTGTATACGGAGGGGCGGCGCACAATCGCCCCCTCTATATTACAACTTATATATGTTTTTATTAATAAACACTCTCGTTCGCTCGCAGCCCTCGCCACAGCAGTCGCCGGTGCCGTCGCCCTCGCAGCCCTCGGTGTAGAGCCACCGCAGAGCGCCGCCGTCGCCCTCTCCGTAGCAGATTGAGCGTCGCCGCCCTTGCCACCCTCCCCGCAACAGAGCAGATAATTAATATGTGCCCTCCTCGCCGCCCTCCCCGCCATTGATCAATTCTTTTACTTAATTAGTTTTTACTACATGCATGTCTTCACGAGTGACATATGGCGGACGATAGAGCTGACCCGATTATGGAAAACTACGACGAGGAAGCTAAGAGACATATTACCGCCATCATAAACGGCGATATTTCTTATGTGCCGGAAGAAAATGAAGAAGAGGATGTCTCTTCTTATCTAAACCTTGACGGTGAAGCTGAAGGTCGACAAGGTGATGATGAAGGAATGGACATTGTTGATGGAGGGCAAACATCAACAAACGACGATCTCGAATTGCAATTAGCAACCACCTCCAGCGAGGTATATATATATACATTGAGCCTCTGGTGATACAAATTTACTGATCTGAATAAATATGTATTAACCCGACTCTCTTTCTTTTTTTAGCCCTCAGTCGGATCGTCAAAAAAATCGAGTACAAAGCCGCGTGGCAAAACCATGACGATGAGACAAGGAGAAACATATACCATCGATGTTGTCAGTGAACATGGCAGGCCGCTAGAGCCCAAAAAGCACTACACAAAGTTTATCAACCAGTGCGGAGTCGTTGTTAGAGAGAACGTCCCGATCACCGTCCAGGAATGGAATGAGCCAAAGAAGGCACGTGTTGGTTTCAGTTTTGTCGACAAGAGAACAAAAAAGGATTGCTGGAGAAAACTTATGGAACAGTTCATTCTAACTCCGGAATTCAACAAACGCGATGAAGAGGGTAACGAGATTCCGGGTGGACGTGAGAGGAGGAGGCTAGTCAAAGAGTTCGCTCTTCAGAAGATGGCCGAAGCATTCCGGAACTTCAAGAAAACTTTAGCCCGTGATTATGTCTCCAAGAACAAGACTCCGGATTTCAATGGACAATATGAGAAACTGAAAGATGATTGGCCCGAATTTGTGAAGCAAAAGCAATCAGAGCATTTCAAGGCCATATCGGAAAAAATAAGTAAAATGCGGCTAAGAAAGCGTACAATCATATTATGGGGCCAGGAGGATACCGCCTTTCAGATCCTAAGTGGGAGAAGTTGGAGAACGACCTGAGGGAGCAAGGAATCCCTCTAGGTACAGAGGGATGGGACCCAAGGGCCAAAAGCTGGTGGTACGGGCATGGGGGATCGCTAGACCCCAAGACAGGGAGGTGTGTTCACCGGAAGAAAGTGTTTACTCCCACCCAAGCCCTTATTGACGCAATGGCCCAAGCTCAAGAGGGGAAGATCTAGTTCAACAGAGAGAACGACGCGCTGACATTAGCCCTCGGGAATCCTGAACACCCAGGACGTGTACGAGGAAAAGGCGCCATTCCGTGGAAAGTAGGGTTTCCCCAGGACAATGACCCGTACAGTTACAAAAGTCGTAAGAGAAAGACAGAACGGGATGCAGATCGTATGGGGAGGATGGAAGTGGAACTATTTGAGGTGAAGCAGATGGTGCAGGAACTTGTAAAAGAGAAACGATCGGAAGGGCCGCATGAAGATCATGCAGCGGATGTCGGAAGCCAGCAGCGGAGAAGCAGCGTGGCTTCCACGGATGTCCCGGCTCGTGCTAATGTACCCTTCGCCCCGGCTGGTGCTAATGCACTTACGATCGAGATTCGTGCACCGGAGCCTCACTACCCGGTGGATGATGTAAAGGAGATGAAAGAATGTGAGCTGCATTATCCAATGGGGAACATTTCCATGAAGGTACCGATCGGCATCGCTTTACCTTGTACACCTGGAGCACTCCACCACCACAACCCCATTGCAGATGGCTATGCTCGTGTCACGGCGGAAGACATAGTCCAAGGGTGCAAGGACCTGGAGATTGACTATGCTACTCCCGAAGGGGATGTGAAACTTCGAGATGTCAAGCGCCAGTTCATTCTATGGAAAAAGAAGTACATCAAGTTTCCAGGCGAGGTGCCAAGGCCAACAAGTCCACCCCCCTCCGGTGGTGGTGGTGGTTCACCTACACCTCCTTCACGTCAGCCGACACCGCCCCCAATCCACCTCCGGCGGGTAAGCAGCTGCCGCCCCCCAGTCCGCCTCCGGCGGGTACGCCCCCCCCCCCAATCCACCTCCGACGAAGAAGCAGAAGCAGTCGGACAGCAAGGCAACCCCCTCCTGGACAATTAACCCGGAGCCTTATGTACCTAAGACCACAAAGGTACCAATTCCATCAGTGAAGCCTCTCCTCCCGAGACCTTGGGAACTTAGTGTCGAGGAAACCAACGTGACCGCGGCTGCTCACCATGAGAAATGGAAGGCGAATATCAAGGAGAAAAAAGAGCCTGAGCCCAAGCTAGTATTTACTGAGAAGCAAAAGAAGTGGGCTAAGTATTTTTTTATGACACCGTCCCAAATCTCGCTTCAAGACGACTATGGACGTGAATTTCGTAGGCAAATAGCAATATTGGAGAAGAAAGCCTCGGAGGAGAAGAAAGCCTTGAGGAGAAGGAGAAGAAAGCATTGGAGGAGAAGAAAGAAGCAAGTACAAAATGCGGGGAACAAGTTTCCCAGCTCGGGGAACAGAGAAAACCATCGATCCCCCCGCTCATAGTGGAAGTCGGTCCTTCCCATACGACGGCGTCCTTCAGAGCCGATATGGATAAGGACATGGAACTATTGGACCCCGCTATCATTGCAGCTGCTGGAGCACAGGGAATGATTGTAACGGCGGCCAAAGAAAGAGCGTCCGCGTGTCGTGGTATCGTCGCGGCATATGCCATAGGATGGCTAAAGAGAGGTGGTTCCTGCAATGGTCTATGGCGGTATCCGGATGCAGGTATGAGCACGAGCGCCACGGCGACGTACCCAGGTTCAGGGCCCTCGTATGGAGGTAACACCCCTACTCCTGCTCTAGCGTCTATAAGAGATATCACAGTACAATGGTGCTCCTTGAGCTGTATCCGGCTGCGAGGGGAGGCTAGAGGTAGACGAAGGTCTCTCTCCCCGAGCGGTTCTAAGTGTGATAATGAGAAGTGATCGATCCTCCCCCCGCGTAGGAGGGGTCGCTCAGCTTATATAGACGCTGGCAGTTTACAAAGAAGTCCCTATGACCTACTGGCCGGCTCCGCCGGCTCCGGCTTTATCGCTCCTTCCCGAGGCGCTGGCGTCAGCGGCCGTTGAGGCCTGTCCATCCTTCCTACCGATGTCAGCAACGACAGGACGTGCCAGGGCGACGTGGGAGAGGTGTCTCTGTCGGCACCGGTAGCTTGTAGCGTACGGCGCAGCCTAGGCCATGATGGTCGGTCCGACGTGGGGCACTGTTGCTCCACAGTGCCCCTCGCTTAACGGGAGGTGAGATCAGCATGGACTTCTGCACCCGGATTACCTTTCCGGTTCCTTCTCCTACAAGGCTCACCAGCCTCGAGCCGGTCAGGGGAGAGACAAACCAAACCGTACATGGCACATAGAAGCCGGCCCAGCCACAGCACAGACGGCCGTGGCTAGACCAGCATAGACCTGGAGTTAGTCGGCTCGCAAGGCAGCCGGCCACGGCTTCAGCCGACTGCTTCTCAGCCGGCCTTTGCCGCGGGTCAGCCGGCCTCGAGCCAACTGTTCCCAGTCCTTTTCCATACCCGGGGTCTTCCCCCCGACACCGAGTTCGGTATGACTCTTCTTGCATTGTTAGGCCTTGAGGATGCGCCAATAAGTGAGGTAGCATTTACATATGTGCAGAATGGGCCTCTCATCGAGCCTGCGCAGGAAGCGAGAGTCTACTAACACATATGCGTAGTCTGCTACGCTGGTACAAGGATGTCATAAAAAAATAAGGCCGGCAAAGAATATATTTATGCGGAAGTTAGAGAGGAGCATCACTTCAAGCAGTACCATGTACAAGTTCATACGAGTGAATTGTTCCAGTTGTTCAATCTGCGTGAGCTCGACAAATCTATCCTGAGTTGCTACGTTATGTAAGTGATTTATTTCTTCTGTACGCTATCATTGCCTGCACTATATTCTTGTGTACGCTATTATGCAGAATGAAGCTTGGGGAATGCAAAAGAAAGAACATCCTTGATGTTGGATTCATTGACCCACATATCATTAATGATATGTGTTAGAAATATACCCCAAGACGTGGAGAAAGACTTGTATCGGTTTCTTACAAAGGAACTCAAAAGTCAAATTATATTTCCTTACCATTTTGGGTGAGTGTTTCTGTCTTGTGCTCTCTTTTGTTTACTCCATGCATGTTATGTCTAATCGATGACTTATGCATGACTGTGCGTGTAACGTGTCCGCAGGTTTGTTATCACCAGATTTTGGCCAAATCAGGAGATAGGCCGTAAGGGAGATGGGCTTAGAAGATATACGCGTGGAGGATCTCTGAAGCGGCCTTGCACGAGACTTTGGGCTAAATTGCCCGTGTATCTGTATTATAGTAGATCGCATCTTAGTTTGGAAGTTAGAGTTTAACCCGTGCACGGTTTGGTGCACGCTCGAATTAGAAAGTCCCCGGGACTATAAATATGTATCTAGGGTTTATGAAATAAACAACAATCATCGTTCACAACAAACACAAACCAGGCGCATCGCCACCCCTTCTTCGAGGGTTTCCTTTCGGGTAAGCATCATGCTGCCTAGATCGCATCTTGCGATCTAGGCGATACACGTTTACTCGTCTACCTTGTGTTACTCGTCTCTGAAGCGTTGTTGATGGCGAGTAGCACTACTTATCTTAGGTGTTTTGGGGCTTGCATTGATGCTTTTCTTATGCATATCTGCTTAGCAATGCCGTCCCTTGACACCTAGCTGCCCTTACGCCTATCTGGGCGTAAGGGCAGCATCTTGCTTGTTCGATACTTAGTAGATCCGATCTGTTATAGTTGCTCCTTGTTCGCAAGGATTAGTTTAATATCCGCATGATTAGGCCTTATGCTGGGGTTGGAGGATCCGGTAGTGCGCTAGGTGCTTGTTTACCGTTCCTAGAAGGGATGTTCGGGAATTAACGTAATGTTGGTTTTTAGGCCTCTTCTAGGGATAGTTTTCATCATCTTTCGTATCTGCTAGGCCCAACTACGCGTAGGATGTTCCGGTTATGCGGTGAAAACCCTAAACTGTCGTAGATTGGTTTAGCTTTGTGTTGATCAAGCGAGGGTCCCCATGTTATTGCAAATCCAGCGTGAACCATGGGGCGATCGGCTCTTTGAGCCGATCCACGAGGCAACCCGAGAGCCGATAGGGCTCGTATTTAATGTTTACGTGTCTACCATGCGGGAACAATCGAAGCAATCTAACACCTTCCTGATCGGGTCTAGGTCGGGTGGCACGCCCTTGCAACCGCCGGGACGTGTGCGAGGAAACTTGCGGGACGACGCGAGGTGCCAGGGTCCACTAAGCGGCCTTGGGAGCCTCCCGGCTCTTCGTGTTGCTTAACCACTGCTCGCCGGTGAGTTTTGGCAGGCAACACATTCTGGCACGCCCGGTGGGACAAGCGTGGCTAGCTAACTACACCACTGCACCAAGTCCTGAAAGCTCAACTGCTACAGCTTCCACCGTGGATCAGATCAGTGCAGTCCTGAGAGACCAGTTCGGCATCCTGCCGAAGAAGAAAATAATCGGCTATTCCAAGCCGTACCCCAACGAGTTTGACCTGATCCCGCTGCCACCTAAGTATCGGCTCCCTGACTTCACAAAATTCAGTGGATCAGAAGGATCTAGCTCCATCGAGCACGTAAGCCGATACCTGGCCCAACTAGGCATGGTTTCAGCATCGGATCAGTTGCGTGTGAGGTTCTTTGCGCAATCTCTCACCGGTCCAGCTTTTGGGTGGTACACCTCGTTGCGGCCAAATTCGGTTCGATCATGGAAGCAATCGGAAGAGCGGTTTCACACACAATATCATTCGGAAGCTATCGAAGGCGGCATTGCCGATTTGACCCGAGGTTCGGCAAAGGCGAGGAGAAACGATGTCTGAATACATTCAACGTTTCGAAGCTGTCAAGAACCGATGTTATTCGGTTCATTTGTCCGAGAAAGAAGCGATCGAGCTGGCCGTGGCGAGGCCTCGCGAGCGCCACTCAAGGGTACGACGTTCCAAGTGGAGTACAATTCGTTGGCGCACATGGTCCGGAGACTAACGTTGTATGAACAGCGCCACCCGGAACTGTACCAAGACAAGTACAAGCGCACGATAGGCCCGGTCGATGCTTGAGGCGGATGAGGATCCTTCCGAAGATCGGGAAGTCGCGGTGGCTGAATGGGCTCGGCCGACGATACTCGTGTCCTGCAAATGGGTGAATCAACCAGGGCCGCCAAGAGGGTTTGACTTTGACTTGAGCAAAGCGGAGCAGATTTTTGATTTGCTGCTGAAGGAGAAACAGTTGAAGTTGCCCGAAGGCCACAAAGTCCCCACGTCACAGGAGATGAACGGTAGGCCATACTGCAAATGGCATCACACGTTCACTCACGCCACCAACGACTGCAAAGTATTGCGCGCACAGATTCAAATGGCGATAGAATCAGGCCGATTAACTTTCGGACAATTTGCTATGAAGGTTGACACACGTCCGTTCCCTGGCGTCAACATGGTGGATCTTAGCCACTCCATAGGGCGCAAGCCAGAGTTTTCCTTTGATGTCAACATGGCAGGGCTTGTGAATCGCCATAGCAAAGAAAAAGCAGAGAGCAACCACTCCCATGGCAAGGATAAAGAGGAGGCCGATCCACGCGACGGGCCCCATGATGACGATAGACGGTACCTGACCGAGGAGGAAGTGAGAAGCGTGTGGTATCAACGTCCACTCTCCGCGCATCTCCTTAACAAATATGAACAGCAGTATGACCGACGTCGGCGCTACGACGTAGATGATGAGAGACATCGTCGGTCTGATGTCGAGGACAGGAGGTATCGTCAACATGATAGAAACAACAACGGGTACGAGCTTCACGCTAGAGGGAGGTCCAGGGAGCAAGATAACATGGATAGGCATTGGGACTGTCCTTTCTTTAAACATTGTTGGGACTCAGGAATGAGCCGATTGCCAACAATCTAGAACTGCCCAGAATGCAGACAGCAAAGGAAGAGGACAAACGAGGTTTCAGTGTTCAAGCGTCTAGGGCCTCTCCCACCTCCGAACAAGCAAGCTGAGTCATCTCAAGAAGAAGACTTTGAGGAGTCAGATGGTGAAGAAGATAGGTATCACCGGCCAAGGTGGTGCCACCGATGGACTCAGCCATTCTCGGAAGCGTAGGGTGCGGCGGCTACGAAACACCGGAGGAAGCCGAGGCACGATGCACCGTACACGTTGAGGAAAGCACGGCCCGATCTGGCCGTGAAAATTCAGCAAACATTGGGGACGGTGGCGCGCCCACCGAAGAAAGTGTGGCGCCCTAAACAGACAAAAGCCAATGCAGAGGCATCGGCTGATACAAACATAGTGTCCATGATCTTAACAGAGTAGCAAGGTCCAAGACAATGGACGTACGTGGCGAGGCCGATCCCAGCGATCGGCCCCAAAAAATGGAAAGCAAAAATTTCATCTCAAGCATGTCATGTAGCTACAGTAAGAAATCGAGACATGGTAAAGCTTCACTAAGCATTGCACATGAAGAAGGAGGCCGTTTCTAGCAATCGGCCAAAATTATCCTCGACATATGTTTTTGTCTGGGTTCAGCATGGATCTAGCAAGGAATGCCTGAAGAGCCGATACCCTCAATTACTTGAAAGAATCGGCTTGGGGGGCACTTACATGGATAAAACACGAGGATGTGAAGTTTGAAGTAGCTTTCAGATGCCCAGCAGCCCAAGATATATTCTTTGATGATGATGGGTACTGAAGTATGGGGGCCGATACATAAATCGGCCGTAAAAAATATAAATTTTTTAAGCATAGCCGATGCGCAGACATCGACTTAAGGATATAAAGCCGATGCATGGCCATCGACTCAAGAGGTACAGCTGGTGTAAGCAGAGGCACAATGGAGCAGTTGTCGAGTTACAAGGAGAAGTTCTACTGGACGAATTCCTTCTCAAGGCCTCCAACTCCTTCTGCAGATCTTCGAGTTCAGCAGTGCCAGTATAAGCGTGCAGATCAGAATTAAGTTTGATGTCACTTCCAGAGGTTGTTACGTCCAGAATTTTGGAGGGCATCAGAAATTCAAAACATCCTCACCGGAAGTCGCATCAGCCTGCCAAAGATGATGAGCTAATCTGATCAGCAAGACGCAAGAATTGAACTGGAGAAGCTCGGGGGGCAGCTCACCCTGAAGGTTCTCTGCTCTGGGGAGCCGATTTTGTTGGAATCGGCTGGCTCTGCATTACAACTTGGAAGCCGATGGTAGCCCATTTGGCTGGCTCACTGCTGTTCTCGCCTTGACTGAGGCTCGGGGGGCAACTGACTTCGTAAATACTCTGTCCTTAAAGAAGCCGATTGAGATTTCATTGGCTGGCCCTCCATCATGATCTTCTTCAAAGGGGTAGAGCAGGGTTAAAGAATATCACTGAGGAGATTTGCGAGCAGGCATGGTCTTCCACGTTGTCCACCAGAACTCAAAGTCATCGTTCGGAAAAATGAAGGACTGATGCGTTGACATCGGCTTATGGGACATTGACCAAGTTTACGGTCACTCCTTAGTCGAAAAGATGAAGGGCGGATTATGAGGGACCAATGCGTTGCCATTGGCTCATTGGGCATTAGCATGAAAGAAATCGGAAAAATCAAATTGGGGAAATTCTTCATTGATAAACGAGATTTCTTACATAAGGAGCCGATTGATCTCAGAAGGAATTACTAGGGGATACATTGCCCCATCTACTACTACTGGCCCTATGCTAAAGATCCTATCTAGGGGCCATTGCTGCCCTCGTCATCGTCGTCGTCGTCGCCGCTATCGGCGCTGCTCCCGGCCGGCTCGTCGTCGCTGCTGTAGCGGCCGCCGGCAGGACCCTCGTTGTCCTCGTCCTCCTCGTCAGCGTCGTCGTCGTCGCTGTCGAAGTCGCTGAGGTTCCCGGGCCAGGGGCAGAAGCGCTTGGCCGTCGGTTCGTCGGAGGAGGTGTCCTCCTCCTCCTCCTCCTCCTCCTCGGAGAAGGTGAAGTCATCGCAGGAGAAGCGATCGTCATCGCTCTCCTCCTCCGTCTCCCCGTCGGCGAGGAAGCGGAGGTCGCTTTCCCCATCGGTCGAGGACTTGTCGTCCTGCGACCGGATGGAGAAGTCGTGACTCGGCTCATCCCCGGCTTCGATGGCGCGGCGGATGTTGGCCGCGTGGGCCTCCACCGGGTTCCACTCCGGCGTCGGCTCGCGGGAGGAGGAGGACGCGATGGAAAGACCCGATGAGGGCGGAAGAAGAAGAAGACATGGTGGCAGAGGAGGGCTTTTGGAGTGCTAATGCGAAGGGGATGAAGAGGAGAACTGTTTGATGCGGTTAAATAAAAGGAGATGGAGTGAAGATTTAATGTTCGAGCAGTTCTCGAGGGCGTGGTGCCAAAACTGTCAAATCGTGTAGAGAAGTTGGGGAGGCAAGTCGTCATGATGAAAAATACTGCGACGGTTCTGCTCCGCCACGACATGACCCCTCGAAGGAAAAACAGAGTGGTTTTGAAATTATCATTACCAAAACCAGGGGGGCATGTGTTATCACCAGATTTTGGCCAAATCAGGAGATAGGCCGTAAGGGAGATGGGCTTAGAAGATATACGCGTGGAGGATCTCTGAAGCGGCCTTGCACGAGACTTTGGGCTAAATTGCCCGTGTATCCGTATTATAGTAGATCGCATCTTAGTTTGGAAGTTAGAGTTTAACCCGTGCACGGTTTGGTGCACGCCTGAATTAGAAAGTCCCCGGGACTATAAATATGTATCTAGGGTTTATGAAATAAACAACAATCATCGTTCACAACAAACACAAACCGGGCGCATCGCTACCCCTTCTTCGAGGGTTTCCTTCCGGGTAAGCATCATGCTGCCTAGATCGCATCTTGCGATCTAGGCGATACACGTTTATTCGTCTACCTTGTGTTACTCGTGTCTGAAGCGTTGTTGATGGCGAGTAGCACTACTTATCTTAGGTGTTTTGGGGCTTGCATTGATGCTTTTCTTATGCATATCCGCTTAGCAATGCCGTCCCTTGACACCTAGCTGCCCTTACGCCTATCGTGGGCGTAAGGGCAGCATCTTGCTTGTTCGATACTTAGTAGATCCGATCTGTTATAGTTGCTCCTTGTTCTGCAAGGATTAGTTTAATATCCGCATGATTAGGCCTTATGCTGGGGTTGGAGGATCCGGTAGTGCGCTAGGTGTTGTTTACCGTTCCTAGAAGGGATGTTCCGGGAATTAACGTAATGTTGGTTTTTAGGCCTCTTCTAGGGATAGTTTTCATCATCTTTCGTATCTGCTAGGCCCAACTACGCGTAGGATGTTCCGGTTATGCGGTGAAAACCCTAAACTGTCGTAGATTGGTTTAGCTTTGTGTTGATCAAGCAGGGTCCCCATGTCATTGCAAATCTAGCGTGAACCATGGGGCGATCGGCTCTTTGAGCCGATCCACAGGGCAACCTGAGAGCCGATAGGGCTCGTATTTAATGTTTACGTGTCTACCATGCAGGAACAATCGAAGCAATCTAACACCTTCCTGATCGGGTCTAGGTCAGGTGGCACGCCCTTGCAACCGCCAGGACGTGTGCAGGAAACTTGCGGGACGACGCGAGGTGCCAGGGTCCACTAAGCGGCCTTGGGAGCCTCCCGGCTCTTCGTGTTGCTTAACCACTGCTCGCCGGTGAGTTTTGGCAGGCAACAAGGTTCCACTGGATTCTGCTAATAATTGAATTTGACAACTCCAGAGTTCTCGTCATGGACTCTCTGAATATAGATCCAGAGCATTGGTCCGGTAAAAGAGCAATGCTGCAAAAGTAATTTTTTTCAATCGTTTGTGCACTATATCGGCCTCTTTCGTTCGTTTCCTTATATCAAGTAACTAATAACTCCCTTGTTCATTTAATTTATTTGCCCTGTAGGGTTTGAAAACGGTTCATAGGTTCATAGATGACATAAAGGTGAATTCAAAGATGAGCTAAGATTTACAAGGATAGCTAATGTGGATATTCAGCCACCGGGACCAATCTATGTGGATACTATGTGTGTGAGTTCATCCGGCGATACACCTCTGAGCGGAGGGCTGAGGATATCAACATGTGGAGGAATGACTTGCGGAAGAAGCTTAATCCAGAAGCTCGCTTCCGACCAATTCAAGAGGAATTGGCAGAATTTTTGATTCGGGAAGTCCTCAGTCCTAAAGGAGAACACTATTACGACAACGAAGAACTTCTAATTGGATAAATTGTATATGGAAACTTGTTTGAAGTTGTTCTTGTATATGGTCACCCGAGACTGAATATTATATATTCCTCTTGAATTGTTCTTGTTTGAAATTTCAAACTTGTTTGAAATTGTATATTCATATGCATCAACGTGTAACGTGTATATAGTTGTGTAGAATATGTGTACTTAAACTTCTTTGAAATTAAAATAAAACACAAAATAAAGTAAAATATAAAAGAAATGAAACACAACAAAAAGAAAACAGATTTAAGGGGGTAAAAACCCTAAACCTGCGGAGACCTTTAGTCCCGGTTGGTCTGGCCAACCGCGACTAAAGGTCCTCCGCCCCGACGAGCGCCTTTCACCCACGTGGATGTGCCTTTAGTTGCGGTTCGTAAGCAACCGTGACTAGGGGGAGGGGGCTTTAGTCTCACATAATTAGTCCCGGTTGCGCAACCGGGATTAAAGCCCATTACCAACCGGGACTAAAGAGCCCATTTTTCTACGAGCGAAGGAACGTCTGATAATTTAGAAACTGACGATTTTGTTATGTACGTCCATATCCAATATACTTTGCCGAAAGACATTGCTAGCCTGTGACATAGATATTGGTTTCGTCACATGCTTTTGAAGAAACTTGTACAACTGGAAGTGTTTTCTTCAAAGGAAAGAAGATTAATCCAGCTAAGCATACATGTTTGCATACACAGGGCCATCAGCATCCGACTTGAAATTTTGTTCCTGAATTTGCGGTCACTTTAGAAACTGATTATGTTCTTATGTACATCCATATACTTTTTTTTTTTTGCGTGGTACATCCATATACTCTGGCAAGAGACTTTATCGTGGCAAATGCGTCTAGATATGTACATATATATGTAAAGCTACTTTCTGAAGCTTGTTTAATTTAGATGGGGTTTCTTCAAAGGAAATAGAACTAATCCACCCAACTTACATGGTATCTAGAAGCAGCCATTGGCGTCTGATATATTTTTTAAATACGTTGTTGTTTCGAAGCTGATGATCATACGCACCCAATATATACTTGGCAAAAACAATATAGTTCTGATGTACGCCGGAATTAAATATGATATGACTAGTATTAAACTGTAAAGGTAGAAGTCATGATGTAGGTTGCTATAAATTCCTTTGAGCATTAACTAGCTTGATCAAGCAAAATAAATCTCCATTGGAATATAAATCTACATATACAATTAAAACCCACAAAGAAAATGATACTCCCAATCTTTCCAGCTCGAGCATGATTGAGTTCTTGCTTTCTTTCTTATAAAAGATTGTCTCTATAGGATACATAGTTTGTTTTCGTTTGTATGTTTAGCATGTAAGTCGTATGAGACATGGAGTGCAAGGTGTATGAGAGATAGTTTTATGAACCAAACATTTGGTTTAAGTTTTATAGAAAAAAAACATAAACAATCTAAGATGACCTCATGTTATTGCGACTCGTAGTCATAAGATGTTGGATCGTAGTATTTGAATTTCGCACCATTTGTGGTAAGTCTTTAATTTCAGGGTAATGTGCCAACTTAGTAATTAATATATGTGCATTTCATAAATGGCTTACACTATCGCTGCTTCTTGCTCTTTAGATATGTTGAGAGACTATTTGTAAATACAATACAATAAGGTATTTGAACATAATCTGCTCTTATGAGCTACTAGTAAAATCATATGTTGCGCCGGTGGAAGATCTTCGTAGATCAATGATCTTCGGAATCATACCAACATTATTTTAATCTGTTGCTACAAACATAAACCTGGGATTATTTTAAAGATTACTCCACTGCATATGAATTATTTAGTGGTAAAATAAAAGCAGAACACAATAATTATTACACAACACTATAACAACAACCTTTAACAACATTCAACCACACCAACTCCGAAAGAGACTTACCAAACCAAGCTATTATGATGCTATCCTAGAACACTTTTTTTAGGAAAAATGATCTAGGAAACTCGGATGAAAATTATTTGGATAAGCTAATCAAACAGTATCATTTCTATGTTGGCTTGGATGTCGCTAGCAACGATCTTGGCATCATGTGCAATACCAACCAATCCTCTTCTTGCAAATCCAACACAGTAGAGTCCATTTGCACCTTTCCAATGATTGGGGAAGTCATTCTTGGGCATGCCATCACTATTTAGCATAGTCACGTCTTTCTACATTTATTAATAAAAACCAGTAATTAGTTTGGGAAAAGATGGTACCAAGTTTCTAGTAAAGATTATGAGAACATTCCTCATTAAATTCTATACCATGATAGAATTTGAATTACAATACTCTAATATAAAAACAAACTATTTTCGCTGGTTATTTTGTAGTATGAATGATGTGTACCTTAAGCCACATATTTGTGGTGCTTCTGTAGCCCGTTGCAAATATAATAGTATCATAGTATCTTTCATTCCCATCTTCGAACTCTATGAGATTTCCTCGGATGCGATGTATTGGCCCAAAGACCTACCATATAAATATTTATCAATGGTATGGCCTTCCTTATCTAGTATGTTTATAATAGTATTTAGAACAATTGTGTCTTCTCACCTTGATATCACCTTTCTTTATTAGCGTGGTGGTGCCAGCATCTATGATAGCAGACCGACCGGTTTTTGCTTTTAGAACGAGTGGACCCATATTAGGCCTCACAATTCCGTACCTTGATAGATCACCAAATAATATATGTGCAAAGAGCACGAGAATAAAATCTACTAGTCTCAATGAAATGGGCCACCGTGCTAGAATCATCCCCAAGTGGATCAGCTCCTTTGTCATAACATGAAACTGCACAATAAACTGGGTAAGAATAGGTGCGACATTGAAAAATATCTGAAAAATAAACATAAAATCTATGAAATTGGGCACATACTTGGACTACGGATGACGATGGAGGTGTTGGCTCCGTAGACTGCAAGGTCACGGGCTATCTCAAAACCGGAGTTTCCACATCCAACAACAAGCACACTTTTCCCAACATAATCACTTCCAGACTTGTAACTTGATGAGTGGATGGCTTCACCTTGAAAGCTTTGTAAACCATCAATATTTGGAATGATACCCGCACTATTTTCACCTGTTGCTACAACCACGAACTTGGATGTATAATCCAGGATCGTGCCATTGACTGTATCTCTTGCCATGATATTCCAACAATTACTCTTCTCATCATACATGCATGACTCAACCAAAGTGTTGAACTTGGGGGAAATATGGAATTTCTCAACATAGTCATCCATATACCTTAGAAATTGATCCTTGGGAACGTAGGTCGGTGAATCATTGGGGTATGGCATGTGGGGTAGCTCGCAGAACTCCTTGGCAAGGTGGAGCTTGAGGCAATTATATGTGTGTTTGCGCCACAACGACGCAATACAATCTTCGCGCTCAACAATGACATATGGGATGGAGAGTTTGCTAAGACAAGCTGCCGTGGCAAGACCGGATGGACCAGCTCCAACGATGCAGACTTGAACTTTCTCCATAGAATTTTTTTAGAGGAGGTGTAAAATCAATGTCTGATGTTACTTTGTGGAAATTTCCCTTGGTTGATATGTATTTGGGTTGCACCTATGGATATTTATATATGCAGTCGTAGCAGTTACTATGTATGCTACTTTTGGTGATTTGTTTATTTGCTCTTTTTATGGCTTGTTTCTTTCCACTTTCGGTGGTTTGTTTCTTTCTTATATTGTAACTCCTTTATTTCTTTCTAGGTATGGTATTTTTCTTGTCATGTGAATAATTTGCTCCTTCTCATACACATGACCATAAACACAAATTACTGATATAGTAAGTGCTTCAAAACAAAATATTGTTTCCATAAATAAGATTTGAAAAAACCATCAACTTAAAAATGGTTCTTAAACTAATGACTATGGAACTTTAAGAATAAAGACATAATTGAATTGTGACTAAATAAAATTACTTTAATTTCACTCAAGGATTAAAATAAATAATTCCATAGAAAGAAGAATTTCAGCTAGCTGTTTCTATACTAGTATATATAATAGAAAAACCCTGACTTCATTGCCATCTTTACAAGGTACTATCGCATTAAATGGTTGTAACTGAGACATTATCTTCCGCTTTGGAATATGATATAAATGTAGACCTACATCTAAGAAACATACGTATAATAGCTATCCAATGGAGGAGAATTATCTCCTCATTTTGCACGTTCCAGAAAGCCTAGAAAGTACTTTAATTTAGAAACTGATGTTTTAATTGTAAGTTGGTGAATACAGGTTGTAAAGTATAAAACTGAACCTGTAAATGGGCTATCTATTAATTGGTGCCAACTTTTTGTTTGTACATTAGTGTGACAATATTTGGTAATTTGCTAGATCTCAGAAGTCTTTTATTGGTATGCACAAATGTACGATTTCTCCATAAACCATGCACCTAAGACTGCTCATAGTGGGAGTAACATAGCTAGTAACATCACACATCTCAAGGCATTTTGGTGACATGGTATGCTAATAAATGAAGAAAGAGAGTGAGGTAGTAACTAGTATGTTACTATAACATCACACACCTCAATGCAAGATGAGTCTACAACATAATAAATGATACAATGCATGACACCACATATAGTATGAAGGTAGTAACCTAGACTAGTAACCTAGACTAGTAACATGGCATATGTTACTAGTCTAAGTTACTCCTCACTATGACCAGCCTAACACAAACTGGGTCTTATTGTTCATATGTTTGTGTGGATGCCTGTGAATACGTAAATTTTATTGATAAGGACAAACAACATCCTCATTAAAATGTTTTATCATCCCTGTCCAACTTGTTTCCTCAGCGCCAAGGTTGAGCTTTTTCATGGAAGTGAATTTCATTTGTTATTCTTTTACAAGAACTATTGTGGTCCCAGAACTCACCACTTTCATTTCAAGAAACAATATGGCTACCTCCCCCTTTTGTTAGTCTTTCAACCCAACGTGCTTTATTGTGTCATGCCTTTGTGCAAATGTTACTACTAATCACTATATACTCTATTAAAAGTTGAGTTTATTTAGTTTTGCAGCAAACTTATTTGCGTGTGTAGATTTTGTATCCCAAAACCAACTTGGCAACCAACAATTGTTTACTATGTGCAAACAATACAGTTTATTGTAGTAGTAATATAGAAACATAAAAATGTGTTTTAGAAACATGTAGATATTGAGATCATATTTTCAATTTTTAAAAATAAACAAAACCACTAGATCTTAATGTTTACCTCGACAATGGATCCACATCAATATTCATGTTCCGTCCATCATAGCACAGTTATGTGATGCAATGGTGTGGATTTCGAATAGGTAGGTTCAAGATAACTACGACACCAACCTTCGACTATGGATAGCTATCTGAGGGATTGGCTTTCAACCACATGAGAGAAGTCGGGGCGGTGGGAAGTGGATGCTGGGGGATCCATCGGCTAGGAACTTATGGAGACATGTAAGGAGATGCGAGATATTAGCGAAGCGAAGTTTGGTAGCCATCATGAGAGAGGGGAAAGGAGAGAGGCGGGGTTGGTGGCACACGGTTTTCTAGGGGCTATTTGCGGCCCGCGGGATAGGTAGAGGAGGATAGAGGTTGTCTATTGGAGTGGATTATATAGGCTAAGAGGTAACATAGTTCACATTTAGATAGATATCGGTTCCGTTAGGACAAAAAAAGTGGTACAATGAAATTAATATCAATATTAATGAACACGAAACCTACTATTTTATGTTACCAACATATAGAATAAACTAGTTAATACGCATATAAAAATTGAAAGTAATCATCATACTTATCCATGAAAAGCTTATTATTTTTTTGATAATATTTATTTGTGCATGTAGGTCTAAGGGAGTTTAGTATTTTAAATCCTGAGATAATATTTAGAAGTTTCAATACAAAACTTTTCCCTCTTGCTCTGGTGAGATGCCACCGAGAATCCGTCTCAGATGAGAGGACATTGTTCTTACCGCTAGACCCGCCGGTGCGAAATTTGATGGCCCATCACTTCGGGTAGTGCAGTCCTCGTACTCATCATAGACTGCTACTCGTTGTCCTTATCGGTGAATACACGAACTCCAGCGAGCTCGCTTCACGGCCGACTTCCTTTCCTTCTCCAACTATGGTATGCCGCCATGCATCGTAGGTGAGGTGCCTCTGCCGGTTCACACACATACAAGTAGTAACGGCGACTTAGAGGTGTAGTAGCCTCTTTTCCGCAGTTGGGACGAGGGAGATGGTGTCGAACGTGAGCTCGAACGGCTGCAGCTCGATGGCCCACTCGGCTACTCACCTCGTCGTGTTGGGGTTGCGCAGCACGGTCTCCAGTGGGTACTTGGTGACGACCCTGATCGGATGTGCCTGGAAGTAAGGTCAAAGCTTCTGTGACGCTATGAGGATCGTGTAGAGGAGCTTCTACTGATGGGTATACCGCTCGCGAGCATCACGCAACACCGTGCTGACGAAGTAGACCGGCTGATGCACGAACCGGGAGGCCGAGGTTTCCTCCAGGGTAGGCTCGAGAGCCTCCGCGAGGGTCGGATACCCAGTAGGTCCATCGAGGCCATCCGGCGGGGCTGTCTCGGCGCGGTCACTCTGCAACACTTCCAGCACACTATCAGAAGACATACCTTCCTTGGAGAGGTCCTGGGGCTTGGGCCTGGATGGCTTCTTCTTGAGGGGTGGCCCTTCCCGTTCCGCTAATAAGTACAGAGCACACCGTTTGGGAATCCCAAGAGGAAGGTATGATGAGAACAATAGAAAGTTTTTCCTCAGTAAGAAACCAAAGTTTAATCGACCAGTAGTAGAAAGAAATTACTTCTGAAGGTGTTGCTAGCTGAATTTTGGTAGGGCGCACTACCGGCATCAGCAACAACGTGGAACCTACACACAACACAACCAAAATACTTTGCCCCAACTTACAGTGAGGTTGTCAATCTCACCGGTTTTGCTGAAAACATAGAATTAACCGTATAGTGTGGAAAGAAATTTATTTGGGCATTACAACATAATACATAAACCGTAATCCAACTGCGTCTATGACTAATAATCCACCTTCCGGTTAGCGTATGCACCCTTTTCAGTATTAAGTTGCAAGCAACAGATTATCGCATTAAGCAATGTGTGTAAAGTAAACAATAGAATTATCCTTAGACAAAGCATTGTTGTTTTCTCCCTAGTAGCAACAACACATCTACAATCTTAGAAGTTATTGTCACTCTTCCAGATTACTAGAGGCATGAACCCACTATCGAGCATAAATACTCCCTCTTGGAGTTATAAGCATATACTTGGCCAGAGCATCTACTAGCAACAGAGAGCATGCAATATCACAAATAACATATAACAAGTATATAATCAATCTGAACCATCGTAATCAATATTCATCGGATCCCAGTAAACACAACATGTAGCATTACATAAAGATAATCTTGATCATGATCGGCAGCTCACAAGATCTAAACATGAAGCATAAATTGGAGAAGACAACCATCTAGCTGCTGGTATGGACCCGTAGTCCAGAGATAAACTACTCACGCATCACTTTGGAGGGGGGTATGTCGATATAGAGGCATCCGGTGATGATCTCCCTCTCCGGCAGGATGCCGGGAAGAGCTTCAGAACCCTCCCGAGCTAGGGTCGGCGATGGTGGCCGCGACGGAACTTTTCGTGGATGGAGGCTCGGGTATTTAGGTTTTTCCCGAACAAGTGTAAAATAGGCGGAAGGGTGAGGTAAGTGGGTGCCCGAGGGGCCCACACCACCCCTAGGCGCGGCCAAGGCCTGGGCCACGCCTAGGCATGGCGCGGCCGCCTCGTGGCGCCTCTTCGTCTCTCCTCCGGACTCCGTCATCGTCACACTAAAATAGGAACTTTGGATTTTATTTCGCCAATTCCGAGAATATTTCATGTACAACTTTTCTGAAATACAAAATAGCAGAAATCAGGGAACTGGCGCTGTGGCATCTTGTCAATAGGTTAGTTCCCGAAAGTATATAAAAGTGCAATGAAGTGTAAATAAAACATATAGAAATTGACATAAAACAAGCATGGAGCATCAAAAATTATAGATACGTTTGCAACGTATCAGCATCCCCAAGCTTAACTCCTGCTCCTCCTCGAGTAGGTAAGTGATAAAAAATATTTTTTGAGGTGACATGAAGCCAACACAATCTTGATCAAGTTATTTTAAAAACATTGTGAGCTGGGATCAAAGTACTCTAAACAGCATGATAGACATAATTCTAACAATAGAACTTAGCAACTGTATTATAACATGAGAAGCAACTCAAATAAAGGATCATGAATAATTATGCACTGAAAGCAACTGTTTGTTCTTGAGCATAGAGAAAACATAGAAAAGTGGTACTCAGGTTGTCCTTTATGAAGTAGCAAAACAAAAAGTTCCTCTTCTCCTTTGTTTAAACAAGCTAAGTTCATGATTTCTCAAGTACATAGTGTTAGGAGATTTAGATTATTGGATCTATTTATATTTAATGGGTGGGCACCCGCGCCTGCTCCTTTGCAAAATTAAGGACCAGCACATTGTGCATGCTAGTCAAAGTGTGAAGCCATAATAAACATAAAAGAGATGATAAAGCGTTCAACACTTCCTCATGAGCTAAAACAAAACACAAAACATGTAATAATCTTTGAAGGTTTAAAGGTAGCACACAAGTAATTCACTTTGGAGTGGCGGTGAAATACCACATATAGGTAGGTATGGTGGACACAATTGGCAAACTTTGGTTTTTAGGAGTTGGATGCACGAGTAGAGCTCATACTCAGTACAGGCGAAGGCTAGCAAAAGACTGGGAGCGACCAACTAAGAGAGCAATAATGGCCATAATCATGCATAGCGACAAAACATTATTAGTAAAAGCATAAAGTGATATTACAAGTGAAAAACTAAATGATCATAGAGGCTTTAGGTGACTGGTTTGTAGTCATAACATGATGTAAACATGTGCCAAGTCAACCCAATAAAGCATCAAAGGAGAATACCACAATATTATGCTTTGTATGATGGAAACAACACATGATTCTTTCAATGGCACATTAAGCACTCTCAGCTATTTGAGACAAGTCATGCTACAACAATAACTACTAAGCATATGATTAAAATAACATCCAACATGACATGCCAAAGTCTATGCCACAATCTAAACAAGCTTCCTTTTGCATCACTATAAACATGAAACATTTTACTCGTCTCCAACACCAATCAACTTATTTGAAACAACTCTCATAGATAACAATCAATAAAGACCAAAGAGTTAATCATACCTAACTAAAGAAAGCGAACAAGCTCTGGACAAAATATGAGTGGAAAACCAGAGCTAAACGCAGTACTAGCATAAGAGAAAACTTGTAGAACAATAAAAGTGAAAACTAGAGTGTTCTATGCAATTCAAACGGAGTGTGTCATTCTCCAAAACAAATATGCTGGGATCCAACCATATGCTACAGAAAAAACAAAAGAAAATTAAAATCAAAAATAAAGACGCTCCAAGAACAACACATAGCACATGAAGCAATAAAAATATAGCATCTAGAAAGATGACCTGATACTTTGTTGATGAAGAGGGGATGCCTTAGGTATCCCCAATCTTTGACGCTTGTACCTATTGGATATTTATTGGGGTGACATGGGCATCCCCAAGCTTGAGCTTTGTCCATACTTCAACTCATTACATCATTCTTCTCTCCCTACACTTGAAAACTTCCTTCATACAAAATTTCACACAATTCTCATTAGAAGCATTAGTGCAACCAAAATAACAAATCCACTTGGGTTAAGTTCTAACATATGTCAAACATCCATTGAAACATTAGCTATTGTAGCAACTTATTCAAAAATCTCTTTATCTCAAAAGAACTCAAAAAGAAAAATATTAAGAGGCAAATGCAAATAGTGGCAGAAATCTGTCAAAACAGAACAGCGGGTAAATATCGATTTGTTCGAAAATATTCTGTTGCTCAAATAGAAAAGTGCTAAACTAAAGAAAGTTAGATAATAACCTGGAGCATATGCTCAAAAGTTATCAGTTCAAAATTACGTTCTGGCTGGGAATACGAATTTTTTTTGGGTGACAACACAGAATCTATTTCAGGATAACAACTTCCCCAAATCTTACTTTCTTCCTATTAGAGGATATTCTTGGCACAAAAACGACATTAAAAGGATAAGGAGAGGTTATTAAAGAGGTAATAACTTCCAAGACTCAACAAAATAAAAAATATTACAGAAATAAAACATGGGTTATCTCTCAAGAGTGCTTTTCTTTAACGTCTTTCAGCTAGGCAAATAAAAAGATCTTGCATCAAGTATTTTCAAGTGAAGAAGCATCAAGATCAATGATAGAAGTCTTTTGAACAAGGATTTGTATTTTATCAATATAAGTTTTAGAAGACCCTATCTCAACACTTTTGGGTTCACTATATTCATCAAATGAATTTTCAAGAACAATCCAATCAAAATTCTTTTTTAAAGCTTCATGCATTCCTACGAGTTTGAAAGGTATTGGTATTTTGATTTCCTTCCTATTTTCAGGTTTGGTTTTGTCTATATTTTCAAGTGTACCAATAACATCTACACATGAGCCTAGCATCTTAAACCGATCAAAGACCTTGCTAGCTTCTATAACAACATCTCTAAATTCTTTCAGCAAAGTTTCTAGGATAAAATCTCTCTTTTCATCATCCTCAATTTCATGAAGTTTAAGAAATATTTTCTGTATTATGGGGTTAAGGCTAACTAACCTAGCCTCTAACATTTGAACTAAATAAGCTGCAATAGTTTCATAATTAGGAGCAAGTTCTACTAAGGATCTATCCTCAATATTTTTATGCTTACTAACATGATTAAAGAATTCTTTAATGTCATCTCTCCCAATTATTGAACCACTACCTATTGATAGGTCTTTCAAATCGTACTTAGGGATCAACATAATGAGCTAAAAATAAAGCAACAAAATAACAACTATTAAAGAAACTAATTTTTGTGTGTTTTTGATATAAAGAAGAAAACAAGACAAAGTAAAATAAACTAAGCTAAACAATAGAAAAGTAAAGAGATTGAAGATGAGAGACTCCCCTTGCAGAAATCCTCTTTCTCCCTGGCAACGGCGCCAGAAAAGTAGGTTGATGAGTACAGAGCACACCGTTGGGGAACCCCAAGAGGAAGGTAGGATGTGCCCAGTAGCAAGTTTTCCCTCAGTAAAAAACCAAGGTTTAATCGACCAGTAGCAGAAAGAAATCACTTCTGAAGGTGTTGTGCTAGCTGACTTTTGGCAGGGTGCACTACCGGCATCAGCAACAATGTGGAACCTGCACACAACACAACCAAAATACTTTGCCCCAACTTACAGTGAGGTTGTCAATCTCACCGGTTTTGCTGAAAACAAAGGATTAAACGTATAGTGTGGAAAGAGATGTTTGTTTGCAGTGGAATTAAAGAGAATTGTGCTTGCAGTAAGTAAACATAACAGGTGTTTGCAGTAGATAATTTTATCAGTGTAAAAGAAAGGACTGGGGTCCACAGTTCACTAGAGGTGTCTCTCCATAAAGATAAATAACATGATGGGTGAACAAATTACAGCTAAGCAATTGACAGAATAAAGCCATACATGACAAGATGATTACTACGAGATTCATTTGGCTATTACAATATAATACATAGACTGTAATCCAATTGCGTCTATGACTAATAATCCACCTTCCGGTTAGCTTCCTACCCCTTTCAGTATTAAGTTGCAAGGAACAAATTATCGCATTAAGCAATGTGTGTAAAGTAAACAATAGAATTATTCTTAGACAAAGCATTGTTGTTTTGTCCCTAGTAGCAACATCACATATACAATCTTAGAAGTTATTGTCACTCTTCCGGATTACTAGAGGCATGAACCCACTATCGAGCATAAATAATCCCTCTTGGAGTTACAAGCATATACTTGGCCAGAGCATCTAGTAGAAATAGAGAGCATGCAAGAACAAATAACATATGACAAGTATATAATCAATCTCAATCATAGTATTCAATATTCATCGGATCCGAGCAAACACAACATGTAGCATTACATAAAGATGATCTTGATCATGATAGGTAGCTCACAAGATCTAAATATTAAGCATAAATCTGAGAAGACAACAACCTAGCTACTGATATGAACCCGTAGTCCAGAGATGAACTACTCACGCATCACGTCGGAGGCAGGTATGGCGATGTAGAGGCCTCTGGTGATGATCTCCCTCTCTGGAAGGATGTCGGGAAGAGCTTCAGAACCCTCCCGAGCTAGGGTTAGCGATGGCAGCCGTGATGGAACTTTTCGTGGATGGAGGCTCGGGTATTTAGGTTTTTCCCGAACAGGTGAATAAATAGGCGGAAGGGCGAGGTCAGTGGGTGCCCGAGGGGCCCACACCACCCCTAGGCGCAACCAGGTCCTGGGACGCGCCTAGGCATGGCGTGGCCGCCTCGTGGAGCCTCTTCGTCTCTCCTCCGGACTTCCTCTTTGTTACAGTAAAATAGGAACTTCAGCTTTTGTTTCGTCCAATTCCAAGAATATTTCTTGTACAACTTTTCTGAAATACAAAACATCAGAAAACAGGGAACTGGCACTGTGGCATCTTGTCAATAGGTTAGTTCCGGAAAATGTATAAAAGTGCAACGAAGTGTAAACAAAACATATAGAAATTGGTGTAAAACAAGCATGGAGCATCAAAAATTATAGATACGTCTGCAACGCATCATCCGCCACCAGGACCGCACTTGCCGTGCGTGGTGTGGCCGCCAGGTACATTAGCAGAGGCTCGTGGGTCCGTGGCGCCACCATGACCGGGGGGCTGGTGAGGTACCACTTGAGTTCCGCTAACGCCTCGTCTGCTTCTGGGATCCACTTGAATTAGCCTGTCTTCTTCATGAGTTTGAAGAAAGGCAGTGCCTTCTCACCGAGGGGAGCGATGGAGCGTCCGAGTGCCGCGAGGCACCCTGCGAGGCGTTGAATGTCCTTGAGCTTCCGCGGCGGCTTCATCTCCTTGATGGCGCAGATCTTGTTGGGGTCGGCCCCAATGCCGTGGTGCGACATGAGGAATCCCAGGAGCTTACCTAAAGGTACTCCAAAGGCGCACTTGGCGGGGTTGAGCTTGATGTTTACCTTGCGGAGGTTGGTGAAGATATCTTGGATGTCCTCTATGAGAGTGTCCCCCTTGCAAGTTTTGACCACGATGTCGTCGACGTAGGCCTCCGCATTCCAGCCCATATGCTCACCGAGGGCAATGCACATCAGCCTTTGGAAGGTGGCTCCAACATTCTTGAGACCGAAAGGCATGCCCGGTGTAGCAGTATATGCCGCACGGGGTGGTGAACGCTATCTTCTCTGCATCCTCCTTGGCCATCTTGATCTGGTGATGGCCTGAAAAGGCATCCAGAAAGCATAGGAGATTGCACCCGGTGGTGGAGTCGACGATCTCGTCGATGCACCGTAGAGGGTATGCATCCTTGGCGCAGGCCTTGTTGAGGTCCGTGAAGTCGATGCAGAGGCGTCCTCCTCCCGCTGGCTTGGGTACAATGACAGGATTGGCCAACCACTCGGCGTGAGCGACAGACTCAATTATCTGGGCCTTCTTAAGCTTTTCCACCTCCTCGGTGATGAATTATTGCTGCTTATGCGGCGCGCTTGACGCTGCACCTTCTGCTTTACCAGGCATGCTCCCGGGAACATGCTAAGTTGTGCTCAATCACCTTCCTGGGTACACCAGTCATATCTGACGGTGTTCTTGCGAACATGTCGAATTTTGTCTAGAGGAAGGCGATGAGCGCGCTTTCCTATTTGTTCGGGAGGTTGGCGCCGATGATGATGGTGAGACCTGAGTCACTGTAGTCCATGTCAACCTTCTTGGTGGCGGTCCTCTCTACCATGAACTCAGGCTTCCTCTTCCCTGCTGGTGATACCAGCAACTCCTCGGCGAGGGCTGCCAAACATGTTGGCGGGTTGGTCTCGCGGAGGGTCGAGTCGGGAACCGACTGCTCTCCGTCGTGCGAGCCCCCAAGCATCTGCGTGTCTTCATCGCCAGCGGGGTGCACCAGGGCGGCGATCTTGAACGCACTCTCCAAGGTGTGTGCGGCGCCCCACTCGTCGCAGCGGATGGTGATTATGGCACCTCCAGCCCCTGGCATCTTGATGACATTGTAGGCGTGATGGGTTGCCATCATGAACCGCGCTAGTGCGGGGTAGCCGAGGATGGCATTGTATGGAAGGTTGAGGTGGTCGACGTTGAAGTCGATATGCTCGGTGTGGTAGCTCCCTAGGATGTCGAACGTGACTCGGAGCTGCACCTGCCCGATGGGTGTGGTTGCACAGTCTGTGACCCTAGTGAACGGCTTCGTAGCTCTCAGGCAGTTACGCGGCAGACCCAGCTTGTCGAAGGCTTCGACAGAGAGGACATTCAAGCCCGCGCCACCGTCGATGAGTGTCTGGAAGACCATGGAGCCGCAGATGATGGGGGAGCAAACCATAGGAAGCGCCCCCACCAGGTCGGTGATCAAGGTATGGTCCCGAAAACAGAAGGAGATGGCCTGTTGTGACCACTTGAGACGTGGTGTGCATCCAGCAGGCACCGCGGCGGCGACCGCTCGGGGGGTGCTGCCACGGGTGCCCGGCAGGACCTGGAGTGCCTCGCCAAGGAGGCAGGCTACGTGGCGGGGTGCGGCGGCGGCCACCTCGTATCGGTTGGCATACTCGTTGGCCAACGTAAAGAGCCTTCCTGTCATGATAGTGCCCATGGGTAAGGCATCGAGGGAGTTACGCAGCCGGACATGAGTGTTGTAGAGGGTGATGTCGGGGAGTCCGGGGATCCGCCGAGCAGCTGACCCGAAGCGTCAGACGTATGAGCGGAGCCCCTCTCCGCGACGCTGACGCATGGCGTAGAGGGTCAGTAAGGTGGCTAGGCGTTCAGGGACACCTAGCGGGGCGGCCCCTCGAGGGAGGCGCCCGTTGCGGCGCCCGGACAGCCCAGCCCCTGTGAAAGAGCAAGGTCTATACCTCGTGTTTTGTGCATTTGATAACAACACTTGAATGAATTTAACCGTGTGCATAGATTGTCTTTGATAGATTTGCATGTGCACGGTGCCCTCTCTGAACACTTCATGATCGGAAGACTCAAGCGTAGCTTATAGGTTTTCTGGTTTTGTGTGTCGCGAGGTGACATGGTTGGAGAGGGAAAGAGAAAAATGCAGAATCTGCCTGACCGGTACTACCGGTACCAGGAGCGGTAGTACCGCTACCCTACTGGTACCTCTCTGTTGTACCACTATGGGACTTACACATGAAAAGACGCACAGAGTGGATTACGGTACCTTTACGGTACCATGAGCGGAAGTACCGCTCACAAGCGGTAGTTCCGGCATGGTACCGCCTAGGTACCGTAATTCAAGTTACGGCACTACCGCTCCGGTACCGCCGAGGTACCAGATGGACTCCGGGGCTCGCAAAGGCCATGGCGGTACCATCAGCGGTACCGCCAGTGGTACTACCGCTTCGAGCCCACGTGGCGAATCTGTGGGCTGATTTCAAACCTAGAGCGGTACTACCGCTTGCCCAAGCGGTAGTACCGGTTGTGCGGGATCTGCACATAACGGCTGGATTTTTATGAGCCTATAAAAGGGCCCCTTCTTCCCCATCTCGATTTTATCTCTTCTCCTTCTCTCTCCTCCATTGTTGCTGAGCTCAAACCTTGAGGATCTCCCCACCTACCCAACCAATCTTGCCCAAACTTTGTGGAGTGGTGGAGGAGGCCCCGATCTATAGTTCTACCAAGAGAGATTTCACCAATACAAGCTAGTCCTTAGTGGATCTTGGAGTTAGGGTTCCTATGGTGGGATCTTGGAGGAAGTGCCCCTATGGAGGCTAGCTTGGAGTTGTCCTAGCCCCATAGGGTGTTGGGAGCCTCCGGTGTTTGTGGAGCTAGTCCCAACCTTGTGAAGGAACCGCCGCCTCGACCGGCTACTTAGTGGAGAAGGAGAAGCTCCTTCGTGGGGTTTTCTCGAGGAACAAGGTGAGGCCTTCCTTCGTGGTGTGGCCGTATAGCCTTCGTGGCTAGCACCTCCTCAACACAGATGTACTCCCTTTTGTGGGAGGAACTGCGGGAAACAAACCTCGCCTCGTCTCCGCGTCCCCGGTTGTCCCGCTCCCTAACTTTACTATCTTGTTTGGTTCCTTTGCTTGTTGCACTAGCCTAGGATCATACTAGGAACACCCCTATCACCAGAGCTATCACATTTACTTCCGCATCGCATAAAAACTAAAAAAGACATAAAATTTGTGTAGAGCCCATTCACCCCCCCCCTCTTGTTCGCTACGATCCATTCACCCTACCCCGCCTATTGATTGTTCGGACCATGGGGCACGCCTGCGCGATGGACACACCCGGCATGGGCAGGGTAAAGGTTCGTCGCTGGAGGCTCGGGCCCATGGCCGAGAAGCAGAGCCGGTGGTGACGCAGGCGCGTCGTCAGTGCCAGCCATGGGTGCTCCATCCAGGGCGCGCGCAAGCCCGTTGATGTAGGAGAGCCACTGGTCGAGGCTGGTGCCGAGGGGGCGGGTGCGCAGGAGCTCCTGCACCACCAAGAGCGCATCCCCCGACACAAGGTCACTGTGTGGTGGGCACCCGTCGAGCGGCCCGTCGTGTCCGACCATGGTGATGAAGTCGTCAGAGAAGAACATTGGCGCACTTGAGCCCCCTACCTGGCGCGCCAAATGCCAGAGATTCGTGTCCGCGAATGAACGCGGGTATCATCGAACCTGAGAGGTTCAGACACAGGGGACTCAGGATCACATCAACGTCTTCTCGACAGGGGCACTGCAGAGATGAACACGGCAGTTACCCAGGTTCAGGGCCATCGGAGAGGTAAAACCCCTACGTCCTGCTTTGGTGGTTGTATTGCAGGTCACAATGGAGAAGATGACCATACAAGTGTCTAGGGTTTTGATCGCTCTTCATCGTCCCCTTCTACGCTAGCAAGGCTAGTCCTTATATAGGGGACCTGGTCCTCTTCCCCACGAAATATCTTGAGGGGGAAGGGTTGCCACATCTCCAAATCGAGGGCGGGAAACTCCCCCGCCCTTTACAGGATGGACATAGTCCATGGTTGATTAAAGTGTCGGTCAATGGAAGACGCTGAGGTCGTTGATGATGCCTCCGGTGGCCATTTGCGCCATCCACCCGGCCTAGCACCAAAGTGGCAAGGACAGGGTCTTGGCACTTTGGTCCTCGTCGAGCCTGCTTTAATCACCAAAGGGGCAATGGTATCTAGCCTCCTCGGTACGGAGCATTTGAGTTCAGCTGTGACGCACGCGACGTCTTGTAGCCTCCGAACCCCGCTCCTAGTACTTAGTGGTGGGGCACGCATAGGCAGCATCTGATGCTCCCTTGGTTGGTCTTATCGCCTTCAAGGGAGGCTCTGCGACTTGGAGAGGCTGGTGGCTCGGGAACCTCCGCGAGGGAGTTCCTCCCCGAGCCTGTCTTCCGCTCCAACCTTATGTCTCCAAGAGGGTTTTACGCCTCGTGGAGCCTCACTCGGGATTAGCCTCCTCGGCTGATTGTTTCTGAGTAGCTACCATGGGCCCAGCAATCATAGGTCCGTGGCACCCTAGTCGCCAGGGATCCCACGGCAGTCTTTGAGATCCTAGCCGTCGAAATGGTCATCTTCATGGTCGTTCCGCAAGAAGCAGATCTAGTTCAAAACCATCATGTCTGTGGTGGGTCTGAATATAATGCGACTTTCAAGAAGCCATGCCTGAAGCCACAGGCAAGGCTGATGATGGGAGGCTTACGGTGGTGGATGCGGTAGCGCTGACGAAACTTATCGTCTGTCCTGATGCTTCGCCAGCTCTTGCATATGGCAGCCGCGGGCTAGGGGTTGGGTGGCTGCGGGGGCACACGGAAAAGGATCTCGGGGAGGAGGTCCCCGCCTTCGACCAGATTCGCATGAGACAACGTCAGGCAAGGTGGGTCGGCGGCGATGGCTGCTGCTGCTAGTGCCCTCGTCTTCAAGCGGATTTACGCTCCACGACAACGGCGACGAGGGTGGCTGGCGGCGGCTGCTGTAGTCATGCGGCCCGAATCGTGGAGTGGAATCGTCGGAGTGTGGAACCGCAAGCGAGAGGGATTATGAACAAAGGGTTAATTGATGGGTTCTTGATACGTCTCAAACGTATCTATAATTTCTTATGTTCCATGCTAGTTTTATGACAATACCTACATGTTTTATCGCACTTTATATCGTTTTGATGCATTTTTCGGCACTAACCTATTAACAAGATGCCGAAGCGCCAGTTCCTGTTTTCTGTTGTTTTTGGTTTCAGAAATCTTACACAGGAAATATTCTCGGAATTGGACGAAACAAAAGCCCATGGTCTTATTTTCCACGGAGCTTTCCAGAACACCGAAGGTGAGACGGAGAGGGGCCAAGGTGGCCCCACACCCTAGGGCGGCGCGGCCAGGAGGGGGGGCGCGCCGGCCTATGGGGTGGGCCCCTCGGGCTCCCTCCGACTCTGCCCCTTCGCCTATTTATTCTCTCCGTCGCGAAAACCCTAGTACCGAGAGCCACGATACGAGAAAAGTCACTGTGATGCCGCCGCCGCCAATCCCATCTCGGGGGATTCAGGAGATCGCCTCCGGCACCCTGCCGGAGAGGGGAATCATCACCGGAGGACTCTACATCATCATGCCCGCCTCCGGATTGATGCGTGAGTAGTTCATCCTTGGACTATGGGTCCATAGCAGTAGCTAGATGGTTGTCTTCTCCTCTTGTGCTATCATGTTTAGATCTTGTGAGCTGCCTAACATGATCAAGATCGTCTATTTGTAATGCTACATGTTGTGTTTGTTGGGATCCGATGAATATGGAATACTATGTCAAGTTGATTATTGATATATCATATATGTGTTGTTTATGATCTTGCATGCTCTCCGTTGCTAGTAGAGGCTCTGGCCAAGTTGATACTTGTAACTCCAAGAGGGAGTATTTATGCTCGATAGTGGGTTCATGCCTCCATTGAATCTGGGACAGTGACACAAAGTTCTAAGGTTATGGATGTGCTGTTTCCACTAGGGATAAAACATCAATGCTTTGTCTAAGGATATTTGTGTTGATTACATTACGCACAGTACTTAATGCAATTGTTTGTTGTTTGCAACTTAATACTGGAAGGGGTGCGGATGCTAACCCGAAGGTGGACTTTTTAGGCATAGATGCATGCTGGATAGCGGTCTATGTTCTTTGTCGTAATGCCCTAAGTAAATCTCATATTAGTCATCATGATATGTATGTGCATTGTTATGCCCTCTCTATTTGTCAATTGCCCAACCGTAATTTGTTCACCCAACATGCTATTTATCTTATTGGAGAGACACCACTAGTGAACTGTGGACCCCGGTCCATTCTTTACATCTGAAATACAATCTACTGCAATCTCTGTTCTCTGTTGTTCTTCGTAAACAAACATCATTCTCCACACCATAAGTTTAATCCTTTTTTTACAGCAAGCCGGTGAGATTGACAACCTCACTGTTAAGTTGGGGCAAAGTATTTTGATTGTGTTGTGTAGGTTCCACGTTGGCGCCGGAATCCCTGGTGTTGCGCCGCACTACACTCCTTCACCAACAACCTTCACTGGCCTTCATCTCCTACTAGTTCGATAACCTTGGTTTCTTACTGCGGGAAAACTTGCTGTTGTACGCATCACACCTTCCTCTTGGGGTTCCCAACGGACGTGTGCTTCACGCGTTATCAAGCTCTTTTTACGGCGCCGTTGCTTCGGGGAGATCAAGACACGCCTGCAAGGGGAGTCTCTCACATCCAATCTCTTTACTTTGTTTATTGTCTTGCTTTACTTTATTTTATTTTCTGTTTTGTTTGCTTTCTTTATATCAAAAACACAAAAAAATTAGTTACTTGTTTTACTTTACTTAATTTAGTTTGCTTTACTTGTTTTTATTACTTGTTAAAATGAATACTCCACGAGAACACTAAGTTGTGTGATTTCACTAGCACCAATAATAATGATTTTATATGCACTCCTATTGCTCCACCTGCTACTACAGTGAGAATTCTATGAAATTAAACCTGCCTTACTAAATCTTGTTATGAGAGAGCAATTTTACGGTGTTAGTTCCGATGATGTCTGCTGCCCATCTTAATAATTTTGTTGAACTTTGTGAAATGCAAAAGTATAAGGATGTAGACGGAGATATTATAAAACTGAAATTGTTTCCTTTCTCCTTAAGAGGAAGAGCTAAAGATTGGTTGCTATCTTTGCCTAAGGATAGTATTGATTCATGGACTAAATGTAAAGATGCTTTCATTGGTAGATATTATCCTCCTGCTAAAATCATATCTTGGAGAAGTAGCATAATGAATTTTAAGCAATTGGATAATGAACATGTTGCCCAGGCATGGGAAAGAATGAAATCTTTGGTAAAGAATTGCCCTACCCATGGACTAACTACTTGGAAGATCATCCAAACCTTCTATGCATGATTAAATTTTTCTTCGAGGAACCTATTGGATTCAGCTGCTGGAGGTACTTTTATGTCCATCACTTTGAGTGCCGCAACAAAGCTTCTTGATGATATGATGATCAACTACTCCGAATGGCACATCGAAAGGACTCCGCAAGGTAAGAAGGTAAATTCGTTGAAGAAACCTCCTCCTTGAGTGATAAGATTGATGTTATTATGTCTATGCTTGTTAATGGTAGATCTAATGTTAATCCTAATAATGTTCCTTTAGCTTCATTGGTTGCTCAAGAAGAGCATGTTGATGTTAACTTCATTAAAAATAATAATTTCAACAACAATGCTTATAGGAATAATTCTGGTAACAACTATAAGCCATATCCTTCTCAACGGTTATGGTAATTCTTATGGTAATACTTACAAAAATAGTAGGAGTGTACCCTCTGGTCTTGAAGTCATGCTTAAATAATTCATTAGCACACAAACTGCTTTTAACAAATCTGTTGAGGAAAAGCTAGGTATTGATATTCTTGCTTCTAAGGTTGATAGTCTTGCTGCTGATGTTGATCTTTTAAAATTGAAAGCTATGTCTAATGAAGATAAAGATATTAAGTCATTTGCTACAGCAAACGCTATACAAGTTCGAATTAATGACAATATTAGATTGATGGATGAATTGCATGCTAGGTGTGAAAGAGAAGAAAAACTTGCTAAAGAGAATAATGTAGCTAAAGGTTGGACTATTACCACCACTAGTAATGTTGATGCTTCACATGTTGCTAAACCTCCTACTATCAATGGTAAAATAATTGGTGTTGTCAATGTTTCTACTCCTAGTGCAAAGCGAGCAAAATGGCCTGAAACTGCTGAAACTGTTTGTGATAAAAGTGCAGAAATTTTTCAGAATATTGGGGACATCGATCCCATTGCTTTAGATCATAATGGTTTAGATTTTGATGATTTTCATATCTCTGAAGTTATTAAGTTCTTTCAAAAACTTGCTAGAAGTCCTAATGCTAGTGCTATAAATGGCCTTTACAAAACATATTACAAATGCTCTCATTAAAGCTAGAGAAGAGAAATTAAAACTTGAAACTTCTATACCTAGGAAGTTGGAAGATGGTTGGGAGCCCATCATTAAAATGAAGGTCAAAGATTTTGATTGTAATGCTTTATGTGATCTTGGTGCAAGTATTTCTGTTATGCCTAAGAAACTCTATGATATGCTTGACTTGCCACCATTGAAAAATTGTTATTTGGATGTTAATCTCGCTGATAATTCTATAAAGAAACCTTTGGGGAGGATTGATAATGTTCACATTACGGTTAACAATAACCTTGTCCCCGTTGATTTTTCTGTCTTGGATATTGAGTGCAATGCATCTTGTCCCATTATTTTGGGAAGACCCTTTCTTCGAACTGTTGGTGCTATTATTGATATGAAGGAAGGAAATATTAAGTATCAATTCCCTCTTAAGAAAGGTATGGAACACTTCCCTAGAAAGAGAACGAGGTTACCTTTTGATTCTATTATTAGAACCAATTATGATGTTGATGCTTCATCTCTTGATAATACTTGAGTTACACTTTCTGCGCCTAGCTGAAAGGCGTTAAAGAAAAGCGCTTATGGGAGACAACCCATCATTTTATTTCTGCAATTTTTTTTTATATTTGTATCTTGGAAGTTGTTACTACTGTAGCAACCTCTCCTTGTCTTTACTTTATTGCATTGTTGTGCCAAGTAAAGTCTTTGATAGTAAGGTTGATACTAGATTTGGATTTCTGCGCAGAAACAGATTTCTAGTTGTCACGAATTTGAGTAGATCTCTCTGTAGGAAACTCAGAAAAATCTGCAAAAAATCGTGAGTAATTCTCAGATATGTACGCAACTTTCATTCAATTTGAGATTCTTCATCTGATCATGTTAAGTGCCTCTAAAAAATTCATCTTTACGGATTGTTCTGTTTTGACAGATTCTGCCTTTTATTTCACATTGCCTCTTTTACTGTGTTGAATGGATTTCTTTGCTCCATTAACTTTCAGTAGCTTTGGGAAATGTCCAGAAGTGTTAGGATTGATTGTGTCATCTCTGAACATGTGAATTTTTGATTATGCACTAACCCTCTAATGAGTTTGTTTTGAGTTTGGTGTGGAGGAAGTTTTCAAGGGTCAAGAGAGGAGGATGATATAATATGATCAAGAAGAGTAAAAAGTCTAAGCTTGGGGATGCCCCCGTGGTTCATCCCTGCATATTTCAAGAAGACTCAAGCATCTAAGCTTGGGGATGCCCAAGGCATCCCCTTCTTCGGCCGACAACTTATCGAGTCACCTCTAGTGAAACTATATTTTTATTCCGTCACATCTTATGTGCTTTACTTGGAGCGTCTGTATGCTTTTATTTTTGTTTTTGTTTGAATAAATTCGGATCCTAGCAATCCTTGTGTGGGAGAAAGACACACTCCGCTGTTTCATATGAACACTGGTGTTCTTAGCTTTACTTTTAATGTTCATGGCGAAGGTTGAAAACTGCTTCGTTCATTGCTATTTGGTTGGAAACAGAAAATGATCCATGTGGTAATTGGTATATTGTCTTGAATAATTTGATACTGGGCAATTGTTTTGAGTTCTCAAGTAGATCATGTTTAAGCTCTTGCATCATGTAGTTTAAACCTATTAATGAAGAACTACTGTAGAGCTTGTTGAAATTTGGTTTGCATGATTGGTCTCTCTAAAAGTCTAGATATTTTCTGGTAAAAGTGTTTGAACAACAAGGAGACGATGTAGAGTCTTATAATGCTTGCAATATGTTCTTATGTAAGTTTTGTTGTACCGGTTCATACTTGTGTTTGCTTCAAACAACCTTGCTAGCCAAAGCCTTGTACTGAGAGGGAATGCTTCTCGTGCATCCAAAACCTTGAGCCAAAACCTATGCCATTTGTGTCCACCATAACTACCTACTATGTGGTATTTTTCTGCCATTCCAAGTAAATTGCTTGCATGCTACCTTTAAGATTTCATTCCTTGTCTTTGCAATACATAGCTCATGGGAAAAGAGCTTAAAAAACTATTGTGGTATTGAATATGTCGCTTATGTATCTTATTTCTTATAAGTTGCTTGTTGAGCGGTAACCATGTTTCTGGGGACGCCATCAACTGTTACACCTTTGTTGAATATCATGTGAGATGCTATGCATGTTCGTCTTATCTGAAGTAAGGGTGATTTATCATGATTAAATGGTTTGAGTATGCATACTGTTAGAGAAGAACATTGGGCCGCCAACCAAAGCCATGTATCATGGTGGAAGTTTCAGTTTGGACATTAATCCTCAATCTCTTATGAGAATATTATCTCGTTGTTGAATGCTTAAGCATTAAAGAGAAGTCCATTATCTCGTTTTCTATGTTTTCCCGGTACGGATGTCCTCAAGTTGAGATCTATCAAAAACGAGAAATCAAATGCGATCTATCTCCTTGGACCTTTGTACAGGTGACATAGAGGTACCCCTTTGTGACACTTGGTTCAAACATATGTAATGCAATGATAATCCATGGAAATCCGAGCTAATTAGGACAAGGTGCAAGCACTATTGGTATTCGATGCATGAGGCTTGCAAATTATAGGATGTCTTATGCATAACACATATGAATTATTACTACCGTTGACAAAATTGTCTCCATGTTTCCAAAATAAAAAGCTCTAGCACAAGAGTAATCCCTGCTCCCCTCTGCGAAGGGGCCTTTCTTTTACTTTATGTTGAGTCAGTTTACCTACTTTTTTCTGTCTTAGAAGCAAACACTTGCGTCAACTGAGTGCATTGATTCTTACATACTTGCTTATTTGCATTCATCATATTACTTTGTGTTGACAATTATCCATGAGATATACATGTTGAAGTTGAAAGCAAGCTGCTGAAACTTATATCTTCCTTTGTGTTGCTTCAAAACCTTCTATTAAGAATCTATTGCTTTATGAGTTAACTCCTATGCAAGACTTATTGATGCTTGTCTTGAAAGTACTATTCATGAAAAGTCTTTGCTATATGATCAGTTGTTTATTCATTATCTTTACCATTGCTTTGAATCACTTCATTCATCTCATATGCTTTACAATAGTATTGATCAAGATTATGATAGAAGCATGTCACTTCAGAAATTATCCTTGTTATCGTTTACCTACTCGAGAGCGAGTAGGAACTAAGCTTGGGGATGCTTGATACGTCTCAAACGTATCTATAATTTCTTATGTTCCATGCTAGTTTTATGACAATACCTACATGTTTTATCCGCACTTTATATCGTTTTGATGCATTTTCCGGCACTAACCTATTAACAAGATGCCGAAGCTCCAGTTTCTGTTTTCTGCTGTTTTTGGTTTCAGAAATCTTACACAGGAAATATTCTCGGAATTGGACGAAACAAAAGCCCACGGTCTTATTTTCCACGGAGCTTTCCAGAACACCGAAGGAGAGATGGAGAGGGGCCAAGGTGGCCCCACACCCTAGGGCGGCGCGGCCAAGAGGGGGGCGCGCCGGCCTGTGGGGTGGGCCCCTCGGGCGCCCTCCGACTCTGCCCCTTTGTAACGGCCCAGGGTAGTACCCCTAATAGATCTGCTTGTTATTTTTCTTTTATGCATCATCATGGCATATGCATCATATCATCCATATTTTTATCAAACAAAATTATTTTATAAACCCAAATTATTTTGTTTTCCCTCACCTATGATTTTCATATGGTTCCTATATCAAACCTCCTCTTCCTTTTCTTTTAATAAAACCCCAAACCTCTCTCTCATTGGGCCACTCTCTCTCTCTCTCTGGCCCAGTTATCTTTTTCTTCCTTTCCCCCCTCTCGCAGCCATCTCTCTTCCTTCCACCGCAGGCCCGAGCTGGCCCACCTCCTTCCTTCCTCCCTCCTTGGCCCAGCCCAGCTTAGCCCGTACCCCTTCGGGACGAGAAAATATCTTCTCCTGTCGCTGTCTTCCTCACGCGCGGTGCGTGCACCTTTTCCCCACCGTGGTCAACGTCACTGCAAACCACCACCGCACAACGCCCTGCTCCCCTCCCCCTTTTTAATCCCTCGCAAACCCTAGCCCTCCCCCTTATCTCCTCCCACCTTGCGCCGCCACCTCTGGTTCCCCTCTTCTCTTTTCTTCTTCTCCGTGAGCGATCCCGTGAGCTCCTCGCCGGCGCCCCGTCGTCTCCGGCCACCCCTCGCCATGCCGAGGGCACCAGGAGCTCCGCCTCGTTGCCCTCTTTCTCCGGTTGCAAGGAATTGCACCGGGGACGCTCCAATCGACGCCACGGACCTCGTTCCCCCGCCACGGCCACCGGCATCTTCCTCAAATTCCGGCCACCGTGGACCTCCTCCGCCCCTTTTGAGCACGCCTTCGGGTTCCTGGTAATCTCCCTCTTCTCCTGGTCTTCCTTTTGAAACACGGGTAGAGCCATAATCGTCCCCGTGTTTCAACTGACTTGAGAAAAGGTAATGGGTGAGGGGGGTCCCAATAATCGTCCCCACGCATGGGTAGAGCGCTCAACCTCGGAACTGATAACAAGAACTCGGGTCCTAGGGGACATTAGCAAGTCAAAGTTCCGATGCTTTCGCAAAGGGGCTCACAGATGCCTCTTCTTACAATTTTAGTTGTTAACAATTAAGTAAAGCATGTGTATCTCCAACAACTGATATATCATGTGATAACCTCCCAACAACCCAACATATCCCAATAACAGATCGAGATAAACAAAAGAGCCTAAACACGCCTACGACTCGCAAGGCTCAAACATCAAGCAACGGCTATGGGTAAGGAATGATACATATAGGATTATAATGGTAAACAAGTGGAATAGGACACGTGACTCGATATAGAAGCGCAACATAAGGATAGCAGTGCGAGGGAGAGAGTAAAATAGGTGAAGAGAGAGGGCTCGCCTGTGAAAAGCTGCAGAAGAACTTGTCGGAGAACTCGTCGTATCTCACATCAACACTTCGTGATCCTATCCCGAGAAGAAGCAAATGCTACAACAAACATCGGATGCACATCTTACAACTACGGATAAAGAAGATCCAGCATGATCATGATATGATATGCATGGCATGGCAGATATGATGCGATGCAACTTATCCAATTTAAGCGGAGTCGGAACCTCGGACAAACAGTTAGGGTTGGATTTGCATTTTCTACCGGCAAAGTTAAGTGGTTGTTAGCATGGCATAACATGGCAGGGGTGAGCTACTTCAATATTAAATGGAGCGAGGATCCCTAATTGGAAATACCAAAATACTCCGCATATTATGTAAGGTGAATATGCACGACTATCAACGAGCGACATGATGCGAGATGCAAACAGATGAATGGATGGCATATTAATGTTCCTCTCATTTTTCTGATCAAAATTGGTATATGACACTTTTCAATTGGAGTTACAGATTAAAAGTTATTAAATAAACAGTTTTTAGTATTTAAATTATATAAAACAGATTTATTTTTAAATAGAAAGGACCCAGAAACAATTTTCAGGAAGGGGGAAGGGCCCCGGGTTTATTTGCAAAGTTTGCAGGGGGGTTCTTGGAAATAGACACACACAGGGACGCCGGGTTCATAACAAAAATATGATAGGGGGCTATCTGCAAAACGTTTCAGATCTGGATCTGGGAAATGATTCTCACCGGAGGGGAAGTTAGCCCAGGTCAATGACGTGTGGGGCCCGAATGCTGACGAGGATGCCGACCTGGCGGAGCAAGCGTGCACGCACACGAAGCGCTCGACGCGGGGCGGTGCCGTGCGCGTTCGAGGGAGGCGGTGACCGCGGCGAGGCGAGCGCAGCGCGGCGTCTGGGGGCGTCCCAGGGCGCGAGGAAAGGGGCGCCGGGCGCCTCTCATCAGCGCGGACCGTGGAGGGGCGGCGCCGTCGTCGGGGAGCGCCGGAATCTCGTCGGCGGCGGACATCTGCGGACAGCGGCGGTCGGCAACAAGGTGAGACGGCGAAACAGGAAGAGAGAGAGGCCAAAAGGAAGTCCAGGAGAAGAGGGAGATTACCAGGAACTCGAAGGCGTGCTCAAAAGGGGCGGAGGAGGTCCACGGTGGCCGGAATTTGAGGAAGATGCCGGTGGCCGTGGCGGGGGAACAAGGTCCGTGGCGTCGATTGGGGCGTCCCCGGTGCAATTCCTTGCAACCGGAGAAAGAGGGCGACGAGGCGGAGCTCCTGGTGCCCTCGGCATGGCGAGGGGTGGCCGGAGACGACGGGGAGCCGGCGAGTAGCTCACGGGCTCGCTCACAGAGAAGAAGAAAAGTGAAGAGGGGAACTAGAGGTGGCGGCGCAAGGTGGGAGGAGATAAGGGGGAGGGCTAGGGTTTGCGAGGGATTAAAAAGGGGGAGGGGAGCAGGGCGCTGTGCGGTGGTGGTTTGCGGTGACGTCGACCACGGTGGGGAAAAGGTGCACGCACCGCGCGTGAGGAAGACAGCGACAGGAGAAGATCTTTTCTCGTCCCGAAGGGGTACGGGCTAAGCTGGGCTGGGCCAAGGATGGAGGAAGGATGGAGGTGGGCCAGCTCGGGCCTGCGGTGGAAGGAAGAGAGATGGCTGCCAGAGGGGGGAAAGGAAGAAAAAGATAACTGGGCCAGAGAGAGAGTGGCCCAATGAGAGAGAGGTTTGGGGTTTTATTAAAAGAAAAGGAAGAGGAGGTTTTATATAGGAACCATATGAAAATCATAGGTGAGGGAAAACAAAATAATTTGGGTTTATAAAATAAATTTTGTTTGATAAAAATATGGATGATATGATGCATATGCCATGATGATGCATAAAAAAAAAAGAACAAGCAGATCTATTAGGGGTACTACCCTGGGCCGTTACAAACGACACCACTAACAAGGGACCGCGCCCTGATACGTCTCCAACGTATCGATAATTTCATATGTTCCATGCCATATTGTTGATGATACCTACATGTTTTATGCACACTTTATGTCATATTCGTGCATTTTCTGGAACTAACCTATTAACAAGATGCCGAAGAGCCGATTGATGTTTTCTCGCTGTTTTTGGTTTCAGAAATCCTAGTAACGAAATATTCTCGGAATTGGACGAAATCAAGACCCGGGGTCCTATTTTGCCACGAAGCTTCCGGAAGACCGAAGAGGAGTCGAAGTGGGGCCACGAGGGGCGCCACCATAGGGCGGCGCGGCCCGGGTCTTGGCCGCGCCGACCCGTGGTGTGGGGCCCTCGTGTGGCCCCCACGTTGCCCTTCCGCCTACTTAAAGCCTCCGTCGCGAAACCCCGATGTGAAGAACCACGATACGGAAAACCTTCCAGAGACGCCGCCGCCGCCAATCCCATCTCGGGGGATACTGGAGATCTCCTCCGGCACCCTGCCGGAGAGGGGATTCATCTCCCGGAGGACTCTTCACCGCCATGGTCGCCTCCGGAGTGATGAGTGAGTAGTTCACCCCTGGACTATGGGTCCATAGCAGTAGCTAGATGGTTGTCTTCTCCTCATTGTGCCTCATTGTTGGATCTTGTGAGCTGCCTAACATGATCAAGATCATCTATCCGTAATACTATATGTTGTGTTTGTCGGGATCCGATGGATAGAGAATACCATGTTATGTTAATTATCAAGTTATTACCTATGTGTTGTTTATGATCTTGCATGCTCTCCGTTATTAGTAGAGGCTCGGCCAAGTTGATGCTAGTAACTCCAAGAGGGAGTATTTATGCTCGATAGTGGGTTCATGCCTGCATTGACACCTGGGGGAGTGACAGAAACCCCTAAGGTTGTGTTGTGCTGTTGCCACTAGGGATAAAACATTGATGCTATGTCCGAGGATGTAGTTATTGATTACATTACGCGCAATACTTAATGCAATTGTCTGTTGTTAGCAACTTAATACTGGAGGGGGTTCGGACGATAACCTGAAGGTGGACTTTTTAGGCATAGATGCAGTTGGATGCCGGTCTATGTCCTTTGTCGTAATGCCCAATTAAATCTCACTATATTTATCATGACATGTATGTGCATTGTTATGCCCTCTCTATTTGTCAATTGCCCGATCGTAATTTGTTCACCCAACATGCTTTTATCTTATGGGAGAGACACCTCTAGTGAACTGTGGACCCCGGTCCATTCTTTAATACTTGAAATACAAATCTGTCTGCAATACTTGTTTTTACTGTTTTCTCTGCAAACAATCATCTTCCACACAATACGGTTAATCCTTTGTTACAGACAAGCCGGTGAGATTGACAACCTCACTCGTTTCGTTGGGGCAAAGTACTTTGGTTGTGTTGTGCAGGTTCCACGTTGGCGCCGGAATCCCCGGTGTTGCGCCGCACTACATCCCGCCGCCATCAACCTTCAACGTGCTTCTTGGCTCCTCCTGGTTCGATAAACCTTGGTTTCTTTCCGAGGGAAAACTTGCTGCTCGTGCGCATCATACCTTCCTCTTGGGGTTCCCAACGAACGTGTGAATTACACGCCATCAAGCATATTTTACGGCGCCGTTGTCGGGGAGATCAAGACACGCTGCAAGGGGAGTCTCCACTTCTCAATCTCTTTACTTTGTTTTTGTCTTGCTTTATTTTATTTACTACTTTGTTTGCTGCACTTATATCAAAACACAAAAAAATTAGTTGCTAGCTTTACTTTATTTACTATCTTGTTTGCTATATCAAAAACACACAAAAATTAGTTACTGCATTTACTTTATCTAGTTTGCTTTATTTACTACTGCTAAAATGGCCACCCCTGAAAATACTAAGTTGTGTGACTTCACTAGCACAAATAATAATGATTTCCTATGCACAACTATTGCTCCACCTGCTACTACAGCGGAATTCTTTGAAATTAAACCTCGCTTTCTTGAATCTTATTATGCGAGAGCAATTTTCTCAGTGTTAGTTCGATGATGCTCGCTGCCCATCTTAATAACTTTGTTGAATTATGTGAAATGCAAAAGTATAAAGATGTAGATGGTGACATTATAAAATTAAAATTGTTCCCTTTCTCATTAAGAGGAAGAGCTAAAGATTGGTTGCTATCTCTGCCTAAGAATAGTATTGATTCCTGGACTAAATGCAAGGATGCTTTTATTGGTAGATATTATCCCCCTGCTAAAATTATATCTTTGAGGAGTAGCATAATGAATTTTAAACAATTGGATAATGAACATGTTGCTCAAGCTTGGGAAAGAATGAAATCTTTGGTTAAAAATTGCCCAACCCATGGATCGACTACTTGGATGATCATCCAAACCTTCTATGCGGGACTAAATTTTTCTTCGCGGAATTTATTGGATTCAGCTGCTGGAGGTACCTTTATGTCCATCACTCTTGGTGAAGCAACAAAGCTCCTTGATAATATGATGGTTAATTACTCCGAATGGCACACGAAAAGAGCTCCACAAGGTAAGAAGGTAAATTCGTCGAAGAATCCTCTTCCTTGAATGATAAGGTTGATGCTATTATGTCTATGCTTGTGAATGATAGGACTAATGTTGATCCTAATAATGTTCCATTAGCTTCATTGGTTGCCAAAGAAGAACATGTTGATGTAAACTTCATTAAAAATAATAATTTCAACAACAATGCTTATCGGAACAATTCTAGTAATAACTATAGGCCATATCCTTATAATAATGGTAATGGTTATGCTAATTCTTATGGGAATTCTTACAACAATAATAGAAATACACCCCCTGGACTTGAAGCTATGCTTAAAGAATTTATTAGTACACAAACTGCCTTCAACAAATCTGTTGAGGAAAAGCTCAATAAAATTGATATTCTTGCTTCTAAGGTTGATAGTCTTGCCTCTGATGTTGATCTTTTGAAATCGAAAGTTATGCCTAATAGGGATATTGAAAATAAAATTGTTACTACAGCAAATGCCATCCAAGTTAGAATTAATGAGAATATAAGATTAATGGCTGAACTGCGTGCTAGGTGGGATAGAGAAGAAAAGGAAAAACTAGCTAAAGAGAAAAATGTAGCTAAAGTTTGGACTATTACCACCACTAGCAATGCTAATGATTCACATGTTGCTGCACCTCCTACTATTAATGATAAAATAATTGGTGTTGGCAATGTTTCTACTCCTAGTGCAAAGCGCGCAAAATTACTCGAAACTGCTAAAACCGTTGAAACTGCCGTGATAAAGCTGCTGAAATTTTTTCCAACCTTGGGGATGATAATCCCATTGCTTTAGATTGTAATGATTTAGATTTTGATGATTGCCACATCTCTGAAGTTATAAAGTTCTTACAAAAACTTGCTAAGAGTCCCAATGCTAGCGCTGTAAACTTGGCTTTCACAAAACATATTACAAATGCTCTCATAAAAGCTAGAGAAGAGAAACTAAAACTTGAAACTTCTATTCCTAGAAAGCTAGAGGATGGTTGGGAGCCCATCATTAAAATGAGGGTCAAAGATTTTGATTGTAATGCTTTATGTGATCTTGGTGCAAGTATTTCGTTATGCCTAAGAAAGTCTATGATATGCTTGACTTGCCACCATTGAAAAACTGTTATCTGGATGTTAATCTCGTTGATAATGCTAAAAAGAAACCTTTGGGGAGAGTTAATAATGTTCATATTATGGTTAACAATAACCTTGTCCCCGTTGATTTTGTTGTCTTGGACATTGAATGCAATGCATCTTGCCCCATTATATTGGGAAGACCTTTTCTTCGAACCGTTGGTGCTACTATTGATATGAAGGAAGGTAATATTAAATATCAATTTCCTCTCAAGAAAGGTATGGAACACTTCCCTAGAAAGAGAATGAAGTTACCTTATGATTCTATTATTAGAACAAATTATGATGTTGATGCTTCATCTCTTGATGTTACTTGATATACACTTTCTGCGCCAAGCTGAAAGGCGTTAAAGAAAAGAGCTTATGGGAGACAACGCATGTTTTTACTACAGCACTTTTTTTTATATTTGAGTCTTGGAAGTTGTTTACTACTGTAGCAACCTTTCCTTATCTTAGTTTTATGTTTTGTTGTGCCAAGTAAAGTCTTTGATAGTAAAGTAAATACTAGATTTGGATTACTGCGCAGAAACAGATTTCTTTGCTGTCACGAATCTGGGTCTAATTCTCTCTAGGAAACTCAGAAAATTAAGCCAATTTACGTGAGTGATCCTCAGATATGTACGCAACTTTCATTAAATTTGGGCATTTTCATTTGAGCAAGTCTGGTGCCCTAATAAAATCCATCTTTACGGACTGTTCTGTTTTGACAGATTCTGCCTTTTATTTCGCGTTGCCTCTTTTGCTATGTTGGATGAATTTCTTTGATCCATTAATGTCCAGTAGCTTTATGCAATGTCCAGAAGTGTTAAGAATGATTGTGTCACCTCTGAACATGTTAATTTTTATTGTGCACTAACCCTCTAATGAGTTGTTTCGAGTTTGGTGTGGAGGAAGTTTTCAAGGATCAAGAGAGGAGTATGATGCAATATGATCAAGGAGAGTGAAAACTCTAAGCTTGGGGATGCCCCGGTGGTTCACCCCTGCATATTCTAAGAAGACTCAAGCGTCTAAGCTTGGGGATGCCCAAGGCATCCCCTTCTTCATCGACAACATTATCGAGTTCCTCCCCTGAAACTATATTTTTATTCCGTCACATCTTATGCACTTTGCTTGGAGCGTCGGTTTGTTTTTGTTTTTTGTTTTGTTTGAATAAAATGGATCCTAGCATTCACTTTGTGGGAGAGAGACACGCTCCGCTGTAGCATATGGACAAGTATGTCCTTAGGCTCTACTCATAGTATTCATGGCGAAGTTTCTTCTTTGTTAAATTGTTATATGGTTGGAATTGGAAAATACTACATGTAGTAATTCTAAAATGGCTTGGATAATTTGATACTTGGCAATTGTTGTGGTCATATTTAAGCTCTTGCATCATATACTTTGCACCCATTAATGAAGAAACACTTAGAGCTTGCTAATTTGGTTTGCATATTTAGTTTCTCTAGAGTCTAGATAACATCTAGTATTGAGTTTTGAACAACAAGGAAGACGGTGTAGAGTCTTATAATGTTTACAATATGCCTTTTATGTGAGTTTTGCTGTACCGTTCATCCTTGTGTTTGTTTCAAATAACCTTGCTAGCCTAAACCTTGTATCGAGAGGAAATACTTCTCATGCATCCAAAATCTTTGAGCCAACCACTATGCCATTTGTGTCCACCATACTTACCTACTACATGGTATTTATCCGCCATTCCAAAGTAAATTGCTTGAGTGCTACCTTTAAAATTCCATCATTCACCTTTACAATATATAGCTCATGGGAAAAATAGCTTAAAAACTATTGTGGTATTGAATATGTACTTATGCACTTTATCTCTTATTAAGTTGCTTGTTGTGCGATAACCATGCTTCTGGGGACGCCATCAACTACTCTTTGTTGAATATCATGTGAGTTGCTATGCATGTCCGTCTTGTCTGAAATAAGAGAGATCTACCACTTTAATGGTTGGATCATGCATATTGTTAGAGAAGAACATTGGGCCGCTAACTAAAGCCATGATTCATGGTGGAAGTTTCAGTTTTGGACATATATCCTCAATATCATATGAGAATAATAATTGTTGCCACATGCTTATGCATTAAAGAGGAGTCCATTATCTGTTGTCCATGTTGTCCCGGTATGGATGTCTAAGTTGAGAATAATCAAAAGCGAGAAATCCAAAATGCGAGCTTTCTCCTTAGACCTTTGTACGAGCGGCATGGAGGTACCCCATTGTGACACTTGGTTAAAACATGTGTATTGCGATGATCCGGTAGTCCAAGCTAATTAGGACAAGGTGCGGGCACTATTAGTATACTATGCATGAGGCTTGCAACTTGTAAGATATAATTTACATAACTCATATGCTTTATTACTACCGTTGACAAAATTGTTTCATGTTTTCAAAATAAAAGCTCTAGCACAAATATAGCAATCGATGTTTTCCTCTTTGAAGGACCATTCTTTTTACTTTTATGTTGAGTCAATTCACCTATCTCTCTCCACCTCAAGAAGCAAACACTTGTGTGAACTGTGCATTGATTCCTACATACTTGCATATTGCACTTGTTATATTACTCTATGTTGACAATTATCCATGAGATATACATGTTACAAGTTGAAAGCAACCGCTGAAACTTAGTCTTCCTTTGTGTTGCTTCAATACCTTTACTTTGATTTATTGCTTTATGAGTTAACTTTTATGCAAGACTTATTGATGCTTGTCTTGAAGTACTATTCATGAAAAGTCTTTGCTTTATGATTCACTTGTTTACTCATGTCATTACCATTGTTTTGATCGCTGCATTCATTACATATGTTTACAAATAGTATGATCAAGGTTATGATGGCATGTCACTTCAGAAATTATCTTTGTTATCGTTTTACCTGCTCGGGACGAGCAGAACTAAGCTTGGGGATGCTGATACGTCTCCAACGTATCGATAATTTCTTATGTTCCATGCCATATTATTGATGATACCTACATGTTTTATGCACACTTTATGTCATATTCGTGCATTTTACGGAACTAACCTATTAACAAGATGCCGAAGAGCTAGTTGTTGTTTTCTCGCTGTTTTTGGTTTCAGAAATCCTAGTAACGAAATATTCTCGGAATTGGACGAAATCAAGACCCGGGGTCCTATTTTGCCACGAAGCTTCCGGAAGACCGAAGAGGAGTCGAAGTGGGGCCACGAGGGGCCGCCACCATAGGGCGGCGCGGCCCGGGTCTTGGCCGCGCCGACCTGTGGTGTGGGGCCCTCGTGTGCCCCCCACGTTGCCCTTCCGCCTACTTAAAGCCTCCGTCGCGAAACCCCTGATGCGAAGAACCACGATACGGAAAACCTTCCCGAGACGCCGCCGCCGCCAATCCCATCTCGGGGGATTCTGGAGATCTCCTCCGGCACCCTGCCGGAGAGGGGATTCATCTCCCGGAGGACTCTTCACCGCCATGGTCGCCTCTCGGAGTGATGAGTGAGTAGTTCACCCCTGGACTATGGGTCCATAGCAGTAGCTAGATGGTTGTCTTCTCCTCATTGTGCCTCATTGTTGGATCTTGTGAGCTGCCTAACATGATCAAGATCATCTATCTGTAATACTATATGTTGTGTTTGTCGGGATCCGATGGATAGAGAATACCATGTTATGTTAATTATCAAGTTATTACCTATGTGTTTTTTATGATCTTGCATGCTCTCCGTTATTAGTAGAGGCTCTGGCCAAGTTGATGCTAGTAACTCCAAGAGGGAGTATTTATGCTCGATAGTGGGTTCATGCTTGCATTGACACCTGGGGGAGTGACAGAAACCCCTAAGGTTGTGTTGTGCTGTTGCCACTAGGGATAAAACATTGATGCTATGTCCGAGGATGTAGTTATTGATTACATTACGCGCAATACTTAATGCAATTGTCTGTTGTTAGCAACTTAATACTGGAGGGGTTCGGATGATAACCTGAAGGTGGACTTTTTAGGCATAGATGCAGTTGGATGGCGGTCTATGTCCTTTGTCGTAATGCCCAATTAAATCTCACTATATTTATCATGACATGTATGTGCATTGTTATGCCCTCTCTATTTGTCAATTGTCCGACTGTAATTTGTTCACCCAACATGCTTTTATCTTATGGGAGAGACACCTCTAGTGAACTGTGGACCCCGGTCCATTCTTTAATACTTGAAATACAAATGCTGCTGCAATACTTGTTTTTACTGTTTTCTCTGCAAACAATCATCTTCCACACAATACGTTTAATCCTTTGTTACGAGCAAGCCGGTGAGATTGACAACCTCACCTGTTTCGTTGGGGCAAAGTACTTTGGTTGTGTTGTGCGGGTTCCACGTTGGCGCCGGAATCCCTGGTGTTGCGCCGCACTACATCCCGCCGCCATCAACCTTCAACGTGCTTCTTGGCTCCTCCTGGTTCGATAAACCTTGGTTTCTTTCTGAGGGAAAACTTGCTGCTGTGCGCATCATACCTTCCTCTTGGGGTTCCCAACGAACGTGTGAATTACACGCCATCACGCCCCGAGATCCCACCTCAAGGTACGGGGGAGAGAGGTGAACTATCGGGTCTTCAGGCGACGTGTCGATCTCCTCGACACCACTAACAAGAATTCTTGCTCCATGCAGATCCGTCGACACCACTAACAAGAAGTCGTTGTTCCACTATTGATGACGCGCTTTCATCAGGACCTTCGAAGATCTGACCTATTACTCGTGCAACCCGCGTCGGAACCTAAGACTCGGAAACACAGATAAGAGAGAAGACTCAAAACTCGTAAAGGTAAGAAGAGCAAGAATTGGGGTAAGGAGAAAAATCAGAGCCAATCAGATCTATCCAACGATTTTTAGAAAATAGTTTTGACACTAGAGACAACAGCCTCCGTTGGCAAGGTTATCCTACAGGCTGGACTAGTGGGGTACCGTCAACCTGAGGCTCTGATACCAACTTGTGACGCCCCGGAACCGGTACCATGAGGATTCCAGCGATCCCGCCAAAATCCGCACGATATCGATTCAGAGACGCCCTCCGACACGACGTGCGCGATGAATCACACACGTGATGCCAGAGCAATTAACACGAGCGGTAACATTACAACAGGATTACAATAGAGCCCACAAGATACATATATTACAACAACGACTCCAACGAGTCAAGATACAAATATACAATACAAAGATCCAAATCATACGAGAAGATCGAATGCGTCCGAGTACGGACAAGATACAAATTGGACTAAGAGTCCCGAGGATAACCGATGGCGTCCATAACCCTGCCCAGGCCAAGCCGGAAGGGTAACATTGCTAACGTCGTCATCTTGTACCTGTCGAAGTCGGGCCATCGGTTGCCGACAAAAGGGAGGAAGCAAAAGGGAAAGGGAAAAGGCGAGAGTAAGTACCAAGGAACGAACTCCGGCACGTACTTAGCGAGACTAGAAATGGCTATGCTCGCTGGGCGAGTATATATATATATATATATATATATATATATATATATATATATATATATATATATATATATATATCGCCCGGGGCTATATGGTAGGTTTATGTAATATCCCAGGTTTAGAGGCAATAAAATGAGAGAACACCAAAGTGTGCATTGCATTCATGCATAGAAAATCCGGGGAATTTTCGCGCTTTCAAATAAAACCTGGCACAGTAACTGAAGTTTCACTTGACTTGCTGGAATTGAAGTTGCTCATCAAGTCAAGCGCTATAAACTTCACTGTGATCTTTGCTAAACCTTGTTTTGGGTAGAGATGATTTGATCTATGGATTAGATCAAATGGAATTAGATTTACAACAACACATTCTTTGAGAATCAAACCCTAACTTATTAACACTTAAAAGTTAGCAACTACCTTTGTGTGTAAATTAATTCACTTATAAATAAGTTAAACCACAGGGTCTAAAGTGCATAAAAGCCACACATTCTTATTTAAATCATAACTTATTAAATACATGGAATATCATAAAACTAAATCCATTTACATTACAAATTATAGTCCAAACTATTTGAATAAAACTAACTATGAGTATTTTGAAACTCATATGACCATGCCTTGGTGAAATCAAACCCAACTATCCAAAATTGAGGAATAACCTTCAACTTTAACTTTTTACCAATATTACAATGTAAATACAATCCAATATGATATGATGACTCATCCACAATAATAAAACCATCCACATGATATTTAGTAGCAAATGCCACTTGGCTATCCAAAAATAAATCATATGAGAGGATAATCTCTATGCCATGTGGGATGAAAATATCTACATGACTTGCTTTCCAAGCTTTGCCACCTCATGCTCAAAGGATTGCTATGGATGAGGGCATGACAACCAAGCACCTTACTCATCAAACCAACACAAGAGTCACCATCTATGTGTCATGATACTAGAGCTTGCCCAAGCCTATAAATAGAGCCACACCCTTCATCCATTTCATCACCTTGTAGCATGATACAAGGAAGAAAACACATAGAGCCACTCCATGTGAATTAGCTAGGATCAAGATGAAGAAGCTAGGAGGTGGAGGCATACCACAAGATGCGAGTTTATCAGATTTCTCGAAGAACAAGCTACGGAAGATTGCAAGGTAGAATTCCTAAGGGAAACCATATATGTAGAGGATCATATCATCATCTCTGGAGTAGGACCTTAGGATATTCCAAGACATTGAGAAGTGGGATAAGTTATAATACTAACCATAGCCATGTTCCTACAAAAATATTAGGGAAGTACTAATCCTAGTTGTTCAAGTCAATATTTAATCTTGGAAGTGAGAACCCTATTTCAATAACAATACCTTAGCAAACCAATTCTATAACCATCACAACTTGGTATTAATTATAAACCCTAAGAATCTAGGATGAGTGTGATGAGAGGAATATTAAAGAGGGATTAGTGAGGAATGAGTGGATCTTGTCTAATGCATGATTATACCTGGTAGATATAAATGATAAGTTAACCCCATATGATTAATAGATATCATCCATCACATAAAATAATAAGTATATCACTAGTAGTTAAACCCTGCCATGCCTCATGCCTATTTAATACTTCAATTAGTGAAGCATCCCCAAAACCCTAAACCTTTCACATAGGAATCACTTCACATAAAATATTAAACCCTACCTTTCCATCCTAGTGGACCAAATGAAGTAGTGTTCTATAAATTAAACCATCATTAGCAAATGCATTGCTAATTATAAACATAGGATCCATCTTAATTAGTTCAAGCTAAAGTTTACTAAAACCAGATTAGTGATTATAGAACTTTCTTAACCATCTTCTTAAAACCTTAGGAATAATTCTCCACATAAAACCATGAACCAATTCCATACCCTATTCCATTTGTTAAACCCTAGAAATAATTAAATTATATGTGAGTGATCACTATGGTTAAGCACTAGAAAAATAAAATGTGTTCACCATGCACATGTTCTAAATTTCAAATCATTTAAATAGATCTGGTTCCTAAATTAAAAGGGAATTGAAATAAATAACTAAACCATTTATATTTTACTCAAGCCTCACAAGATATTAATTAAATCCTAAACTAAATATTTGTTTAAATAACAAGATTATACAGTGAGCATAGTTATCAAGTTATACTGATATTCAAATGTTTAAGAACCTACAAAACAAAACAGAATTCAAATTTGAATTCAAATAACAAATTCAAAACAGAAAATAAAAACAGAAAATAGAAAAGAAAATAGAAAAATAGAGAGAGAGAGAGGAGCTTACCTGGCAGGCCATCGCAGCCCAGTAGCAACCCATGTCGCCAGCCCAGCCCACGTAGGAAGCCAGCCCAACCCACCGTAACGCTTCGCGTTAAAGAAAGAAGGAGGGCGTCGTCGTCTTCTTCTCCGGAGACGACAGCGCAGAGGAGGAGCTCGGCCACCTCACCGTGGAAGGATAGGGACGACCTGGACGCCGCAGACCATCCCAGAATCACGCTCAATACTTCTCGCGTCCGAGCCTATCCCAAATGCGTCCCGATTCGTGCCGTTTGCCGTGCCAACATCTCCGCCACATCTCGGCCATTGCCGCCGGTGGAATGACGAGATGGACCTCGTCGTGCCCTATAAATATGTCCAGCAGCACCGCCGTGCACTTCTTATTCTTCTCCACCACTCCAATCTCTCCCAGATCCTCTATATCTCTCATAACCATCCATGCCCTGCCACCGGTGTCGATCAAGGATGCGACGATGGAGGCCACCCCAAGCTCAGTAGTGTAGCCGAGGAGAAGCGCCTCTTCACGTAGATCATCTGAGAGGAAAGACGCGTCAAGGGGAGCTCGGGATCGATCCAATTTCGCCGATCCTTTTCTCAGTACCTCGCCGGTAATGGCGAAATCGAGCTCATCCCCATCGCCAATCGACACCGCCGACCACACCATCAGCACCAGGGTGAGCAGACGCATCGATAGACCTCTTATTTGCCCCATTTGGTTAGCGGTAGCCCGAGTTAGCTATCTCACCGGAGATCACCGCCGCAGTACCCATCGCCGGCGACGCTCCGGTGATTCCCCGCGGAAACGACCACCACCAGTAGCTTCACCTTGTTGTGCTCGTTCAGATGCACTTCACCGCGCATCCAGGGGAGCCCTGAATCGGCTGCGCCACCACGTTCTGGCCGCCGGCGTTTAACCGCCAATGATGCCACCGTGGCATGTGGGGTCTCCCTGGCGTCGTTGACTGGTCGTTGCCCGCGTGGCAAATGACCCGAGTCAACGAGCCCACCGATCGATGACTCGTGGGTATAGCTCGAATCGGTATGCTTAGTAATTTTTGTTTATTTCAAATTCCAGAAAATGTCTGAAACTTTGTAATGTCATAGAAAATTCATTTCAACTCAGAAAAATATAAATAATATATCTAAATGCTCACAAAAATAAACTCTATTCAAATAAAATATAAAACAAAAATGTATGTCAAAATAAAAATTCACTTATTTTTATCTTTATTAAATATGTCTTTCTAATTGTTTAAAATGCAAATTGAATTCAATAATTAGTGAAGTTTCAAATTTAAATTTTAACTATTCAAGTAACTAATTAAAATGTTAAGATTAATTTTCTTTATCATATTTGCATTAACTTAAATATTAGTGGTAATTCATAAACCCTAACTAGTAATTATTTTAATTAATAGCATGTTAAAATTATTAATAACTTTATTCCAAGTACTTAATCCCATTAATTCTAGTACCAAGTATTACTTTAAGAATTGGATCATAATTTAGAGACCCTAGTTTTATTATAAGTTAGAATTTGGATCCCATTATTGTATGTGATCATTTGAAATTGCTTTAACCCTAAACCTTAGTTGCTTAGCACATGTGATCATGTGAATTTCCTTTACATGGAGAACCATATTATGTGACCAACAAATACAAGACATGATCCACTAGCATAAAACCAAGTCACATGAGATTATCATTTCATGTTCCTATTCTTAATTAAAACCTACATGATGCACTAGTATCACCTAGGTATAAACCCTAACTCTGTTAATTGAATTAGTACCATTGATCACCACTCCTATATTCCATACCATTAAGATCAACCTCAATCATTAAACCCTAGTAGAACCATAATGATGAACCCTAGTATCAACCTTGTGTAGTAATTCACATTAAATGCTCCTATTCCACTAAACCCTACTTAGGAAATGATAAGACACTTAGTCTAGAAACCATTAGAGATTATTTAGTAAAGTAAATATGAAGCCATAGTAAACCTAATAGCAAACCTATGGAACCATCTTAATAACCATCCTTTGATATAATGTATATGGGAAACCATGGTAATAACCCTACCAATACTTGCTACATATGAACCCATTCCACTTAAAGAACCCAACTAGTTTGTATTAGAAAACTAAATGAAACCATTAGTAAACCCTAGAAGCCATAGCTCCTATTTAAAGTAGTCCTTATTCTTATTAACTCTGTTCTTCAAAAGTTATTCTTTTGAAGTACAACTATCAACCAAACCATAGAAACCCAAAGTTCTTATTTGAAATACTTATTAAATCTTAATCTACATGTTCTTCAAAAGTTATTCTTTTGAAGTATAGTATAAGTAATCATCAACCATGTTCTATAGAACTTAAAATTGACAACTGTTCTTTACATATCATTCCACCATTATCCTTTATGTGTATGATTGTTATGATGTCTTATATCACTTGATTATGATGCTAATATAACCAAACCCTAATAAGAACCTTGTTTGAGAACCATTCTAAAAGTGCAACCAACCCTAAAGAAATCTTTACAACTCATACATCCTAAATCATCGAGGTTAGGTTACGCTCGGGGCGATTGCATCTCATACTATGCATTATAGCATTTTTGCCAGTTCTTTAAACATTGTCCTTACTGGTCGATGATGGTATTTCAGAATTTGGAGTTATCATGTATCGAAGCTTTTGCCTGCATAATCTTGCGGTCAAGAAAGGCAAGTTCATCGCTTGCTCATGTCATTTGATTATTTTTATCAAATTATATGCAAAGTACTATACTTATCACTCTTGCATTGAAAAGCAATTATTATTTTACAATTATGAATATGACTATGTGGTGGGCAATGGAACCATGGTATGTGTTGATTGGTGGAGGTTCCATTGCACGGGTACTATTCATCTAGGACTAAGTACCAATGCCGTCCAGTGATTCTAGCGCCGTACATATCGCGTTAACCATAAGATCTATAATGGCTCTGGGGAAGTCAGCTGTATCTTTTCCCTCTCGCATACCAACGGACTGGTGATAAGGGTTGCCTGGATCGGTCTATCTTTGGTAAAGGTGGGGACATGTGGTCCTGCACGGTCTACCATTAGATACAGGAGAGGGTAGACTTATTATTGGTCTATGAAGGATTGTAAGGGTTGTCCGGATCGGTCTATCTATGGTGTATAGGACAGGGCATATTAATTGTTCGGAACGGTCTACCTTATTGGTAAAGGTGAGAACAAAGGCCCGGGTCGGTCTACCCATAGATATAGGAGAGGGCAGACTTACAAAAGGGTGGGTCCGCGAGGTCGCGGAGAAGGCGGTGTGGACTTGGATCTTACACCCGGCCTCACACCAAGGAAGTGTGGACGGGAAAGTATACGCCTGGTTGGCAACAAGGATAAGGTCTCTTATGGGAAAAGTAACGCACCTCTCGCAGAGGATACTAAATTGTGATCGTCACTCCCTTGTTCGGGAAGGAACCGCGAACGCGGCGAGGAAAGGAACTCCACGAAGTTCTGGTCAACTCCGTGAAGAGCGACGGGCATAGTTTTCGGAATAAAATAAACCCTTTGAAGAAATGTTTACAAAAACTTGCATTGGCCTATGACTTTCCGGTCTATGGCTGTAGCTAGTGCATGATACACATATTTCCTAATATGAACTTGCCGAGTACGCTCGTACTCATTCTATCTCGTTTGAACCCCCTTCTTAGAGCAAGGCACCGAAGGAGAAACTACCGTGGAACTCGAAGACAAAGGAGTCAACTGCAACGAGATGAAGAATCCAATCAAAGAAGTCAATGGAGTCAATTTCTGCATCAGCTATAATGGAAACCTAGACTAGTAATAGAAGGGAACCTTTCCCTAATCCTAGTACCTAAGTAGCTAGATTTCTATAGCAAGCCAAGTAGCTCTTGAACTTGAGTTAGCAATAATATAGATTACGAGTCGTTCTTCTGGAGCTTTATTTGAAGTTTTACCTCACTGTATAGTAGGAGGTTGTGTTGATCTTATGTAAACAACTCGTGTGTACTTCTATAGACATACCTTGGACTCACATATGTTTCTGTTGTACCACTCTGAGAGATGTAATATGGGTGGAACGGTGTTTCACTTGTGTTATGTCAACGACTTGTGTACTACACCATGCAGTGAGTACTGCTGGGTCATCACAGTGTGGTATCGGAGCAAATGCTTTGACCCTAGGATTAAAACCCTTTAAAGGAGACCTATAGGTTTGGTAGTGTCTATAGGAAGTTGTCTTAGTTAAACCAACTATTATTTTGACTTGAGATGGGTATTCACTTGAGAATAATCCTGACACACTTGAGTCAATCTTTCTTATCTATTTTATTAAAGTAAAGTTAGTTAGTTATCTTGCTTCATTCCCAAATAACTAGAACACCATTGGAGCTTAAGATAATTGGTGGTAGTAGACCACAGTTGGTATACAACACATGGTAGTCCAAAGAGAGGATACAACCATAAGGAAGATATCCTATTGGAAGGAGTATACCAATGCAAGTTATGGTTAAGTAAGAGTCATTTAAAATGTCAAATGACTGATGTTAAGTAAGGGAGATAAGTCATACGAGGTAGTTTAGATCTATGATGAGTCGATCATAGGAGGTAAGGAAGAGTGATAGGAGTTATATAAGTCTAAACTTTCATGGTAGAGTTGGTAATCATATATGATTCACCTGAGAATCATGATGTGATGTAGTAGAACATCATAATTAAGTTAGCAAGAGTGTGATAAGGAGTAGAATTTAAGGAATAGTTCGAAAGCTTAGGCCTTAAAATCCTAATAACTGTACCAAGTATGTTAGAACCATAGTCCACAATTTAAAGAAGGCTTATTTAGAGCATATCATATAGAGAAATCCTAGAGTTATAGGTGGTATATTCTAAACAATCATGTGTTTAGAGTAGACATGTTAGAACTAGTTGTATTATAGGAAGTAGTCCTCTATAGCACATATATATGGTTAACTATTTTGTTAGTACTTCCAAAGAAAACTAGGTTAACTTCAACTATCCCAAGCCATTTTGTTTCAAGTTTGTCTCATTGCAAATGTGCAATTAAGATAAATGTTGAGACAAATAGTAGAAATTCACGTATAAGTGCTAAGTATCACAACCTAAGCCTATCTTATGTGGTGTTATATATTGCACATCTGAGCCTGATACTTAGGGATGTCTTACCCAACTATTATATTCAGGTATATAAGGATGTGTATTATAAACACAAAGCTGGATTTTCTTGGATTTTCTTGAATCTTCATTGATTGACTAGATCCATACATGAAGTTTGACTTTGATATGCAAATGCATGTTGCAATATCAAGCTCTTACTTGATGTTATAGGTCTAGAGGGTAAAGGTATTCGTGTGAGGGAGTGACGAAATCTGAAGATTTTGAAGTCAAGATGATGGTTCACTTAAAGAAGGAAGTAAAATTGTGGGAAGCAACCACAATACTCTAAAGGAAGGACCAATCAAAACTCACTTTTATCCTCAATCAAGGTGTACTTCAACATGGAAGTATCATGAAAGTGAGAAAAATAGTGAATATGGAGTAGTAGAAGTGGAGCCATATTCACTATGGAAGTAGGGAATGCAAGTGAAGTCACTTATAATACTATTTTCATAGTGTCAACAAGTGGTTATCTTGCAAAACAAACCCTAGAAGAAGGAAAATAGACAAGTGAAGTCGTAGCTGGTATAATAAGACCGCTAGTGATATAGGATAATCATGAAGAGAAAGTATGTGAAGTGAGGTACATATTAACTAAAACTATGTAAGTAGCCATAGCTGGTAAGTAGATATTGACTAGAACCATAACATAGCCACAGCTGGTATCCAATAAGCCACATCTGGTACTAGGTAGTCTGCAGCTGGTACCAGATAGCCCACGACTCGAACATTTCTTTACCCTAAAAGAAAGGGGGGATTCCGCAGCTAGTATTTTACAGCTGGTATTCCATAGCTGGTAAATATTTAGTTGGAGGATTCACATCGGATATCCACAACTGTGTGGATACACCGCAAAGAATTCTTCGTGAGACTGTAGAAATGTACAAACTATAAGCCAGACCAAGACTAATCTGTAGGATAACGTTGCATAGAAAACAAAAATTTTCCTACCGCGAACACGCAATCCAAGCCAAGATGCAATCTAGAAGACGGTAGCAACGAGGGGGTATCGAGTCTCACCCTTGAAGAGATTCCAAAGCCTACAAGATGAGGCTCTTGTTGCTGCGGTAGACGTTCACTTGCCGCTTGCAAAAGCGCGTAGAAGATCTTGATCACGATCGGTTCCGGCGCCACGAACGGGCAGCACCTCCGTACTCGGTCACACGTTCGGTTGTTGATGAAGACGACGTCCACCTCCCCGTTCCAGCGGGCAGCGGAAGTAGTAGCTCCTCTTGAATCCGACGGCACGACGGCGTGGTGTCCGTGGTGGTGGAGAAGTCCGGCGGAGCTTCGCTAAGCGTGCGGGAAGTGGAGGAGCGGGGCGGCTAGGGTTTGGGAGAGGGGGCGCCGGCCACTATAGGGGTGCGGCCACCTTGGTGGTGTTTGAGGTGGCCGGCCCCCTCCCCTTGGTCCCTCATTATATAGGTGGAACCCCAAGAGGTGGTGTCCAAGTCTTCGAATAAGACCCGAACCAAATCCTTCCATAGGGGGGGCAATCCTAGCCCAACTAGGACTCCCACCCAAAGGTGGGATTCCCACCTCCCATGTGGGGTGGCCGGCCCCCTAAGGGGAGTCCACTTGGGACTCCTCCCCACTAGGGTTGGCCGGCCATGGAGGTGGAGTCCCTTGTGGACTCCACCTTCCTTGGTGGTTTCTTCCGGACTTTTCTAGAACCTTCTAGAACCTTCCATAGAACCTTCCGCGACATTTTATTCACATAAAATGACATCCTATATATGAATCTTATTCTCCGGACCATTCCGGAACTCCTCGTGATGTCCGGGATCACATCCGGGACTCCGAACAAATGTTCCAACTCCATTCCATATTCAAGAACTACCATTTCAACATCCAACTTTAAGTGTGTCACCCTACGGTTCGTGAACTATGCGGACATGGTTGAGTACTCACTCCGACCAATAACCAATAGCGGGATCCGGAGATCCATAATGGCTCCCACATATTCAACGATGACTTTAGTGATCGAATGAACCATTCACATACATTACCAATTCCCTTTGTCTCACGATATTTTACTTGTCCGAGGTTTGATCTTCGGTATCACTCTATACCTTGTTCAACCTCGTCTCCTGACAAGTGCTCTTTACTCGTACCGTGGTATGTGGTCTCTTATGAACTCATTCATATGCTTGCAAGACATTAGACGACATTCCACCGAGAGGGCCCAGAGTATATCTATCCGTCATCGGGATGGACAAATCCCACTGTTGATCCATATGCCTCAACTCATACTTTCCGGATACTTAATCCCACCTTTATAGCCACCCATTTACGCAGTGGTGTTTGGTGTAATCAAAGTACCTTTCCGGTATAAGTGATTTATATGATCTCATGGTCATAAGGATTAGGTAACTATGTATCGAAAGCTTATAGCAAATAACTTAATGACGAGATCTTATGCTACGCTTAATTGGGTGTGTCCATTACATCATTCATATAATGATATAACCTTGTTATTAATAACATCCAATGTTCATGATTATGAAACTAATCATCCATTAATCAACAAGCTAGTTTAAGAGGCATACTAGGGACTTCTTGTTTGTCTACATATCACACATGTACTAATGTTTCGGTTAATACAATTATAGCATGATATATAAACATTTATCATAAACATAGAGATATAAATAATAACCACTTTTATTATTGCCTCTAGGGCATATCTCCTTCAGTCTCCCACTTGCACTAGAGTCAATAATCTAGATTACATTGTAATATACCTAACACCCATGGCATTCTGTGTTGGTCATGCTTTGCCCTAGGGAGAGCTTTAGTCAACGGATCCGCTACATTCGGATCGGTGTGTATTTTGCAAATCTTTACTTCTCCATCTTCGATGTACTCGCGAATCGAGTGGTAACGCAGCTTGATATGCTTCAGCCTCTTGTGTGACCTTGGCTCTTGTGCATTGGCGATGGCACCCATGTTATCACGATGAAATGATTAATGGGTCCAATGCACTAGGAACCACACCGAGCTCTACAATGAACCTCTTCATCCATACCGCTTCGATGAAGCCTCCGAAGCCGCTATGTACTCTGATTCCGTTGAAGACTTCGCCACCGTGCACTCGCTTCGAGCTTGCCCAGCTTACTGCAGCACCATTCAATATAAACACGTACCCGGATTGTGACTTAGAGTCATCGGGATCGGTGTTCCAACTTGCATCGGTGTAACCATTTACAACGAGCTCTTGGTCACCTCCATAACAAAGAAACATATCCTTAGTTCTTTTCAAGTACTTTAGGATATTCTTGACCGCTGTCCAGATGTTCCATTCCTGGATCACTTTGATATCTGCTAGTCAAACTAACGAGCATGTGCTATATCCGGTCTAGTACATAGCATGGCATACATGATAGATCCTCATCGCCGAGGCATAGGGGATATTACTCATCCTTTCTCTTTCTTCTGCCGTAGCCGGTCCTTGAGTCTTACTCAAGACCTTGCTCGGTAACATAGGTAAGAACCCTTTCTTACTTTCGTCCATTCTAAATTTCTTTAGAATCTTGTCCGGATATGTACTCGCGATAGCCCTATTAGGCGTCTTGATCTATCTCTATAAATCTTGATGCCTAATATATACGATGCTTCACCAAGGTCTTTCATTGAAAAATCTGTTATTCAAATAACCTTTTACACTCGCTTAATAGTTCTATATCATTCCCGATCAATAATATGTCATCTACATATAATATCAGGAATGCTACAGAGCTCCCACTCACTTTCTTGTAAATACAGGCCTCTCCATGACACTGTATAAACCCGAAGTCTTTGATCACCTTGTCAAAGCGTCGGTTCCAACTTCTCGATGCTTGCTTCAGTCCATAGATTGAACGCTGAAGTTTGCATACTTTGTCAGCATTTTTAGGATCGACAAAACCTTTGGGTTGTACCATATACAACTCTTCCTCAATGTCTCCATTAAGGAACGCCGTTTTGACATCCATCCGCCAAATCTCATAATCGAAAAATGCAGCTATTGCTAACAAAATCCTCACAGATTTTAGCTTCGCTACGAGTGAGAAAGTCTCATCGTAGTCAACTCCTTGAATTTGTCGGAAACCCTTTGCGACAAGTCGAGCTTTATAGACAAGTAATATTACCATCGAGCATCTGTTTTTCTCTTGAAGATCCATTTATTCTCGACAGCCTTTCGGCTATCAGGTAAGTCTACCAAAGTCCATACTTTGTTATCATACATGGATCCCATTTCGGATTTCATGGCTTCTTGCCATTTGTTGGAATCCGGGCTCATCATCGCTTCTTCATACGTCGCAGGGTCCTCATCATTGTTATCCACAATCATGACATTTAGACAAGGATCATACCAATCAGGAGTGGCACGTTCCCTTGTCGATCCGCGAGGTTCGGTAGTTTCCTCGTTCGAAGTTTCATGATCATTATCATTAGCTTCCTCTCGTTGCCGGTGTAGGCGGTACAGTGTACAACTTCCGGTCATTGCGCTACTCGATCAACGAGTATAGATTCATCAATCTCATCGAGTTCTACTTTTCTTCCAGTCACTTCTTTAGTGAGAAATTCTTTCTCAAGAAAGGTTCCGTTCTTTGCAACAAATATTTTGCCTTCGGATTTGTGATAGAAAGTATACCCTATAGTTTCCTTAGGGTATCCTATGAAGACGCATTTCTCCGCTTTGGGTTCTAGCTTGTCCGGTTGTAACTTCTTTACATAGGCTTCGCAACCCCAAACTTTCGAGAACGATGACTTAGGTTTCTTATTAAACCATAATTCATACGGTGTCGTTTCTACGGATTTTGATGGTGCTCTATTTAAAGTGAATGCGGCTGTCTCTAATGCATAACTCCAAAATGATAATGGCAAATCGATAAGAGACATCATAGAACGAACCATATCTAAGAGAGTTCGATTACGACGTTCGGATACACCGTTTAGTTGTGGTGTTCCCGGCGGTGTCAATTGTGAAAGTATTCCGCATTTCTTTAAATGCATGCCAAACTCATAACTCAGATATTCACCTCCACGATCAGATCGTAGAAATTTTATCTTCTTGTTACGTTGATTTTCTACTTCACTTTGAAATTCCTTAAACTTCTCGAAAGTTTCGGATTTATGTTTCATGAAATAGATATACCCATATCTACTCGGATCATCCGTGAAGGTTAGAACATAACGATAACCACCGCGCGATGCTACACTCATTGGTCCGCACACATCGGTATGTATGATTTCCAATAAGTCAGTAGCTCGCTCCATTATACCAGAAAATGGAGTCTTAGTCATTTTTCCCATTAGACATGCTTCGCATCTATCAAGTGACTCAAAGTCAAGTGATTCAAGTAATCCATCGGTATGGAGTTTCTTCATGCGCTTCACTCCAATATGACCAAGACGACAAGTGCCACATATAAGTAGAATTATCATTCAATTTAATTCGCTTAGCATCAATGTTATGTATATGCGTATCACTACTATCGAGATCTAACGAAATAAGCCATTCTTTTGTGGTGCTCGACCATAAAAGATATTATTCATAAAAATAGAACAACCATTATTCTCGGACTTGAATGAATAACCGTCTTGCATTAAACAAGATCCGGATATAATGTTCATGCTCAACGCGGGTACAAAATAACAATTATTTAGGCTTAAAACTAATCCCGAAGGTAGATGTAGAGGAAGTGTGCCGACAGCGATCACATCGACTTTGGATCCATTTCCAACGCGCATTGTCACTTCATCTTTCGGTAGTCTTCGTTTATTCTTTAGTTCCCTGTTTCGAGTTACGGATATGAGCAACCGAACCAAGTATCAAATACCCAGGTACTAGAACGAGAACCGGTGAGATAAACATCTATAACATGTATATCGGATATACCTTCTTTCTTCTTCTTGACAAGGCCGCTCTTCGGATCAGCCGGATACTTGGAGCAATTACGCTTCCAGGTGTCCCTTCTCCTTGCGATGAATAGCACTCAGCATCAGGCTTAGGGCCGTTCTTAGGTTTCATAGGAGGCGTGGCAGCTTTCTTGCCACCCTTCTTGAATTTTCCCTTAGACTTGCCCTGTTTCTTGAAACTAGTGGTCTTGTTGACCATCAACACTTGGTGCTCTTTCTTGATCTCAATCTCAGCAGCTTTTAGCATGCCAAAGAGTTCAGGTAACTCCTTGTTCATGTTCTCGCATATTGTAGTTCATCACAAAGTTCTTGTAACTTGGTGGCGGTGATTGAAGGACACGATTAATCCCCGATCCGTTAGGAATCACTATTCCCAAGTCACCGAGTTTCTTCGCATGCCCGGTCATGGCGAGCATGTGCTCACTAATGGAGCTGCCTTCTTCCATCATACAGCTCGAAGAAATGTTTCGATGCTTCATAGCATTCCACGGCCGCATGAGTCTCGAAAATAGTCTTCAACTCTTTCATCAACTCATGAGGATCGTGGTGCTCAAAACGTTTTTGAAGATCGGATTCCGGATCGCACGGAGATGGCACACCGAACTTGAGAGTACCGAGTTTTCCGAGTCTCGTAAACAGCTTTTACTTCATCGGTTTCAGTTTCACAGGAGGGTCACCTAGCGGTGCATCAAGCACATATTGCAGATTTCCGCCGGAGAGGAAGATCCTCACATGACGGAACCGATCGGTGAAGTTGCTACCGTTGCTCTTAAGCTTTTCTTTCTCTAGGAACTGGTTAAAATTGATTGGGGACGCCATCTCTACAACATATATTTGCAATAGTTTAGACTAAGTTTATGACAAATTGAGTTCAAATTTTAATTCAATATAATTAAAAATCTAGGTGAACTCCCACTCAAAACAATATCCCTCGCATTGTCTTAGTGATCACACGAACCAAATCCACTACACCATAGTCCGATCATCACGAGACAAGGTGTAATTTCAATGGCGAACACTCAAAGTGTTCATCATATCAATCATATGATTCATGCTCTACCTTTCGGTATCACGTGTTCCGAGACCATGTCTGTACATGCTAGGCTCGTCAAGGCCACCTTAGTATCCGCATGTGCAAAACTGGCTTGCACCCGTTGTATGCACTTGTTGATTCTATCACACCCGATCATCACGAGATGCTTCGAAACGACAAGTCTTGGCAACGGTGCTACTAAGGATGAACACTTTATTATCTTGAGATTTTAGTGAGGGATCATCTTATAATGCTACCGTCGCGATCTAAGCAAAATAAGATGCATAAAAGGATTAACATCACATGCAGTTCATATGTGATATGATATGGCCCTTTTGTCTTTGCGCCTTTGATCTTCATCTCCAAAGCACGGACATGATCTCCATCATCTTCGGGCATGATCTCCATCATCGTCGGCAAAGCACCAAGGTCAATGGCGCCGTCTTCATGATTGTCCTCCATGTAGCAACTATTACAACTACTTTGAAATACTACTCAACATGAAATTTAAAGACAACCATAAGGCTCCTGCCGGTTGCCACAATACAATAATGATCATCTCATACATATTCATCATCACATTATGGCCATATCACATCACCAAACCCTGCAAAAACAAGTTAGACGCTCTCTAATTTGGTTTGCATATTTTACGTGGTTTAGGGTTTTCGATATAGATCTAATCTACCTACGAACATGAACCACAACGTTGATACTAATGTTGTCAATAGAAAAGTAAATTGAATCTTTACTATAGTAGGAGAGACAGACACCCGCAAAGCCTCTTATGCAATACAAGTTGCATGTCGAACGAGGAACAAGTCTCATGAACGCGGTCATGTAAAGTTAGTCCGAGCCGCTTCATCCCACTATGCCATAAAGATGCAAAGTACTCAACTAAAGATAACAAGAGCATCAACGCCCACAAACCATTGTGTTCTACTCGTGCAACCATCTATGCATAGACACGGCTCGATACCACTCGTAGGATAACGTTGCATAGAAAACAAAAATTTTCCTACCGCGAACACGCAATCCAAGCCAAGATGCAATCTAGAAGACGGTAGCAACGAGGGGGTATCGAGTCTCACCCTTGAAGAGATTCCAAAGCCTACAAGATGAGGCTCTTGTTGCTGCGGTAGACGTTCACTTGCCGCTTGCAAAAGCGCGTAGAAGATCTTGATCACGATCGGTTCCGGCGCCACGAACGGGCAGCACCTCCGTACTCGGTCACACGTTCGGTTGTTGATGAAGACGACGTCCACCTCCCCGTTCCAGCGGGCAGCGGAAGTAGTAGCTCCTCTTGAATCCGACAGACACGACGGCGTGGTGTCGGTGGTGGTGGAGAAGTCCGGCGGAGCTTCGCTAAGCGTGCGGGAAGTGGAGGAGCGGGGCGGCTAGGGTTTGGGAGAGGGGGCGCCGGCCACTATAGGGGTGCGGCCACCTTGGTGGTGTTTGAGGTGGCCGGCCCCCTCCCCTTGGTCCCTCATTATATAGGTGGAACCCCAAGAGGTGGTGTCCAAGTCTTCGAATAAGACCCGAACCAAATCCTTCCATAGGGGGGGGCAATCCTAGCCCAACTAGGACTCCCACCCAAAGGTGGGATTCCCACCTCCCATGTGGGGGTGGCCGGCCCCCTAAGGGGAGTCCACTTGGGACTCCTCCCCCACTAGGGTTGGCCGGCCATGGAGGTGGAGTCCCTTGTGGACTCCACCTTCCTTGGTGGTTTCTTCCGGACTTTTCTAGAACCTTCTAGAACCTTCCATAGAACCTTCCGCGACATTTTATTCACATAAAATGACATCCTATATATGAATCTTATTCTCCGGACCATTCCGGAACTCCTCGTGATGTCCGGGATCACATCCGGGACTCCGAACAAATGTTCCAACTCCATTCCATATTCAAGAACTACCATTTCAACATCCAACTTTAAGTGTGTCACCCTACGGTTCGTGAACTATGCGGACATGGTTGAGTACTCACTCCGACCAATAACCAATAGCGGGATCCGGAGATCCATAATGGCTCCCACATATTCAACGATGACTTTAGTGATCGAATGAACCATTCACATACATTACCAATTCCCTTTGTCTCACGATATTTTACTTGTCCGAGGTTTGATCTTCGGTATCACTCTATACCTTGTTCAACCTCGTCTCCTGACAAGTACTCTTTACTCGTACCGTGGTATGTGGTCTCTTATGAACTCATTCATATGCTTGCAAGACATTAGACGACATTCCACCGAGAGGGCCCAGAGTATATCTATCCGTCATCGGGATGGACAAATCCCACTCGTTGATCCATATGCCTCAACTCATACTTTCCGGATACTTAATCCCACCTTTATAGCCACCCATTTACGCAGTGGTGTTTGGTGTAATCAAAGTACCTTTCCGGTATAAGTGATTTATATGATCTCATGGTCATAAGGATTAGGTAACTATGTATCGAAAGCTTATAGCAAATAACTTAATGACGAGATCTTATGCTACGCTTAATTGGGTGTGTCCATTACATCATTCATATAATGATATAACCTTGTTATTAATAACATCCAATGTTCATGATTATGAAACTAATCATCCATTAATCAACAAGCTAGTTTAAGAGGCATACTAGGGACTTCTTGTTTGTCTACATATCACACATGTACTAATGTTTCGGTTAATACAATTATAGCATGATATATAAACATTTATCATAAACATAGAGATATAAATAATAACCACTTTTATTATTGCCTCTAGGGCATATCTCCTTCATAATCTTCTAACCTTGGAGTTTAATGGTTAGAAGAAAGGAAGTTTGAAGATCATTAGTAAACTCCAAGGGGGAGAGGAAGGCTGAAGGAGAAGTATTAAGATATTATTTGGAGTATGAAAGACGAAGAAAAAGGTCCGAGAGCGAGAGGAAGTCCGATCCTATTTTCATAAGATTGGTGGAAGTATCCATATAATAGTACTCTCAGGAGGTTGTCAGACCAGAAGCCGAGGTTCATATCTCGAGGAAGTAAAGGTTAGACCTTAACTTGAGTGGGTAATTGTGATTACTTGAAACCAAGAGAACTCAAGTAAGTTTAATATGATGAAGTTGGAGGAAGAAGATATCGGAGAACAATCAAAGCCTAAGAAGATACTATACGAAGGAGTTTGACCATACCAAAACTAATGATTATTAGAAAGATTCCTTTCATGGAACCTAAAGAAACCAAAAGGAAGATAACTAGTATAAACTAGAAGCCATGATGGCATGGACTAAATGAGTCTAATCCATTCGTATGACTAAACAACCAGGACCATGCCTATTGTAAATACCTTACCAAGTACCATTACTTTAGTTATGGTAGTAAGGGAAAACAATACCTTACTTTAAACAAATCCTTTAGAATTAGGTTTGGACATCGCAGTTTGGTACACCATAGTGCCATATTACACCGCAGTTGGATTACCGCAACTGGTAGAACCAAGTTTTAAGTACCTAAATAGGAAGATGTCACCATAGCCATTAGTAAAGTCCATTAACTCAATAAGATGTCCTAATCCAAGAATCTTTGGAGAGTAAGCCTATAAGCTTAGAGTGTTGGAAGAAACCATAGAATTGAAGAAAATATCGGTGCCGGTCATTCGAAGATTCCAGGAAGGATCTGGATAAGGGATATATCCAATTATATCTAGTATGATCACCATGGAGTTGAAGGATGGTGATCTGTTCAAGATATTTCAACATTCCGAAACATGAGAGCGTTCGAACTTCGGGACGAAGTTCAGTTTAAGGGAGAAGGCTGTAATATCCCAGGTTTAGAGGCAATAAAATGAGAGAACACCAAAGTGTGCATTGCATTCATGCATAGAAAATCCGGGGAATTTTCGCGCTTTCAAATAAAACTCGGCACGATGATCGAAGTTTCACTTGACTTGCTGGAATTGAAGTTGCTCATCAAGTCAAGCGCTATAAACTTCACTGTGATCTTTGCTAAACCTTGTTTTGGGTAGAGATGATTTGATCTATGGATTAGATCAAATGGAATTAGATTTACAACAACACATTCTTTGAGAATCAAACCCTAACTTATTAACACTTAAAAGTTAGCAACTACCTTTGTGTGTAAATTAATTCACTTATAAATAAGTTAAACCACAGGGTCTAAAGTGCATAAAAGCCACACATTCTTATTTAAATCATAACTTATTAAATACATGGAATATCATAAAACTAAATCCATTTACATTACAAATTATAGTCCAAACTATTTGAATAAAACTAACTATGAGTATTTTGAAACTCATATGACCATGCCTTGGTGAAATCAAACCCAACTATCCAAAATTGAGGAATAACCTTCAACTTTAACTTTTTACCAATATTATAATGTAAATACAATCCAATATGATATGATGACTCATCCACAATAATAAAACCATCCACATGATATTTAGTAGCAAATGCCACTTGGCTATCCAAAAATAAATCATATGAGAGGATAATCTCTATGCCATGTGGGATGAAAATATCTACATGACTTGCTTTCCAAGCTTTGCCACCTCATGCTCAAAGGATTGCTATGGATGAGGGCATGACAACCAAGCACCTTACTCATCAAACCAACACAAGAGTCACCATCTATGTGTCATGATACTAGAGCTTGCCCAAGCCTATAAATAGAGCCACACCCTTCATCCATTTCATCACCTTGTAGCATGATACAAGGAAGAAAACACATAGAGCCACTCCATGTGAATTAGCTAGGATCAAGATGAAGAAGCTAGGAGGTGGAGGCATACCACAAGATGCAGGTTTATCAGATTTCCTGAAGAACAAGCTACAGAAGATTGCAAGGTAGAATTCCTAAGGGAAACCATATATGTAGAGGATCATATCATCATCTCTGGAGTAGGACCTTAGGATATTCCAAGACATTGAGAAGTGGGATAAGTTATAATACTAACCATAGCCATGTTCCTACAAAAATATTAGGGAAGTACTAATCCTAGTTGTTCAAGTCAATATTTAATCTTGGAAGTGAGAACCCTATTTCAATAACAATACCTTAGCAAACCAATTCTATAACCATCACAACTTGGTATTAATTATAAACCCTAAGAATCTAGGATGAGTGTGATGAGAGGAATATTAAAGAGGGATTAGTGAGGAATGAGTGGATCTTGTCTAATGCATGATTATACCTGGTAGATATAAATGATAAGTTAACCCCATATGATTAATAGATATCATCCATCACATAAAATAATAAGTATATCACTAGTAGTTAAACCCTGCCATGCCTCATGCCTATTTAATACTTCAATTAGTGAAGCATCCCCAAAACCCTAAACCTTTCACATAGGAATCACTTCACATAAAATATTAAACCCTACCTTTCCATCCTAGTGGACCAAATGAAGTAGTGTTCTATAAATTAAACCATCATTAGCAAATGCATTGCTAATTATAAACATAGGATCCATCTTAATTAGTTCAAGCTAAAGTTTACTAAAACCAGATTAGTGATTATAGAACTTTCTTAACCATCTTCTTAAAACCTTAGGAATAATTCTCCACATAAAACCATGAACCAATTCCATACCCTATTCCATTTGTTAAACCCTAGAAATAATTAAATTATATGTGAGTGATCACTATGGTTAAGCACTAGAAAAATAAAATGTGTTCACCATGCACATGTTCTAAATTTCAAATCATTTAAATAGATCTGGTTCCTAAATTAAAAAGGGAATTGAAATAAATAACTAAACCATTTATATTTTACTCAAGCCTCACAAGATATTAATTAAATCCTAAACTAAATATTTGTTTAAATAACAAGATTATACAGTGAGCATAGTTATCAAGTTATACTGATATTCAAATGTTTAAGAACCTACAAAACAAAACGAAATTCAAATTTGAATTCAAATAACAAATTCAAAACGAGAAAATAAAAACGAGAAAATAGAAAAGAAAATAGAAAAATAGAGAGAGAGAGAGGAGCTTACTGGCGGGCCATCGCAGCCCGGTAGCAACCCATGTCGCCGGCCCGAGCCCACGAAGGAAGCTAGCCCAACCCACCGTAACGCTTCGCGTTAAAGAAAGAAGGAGGGCGTCGTCGTCTTCTTCTCCGGGAGACGACGGCGCGAGAGGAGGAGCTCGGCCACCTCACCGTGGAAGGATAGGGACGACCTGGACGCCGCAGACCATCCCAGAATCACGCTCAATACTTCTCGCGTCCGAGCCTATCCCAAATGCGTCCCGATTCGTGCCGTTTGCCGTGCCAACATCTCCGCCACATCTCGGCCATTGCCGCCGGTGGAATGACGAGATGGACCTCGTCGTGCCCTATAAATATGTCCAGCAGCACCGCCGTGCACTTCTTATTCTTCTCCACCACTCCAATCTCTCCCAGATCCTCTATATCTCTCATAACCATCCATGCCACCTGCTACCGGTGTCGATCAAGGATGCGACGATGGAGGCCACCCCAAGCTCAGTAGTGTAGCCGAGGAGAAGCGCCTCTTCACGTAGATCATCTGAGAGGAAAGACGCGTCAAGGGGAGCTCGGGATCGATCCAATTTCGCCGATCCTTTTCTCAGTACCTCGCCGGTAATGGCGAAATCGAGCTCATCCCCATCGCCAATCGACACCGCCGACCACACCATCAGCACCAGGGTGAGCAGACGCATCGATAGACCTCTTATTTGCCTCATTTGATTAGCGATAGCCCGAGTTAGCTATCTCACCGGAGATCACCGCCGCGAGTACCCATCGCCGGCGATGCTCCGGTGATTTCCCGCGGAAACGACCACCACCAGTAGCTTCACCTTGTTGTGCTCGTTCAGATGCACTTCACCGCGCATCCAGGGGAGCCCTGAATCGGCTGCGCCACCACGTTCTGGCCGCCGGCGTTTAACCGCCAATGATGCCACCGTGGCATGTGGGGTCTCCCTGGCGTCGTTGACTGGTCGTTGCCCGCGTGGCAAATGACCCAGTCAACAGGCCCACCAGTCAGTGACTGTGGGTATAGCTCGAATCGGTATGCTTAGTAATTTTTGTTTATTTCAAATTCCAGAAAATGTCTGAAACTTTGTAATGTCATAGAAAATTCATTTCAACTCAGAAAAATATAAATAATATATCTAAATGCTCACAAAAATAAACTCTATTCAAATAAAATATAAAACAAAAATGTATGTCAAAATAAAAATTCACTTATTTTTATCTTTATTAAATATGTCTTTCTAATTGTTTAAAATGCAAATTGAATTCAATAATTAGTGAAGTTTCAAATTTAAATTTTAACTATTCAGTAACTAATTAAAATGTTAAGATTAATTTTCTTTATCATATTTGCATTAACTTAAATATTAGTGGTAATTCATAAACCCTAACTAGTAATTATTTTAATTAATAGCATGTTAAAATTATTAATAACTTTATTCCAAGTACTTAATCCCATTAATTCTAGTACCAAGTATTACTTTAAGAATTGGATCATAATTTAGAGACCCTAGTTTTATTATAAGTTAGAATTTGGATCCCATTATTGTATGTGATCATTTGAAATTGCTTTAACCCTAAACCTTAGTTGCTTAACACATGTGATCATGTGAATTTCCTTTACATGGAGAACCATATTATGTGACCAACAAATACAAGACATGATCCACTAGCATAAAACCAAGTCACATGAGATTATCATTTCATGTTCCTATTCTTAATTAAAACCTACATGATGCACTAGTATCACCTAGGTATAAACCCTAACCTGTTAATTGAATTAGTACCATTGATCACCACTCCTATATTCCATACCATTAAGATCAACCTCAATCATTAAACCCTAGTAGAACCATAATGATGAACCCTAGTATCAACCTTGTGTAGTAATTCACATTAAATGCTCCTATTCCACTAAACCCTACTTAGGAAATGATAAGACACTTAGTCTAGAAACCATTAGAGATTATTTAGTAAAGTAAATATGAAGCCATAGTAAACCTAATAGCAAACCTATGGAACCATCTTAATAACCATCCTTTGATATAATGTATATGGGAAACCATGGTAATAACCCTACCAATACTTGCTACATATGAACCCATTCCACTTAAAGAACCCAACTAGTTTGTATTAGAAAACTAAATGAAACCATTAGTAAACCCTAGAAGCCATAGCTCCTATTTAAAGTAGTCCTTATTCTTATTAACCTGTTCTTCAAAAGTTATTCTTTTGAAGTACAACTATCAACCAAACCATAGAAACCCAAAGTTCTTATTTGAAATACTTATTAAATCTTAATCTACATGTTCTTCAAAAGTTATTCTTTTGAAGTATAGTATAAGTAATCATCAACCATGTTCTATAGAACTTAAAATTGACAATCTGTTCTTTACATATCATTCCACCATTATCCTTTATGTGTATGATTGTTATGATGTCTTATATCACTTGATTATGATGCTAATATAACCAAACCCTAATAAGAACCTTGTTTGAGAACCATTCTAAAAGTGCAACCAACCCTAAAGAAATCTTTACAACTCATACATCCTAAATCATCGAGGTTAGGTTACGCTCGAGGCGATTGCATCTCATACTATGCATTATATCATTCTTGCTAGTTCTTTAAACATTGTCCTTACCAGACGATGATGGTATTTCAGCATTTGGAGTTATCACGTATCGAAGCTTTTGCCTGCATAATCTTGCAGTCAAGAAAGGCAAGTTCATCGCTTGCTCATGTCATTTGATTATTTTTATCAAATTATATGCAAAGTACTATACTTATCACTCTTGCATTGAAAAGCAATTATTATTTTACAATTATGAATATGACTATGTGGTGGGCAATGGAACCATGGTATGTGTTGATTGGTGGAGGTTCCATTGCACGGGTACTATTCATCTAGGACTAAGTACCAATGCAGTCCAGGTGATTCTAGCGCCGTACATTTCGCGTTAACCATGATATCTATAATGGCTCTGGGAAGTCAGTTTTATCTTTTCCCTCTCGCATACCAACGGACTGGTGATAAGGGTTGCCTGGATCGGTCTATCTTTGGTAAAGGTGGGGACATGTGGTCTGCACGGTCTACCATTAGATACGGGGAGAGGGTAGACTTATTATTGGTCTATGAAGGATTGTAAGGGTTGTCCGGATCGGTCTATCTATGGTGTATAGGACAGGGCATATTAATTGTTCGGAACGGTCTACCTTATTGGTAAAGGTGAGAACAAAGGCACTGGGTCGGTCTACCCATAGATATAGGAGAGGGCGGACTTACAAAAGGGTGGGTCGCGAGGTCGCGGAGAAGGCGGTGTGGACTTGGATCTTACACCTGGCCTCACACCAAGGAAGTGTGGACGGGAAAGTATACGCCTGGTTGGCAACAAGGATAAGGTCTCTTATGGGAAAAGTAACGCACCTCTGCGAGAGGATACTAAATTGTGGTTGTCACTCCCTGTTCGGGAAGGGAGCTGCGAACGCGGCGAGGAAAGGAACTCCACGAAGTTACGGTCAACTTTGTGAAGATCGACGGGCATAGTTTTCGGAATAAAATAAACCCTTTGAAGAAATGTTTACAAAAACATGTATTGCCTATGATTTTCTGGTCTATGGCTTTAGCTAGTGCATGATACACATATATTCCTATTATGAACTTGCTGAGTACGCTCGTACTCATTCTATCTCGTTTGAACCCCCTTCTTAGAGCAAGGCACCGAAGGAGAAACTACCGTGGAACTCGAAGACAAAGGAGTCAGCGCAACGAGATGAAGAATCCAATCAAAGAAGTCAATGGAGTCAATTTCTGCATCAGCTATAATGGAAACCTAGACTAGTAATAGAAGGGAACCTTTCCCTAATCCTAGTACCTAAGTAGCTAGATTTCTATAGCAAGCCAAGTAGCTCTTGAACTTGAGTTAGCAATAATATAGATTACGAGTCGTTCTTCTGGAGCTTTATTTGAAGTTTTACCTCACTGTATAGTAGGAGGTTGTGTTGATCTTATGTAAACAACTCGTGTGTACTTCTATAGACATACCTTGGACTCACATATGTTTCTGTTGTACCACTCTGAGAGATGTAATATGGGTGGAACGGTGTTTCACTTGTGTTATGTCAACGACTTGTGTACTACACCATGCAGTGGTACGCTGGGTCATCACAGTTTAGTGGCAGCAAAACTATAACCAATAGAGACACACTACAACATCCGTCTACTCAGATAAGATAAGAGAGCGCATAAGGTAACAGGTAAAATACTACACAAACATAACCCAGCCGATTACACATATCCCCCCCAACAATTGCGAAGAGGCAATGTAAAAGGCACTCAACGGTGGACAAGTTTTATTAGGTATCGGTTATAGTGGTGCTAATTTACTACGCAAGTTATTAGCAATTTATTAGCATCAGCAAAAAGGTGTAAGTTGTTCTATGATCGAGTTAAACAGCTCCAAGTCGTCCATAACCGCGGACACGGCTTATCGATAAGATGTACACCCTACAGGGGTTGCCCAAATGTAACCATACGCATGCTCGACCCACTTACGACAGGTGGATGTCTCACAACAAGACCGTTCCCGAGTTCAACAAGAAAGTCTAGGGGGGCCACCCGACTAAGCTACCCGTAACGAAGTCCGGCCGTACTCCGAAGCGGACTCAGGGTTTGCGTTAACGGCTAGGCGTGCAAACCACACGCTTCGCTAAACGTTCCGCAGGGTACGAGTACAGAATATAAACACCCGAAGGCAACGGGAAGTAAACACCCGAAGGCAACAGTATATAAACATGCATGCGCCAAATAAAACCAAGGTTGTGGCCCCCTATTCAACTGACTTGAGAAAAGGTAATGGGTGAGGGGGGTCCCAATAATCGTCCCCACGCATGGGTAGAGCGCTCAACCTCGGAACAGATAACAAGAACTCGGGTCCTAGGGGATATTAGCAAGTCAAAGTTCCGATGCTTTCGCAAAGGGGCTCACAGATGCCTCTGCTTACAATTTTAGTTGTTAACAATTAAGTAAAGCATGTGTATCTCCAACAACTGATATATCATGTGATAACCTCCCAACAACCCAACATATCCTGATAGCAGATCGAGTAAACAACAGAGCCTAAACACGCCTACGACTCGCAAGGCTCAAACATCAAGCAACGGCTATGGGTAAGGAATGATACATATAGGATTATAATGGTAAACAAGTGGAATAGGACATGTGACTCGATAAAGAAGCGCAACATAAGGATAGCAGTGCGAGGGAGAGAGTAAAATAGGTGAAGAGAGAGGGCTCGCCTGTGAAAAGCTGCAGAAGAACTTGTCGAAGAACTCGTCGTATCTCACATCAACACTTCGTGATCCTATCCCGAGAAGAAGCAAATGCTACAACAAACATCGGATGCACATCTTACAACTACGGATAAAGAAGATCCAGCATGATCATGATATGATATGCATGGCATGGCAGATATGATGCGATGCAACTTATCCAATTTAAGCGGAGTCGGAACCTCGGACAAACAGTTAGGGTTGGAGTTGCATTTTCTACCGGCAAAGTTAAGTGGTTGTTAGCATGGCATAACATGGCAGGGGTGAGCTACTTCAATATTAAACGGAGCGAGGAATCCCTAATTGGAAATACCAAAATACTCTGCATATTATGTAAGGTGAATATGCACGACTATCAACGAGCGACATGATGCGAGATGCAAACAGATGAATGGATGGCATATTAATGTTCCTCTCATTTTTCTGATCAAAATTGGTATATGACACTTTTCAATTGGAGTTACAGATTAAAAGTTAGTAAATAAACAGTTTTTAGTATTTAAATTATACTATAAAACAGATTTATTTTTAAATAGAAAGGACCCGGAAACAATTTTCAGAAAGGGGGAAGGGCCCCGGGTTTATTTGCAAAGTTTGCAGGGGAGTTCTTGGAAACAGACACACACAGGGACGCCGGGTTCATAAGAAAAAGATGATAGGGGGCTATCTGCAAAACGTTTCAGATCTGGATCTGGGAAATGATTCTCACCGGAGGGGAAGTTAGCCCAGGTCAATGACGTGTGGGGCCCGAATGCTGACGAGGATGCCGACCTGGCGGAGCAAGCGTGCACGCACACGAAGCGCTCGACGCGGGGCGGTGCCGTGCGCGTTCCAGGGAGGCGGTGACCGCGGCGAGGCGAGCGCAGCGCGGCGTCTGGGGGCATCCCAGGGTGTGGGGGAAGGGGCGCCGGGCGCCTCTCATCGGCGCGGACCGTGGAGGGGCGGCGCCGTCGTCGGGGAGCGCCGGAATCTCGTCGGCGGCAGACATCTGCGGACAGCGGCGGTCGGCAACAAGGTGAGACGGTGAAATAGGAAGAGAGAGAGGCCAAAAGGAAGTCCAGGAGAAGAGGGAGATTACCAGGAACCCGAAGGCGTGCTCAAAAGGGGCGGAGGAGGTCCACGGTGGCCGGAATTTGAGGAAGATGTCGGTGGCCAAGGCGGGGGAACGAGGTCCGTGGCGTCGATTGGGGCGTCCCCGGTGCAATTCCTTGCAACCGGAGATAGAGGGCGACGAGGCGGAGCTCCTGGTGCCCTCGGCATGGCGAGGGGTGGCCGGAGACGACGGGGCGCCGGCGAGGAGCTCACGGGCTCGCTCACAGAGAAGAAGAAAAGACAAGAGGGGAACCAGAGGTGGCAGCGCAAGGTGGGAGGAGATAAGGGGGAGGGCTAGGGTTTGCGAGGGATTAAAAAGGGGGAGGGGAGAAGGGCGCTGTGCGGTGGTGGTTTGCGGTGACGTCGACCACGGTGGGGAAAAGGTGCACGCACCGCGCGTGAGGAAGACAGCGACAGGAGAAGATCTTTTCTCGTCCCGAGGGGTACGGGCTAAGCTGAGCTGGGCCAAGGAGGGAGGAAGGAAGGAGGTGGGCTAGCTCGGGCCTGCGGTGGAAGGAAGAGAGATGGCTGCCAGAGGGGGGAAAGGAAGAAAAAGATAACTGGGCCAAAGAGAGAGAGTGGCCCAATGAGAGAGATGTTTGGGGTTTTATTAAAAGAAAAGGAAGAGGAGGTTTGATATAGGAACCATATGAAAATCATAGGTGAGGGAAAACAAAATAATTTGGGTTTATAAAATAATTTTGTTTGATAAAAATATGGATGATATGATGCATATGCCATGATGATGCATAAAAGAAAAAGAACAAGCAGATCTATTAGGGGTACTACCCTGGGCCGTTACACCCTTCGCCTATTTATTCTCTCCGTCGCGAAAACCCTAGTACCGAGAGCCACGATACGAGAAAAGTCACTGTGACGCCGCCGCCGCTAATCCCATCTCGGGGGATTCAGGAGATCGCCTTCGGCACCCTGCCGGAGAGGGGAATCATCACCGGAGGACTCTACATCATCATGCCCGCCTCCGGATTGATGCGTGAGTAGTTCATCCTTGGACTATGGGTCCATAGCAGTAGCTAGATGGTTGTCTTCTCCTCTTGTGCTATCATGTTTAGATCTTGTGAGCTGCCTAATATGATCAAGATCGTCTATTTGTAATGCTACATGTTGTGTTTGTTGGGATCCGATGAATATGGAATACTATGTCAAGTTGATTATTGATCTATCATATAGGTGTTGTTTATGATCTTGCATGCTCTCCGTTGCTAGTAGAGGCTCTAGCCAAGTTGATACTTGTAACTCCAAGAGGGAGTATTTATGCTCGATAGTGGGTTCATGCCTCCATTGAATGCGGGATAGTGACGAGAAAGTTCTAAGGTTATGGATGTGTTGTTGCCACTAGGGATAAAACATCAATGCTTTGTCTAAGGATATTTGTGTTGATTACATTACGCACGGTACTTAATGAAATTGTCTGTTGTTTGCAACTTAATGCTTGGAAGGGGTGCGGATGCTAACCCGAAGTTGGACTTTTTAGGCATAGATGCATGCTTTGGATAGCGGTCTATGTTCTTTGTCGTAATGCCCTAAGTAAATCTCATATTAGTCATCATGATATGTATGTGCATTGTTATGCCCTCTCTATTTGTCAATTGCCCAACTGTAATTTGTTCACCCAACATGCTATTTATCTTATTGGAGAGACACCACTAGTGAACTGTGGACCCCGGTTCATTCTTTACATCTGAAATACAATCTACTGCAATCTCTGTTCTCTGTTGTTCTTCGCAAACAAACATCATTCTCCACACCATACGTTTAATCCTTTGTTTACAGCAAGCCGGTGAGATTGACAACCTCACTGTTAAGTTGGGGCAAAGTATTTTGATTGTGTTGTGCAGGTTCCACGTTGGCGCCGGAATCTCTGGTGTTGCGCCGCACTACACTCCTTCACAAACAACCTTCACGTGGCCTTCATCTCCTACTGGTTCGATAACCTTGGTTTCTTACTGAGGGAAAACTTGCTGATGTACGCATCACACCTTCCTCTTGGGGTTCCCAACGAACGTGTGCTTCACGCGTTATCAGCCCTCAAACGAGAGGGAAAGAAGACGAAGCTTGCTAGCGCTAGCCGTGCCGGGTTGCCGCACCTAACATTAAATGATTGGGCTACTAAAACATTCCAGCGATGTTTGACACCGTGTGTAGCCGAAAAAGCCGATAATACAAACGTCACTACTAAGAGTGAAAACCAATCAACGATTCACTCTAACTGCTCGTCAATGTTGTACGTACAACCGCTAACGATCGCGGAAAGAAAATATGTGTCACTAGTTTTTGGTACGAACCAGCAACGGAAAATTTTCACTTATTTGTCACCGCTATTTACCAGACCCGTGACACCCCGAAAAAGTCCACTGTCACCGAGATTTTGAGCCTCCTAGATCGGACCCCGAAGCAACAACCAAGGATGTAGAATAATTTTGCTTGTCAGTGGTCGGCGTTGCAGAGACCAGAAAACGGCGAAGCGGTGACAAAAATTTTCACGCCCATTAGTGGTAAGGGATACCGGCTGCGGACCTTCGGTCTTGCGTCAAGGGTGCTATTGCGAGTATAAGCCTTTTCCCAATAGTGGTGGCCTGCATAACAACATATTCAAGAATATGTTGTTTTGCGGGCCACGTTTGACGCGTCTAGGATGCACGCCGTTCTTTCAATCCGGAAACAAGAACCGTAAACACAGGATTTATGCAAATGTATGATAAACCAGCCAATAATTCTCGAATGTAGAAACATAGAACATGCAAACTGATTGTTTAAAGTACTCAATCATACATAAAACATGACACCAAAAAAGGATCAAGCATCACATGATCAAGCAAGCGCATGGTCAAGCATCACCATCGGTTGCCGGCACATCCGCCGCCACCATTCACCATAGCATCATCACCTCGGGCACCACTCGTGGAAGTCATGGCAGCGCGTGCAGCTTCCCTCCTTCGCGTCAAGATCTCCATATTTGTGCGACTTCACCACTCAAGATGGAACTCATCCATCTCAGCCGGGTTCATCATCATAATCGCATTCTCCACCGCAATGAGCTCTACCATAGTCCGGTTCTCCTCAGCACGTGCTCTCCTCTTCTCGACGTCGGACTTGTGCTTTGCATCTTCATGGAGCATGTTCCATTTTGCTTCCTTCTCTTTGGTATTCTTATCCATCATTTCCTTCTTTGCCTCCAAAATCTTCATCACCAACAATTCTTTGGACTTAACCATAACATCAATCTTGAGAGACAATGTTGCGGCCTCGCCTTGCTTTTTTGATCTTGTCCTTTGTCATCTTTGCTCCATCCGGCCTCTTCTTGTTCCTCTTGGTCTCAAGCACATCATCCTCTTCTGCATCCTCCAACTCGATGAGCTTATGCCTCGGTGGTGGTGCTTCTTGCTCCCTCATCTTCGATTTGTCATTGTACTCAAGAATGGTATAGCAATGGTTGCATGTAAATGGCTTGCCCTTCAATCCGGGCATGTCCTTGTACTAATTTCTTCCCAATCACCCGTGTTGGTGATAGGGAAAAGGTGGCCGATCTTTTGATGAGACGAGGATAGATCAATTTTTTGGTGGAGTTCGTGCTTGACGATTCGACTACACGTGCAAAGCTCGTGCGCCAATGCAATCGCTAGGACAATCTCCGGGAGTTATTGATCTTGCGGATGCACGATCAACCTGACCGGAGAGGGTCTTAATACCTACCTGAAATCGAGAACAAGTAAGTACTAATAATGAATCAGAATATTGCGGATGAATGATGAAAGCTTTATTGATAATGGTGGGATTCCGAATAGTCGATCTTGTTCTAGACGTTAGCCTCAAATTGAGAACAAGTAAGAACTAATAATGCAATCACAATATTGCAGCCTTGTCAGCGAGTGGCAAGTGGTGGGCGGAAGCGGGAAACGAGAGGAGCTGAATGTTCCTTCGCACCAACACGGGGGAGCCGGGGAGGGGATGGGGTTCGCGCTCGCGCTGCCTCGCGAAACTGGGTACTTAGGGTTTCCGCGGCACGGAACTGGATGGGCCGGATAAAAAAGTTTGTACGGGTCCGATGCGGTATTTAAACTAGTCTTTTTTACTTCCTAGCCCACAAAACAGCAGTTATTACGAGAATAGTGTCAGATGCGGTGTTTGCGCTCTTAGGCTGCTCATAGTGGGGAGTAACTTAGACTACTAACATATTCTATGTTACTAGTCTAGGTTACTACTTTCATAGTGGGTATTAACTTATATGTAGTATCATACATTGTGTTATTTATTATTATGTTGTAGACTCATTTTGCGTTGGGGTGTGTGATGTTATGATAACATAGTTAGTTACCACATCACTCTCTTTCTTTATTTATTGACATACCATGTCAACAAACTTAAAATATGTGATATTACTAGATATGTTACTTCCAGTATGAGCAATCATACTCGCCGTCTCCCGATGGCCTCGGTCTCCTGGATATTTTTTTTCCCCTTCGATATGCCTCACATATTAGCAGGCCTTTGAATCCTTATCCGCTCTCTTGAGCTCTCTTGGCTCCGGGGGATAAACGTAGTGAGCATGTGAGCCGCGAACCCTTCTCGTTCCAATGCAGCCGCCCGTGACGCCGGCGAGCACCATCTCCACCGGAACAGCCCCGCTTCCACGATCACCCACCATCTCCTCGTCACCATCCGCCGCAACGAGGAGGCAGCTACTCGTGTCCGCTGGCGGCCTGCTCCTGATCGTGGCCGCAGGCAGTAACAATGCCAGCAGCAAGGGAGCAGCGGCCGCGGCCGCGGCCGGCTACGACCCGGTAACGGAGGCGGAACGCGCCGCGAGCGCCGCCGTGTCCCTGCGCGTCGGCGAGGCCGTCCGGCTGCTCGACCTCGGGCGCGACCTGCAGGCGCGCGGCGAGTTCCCGGAGGCGCTGGCGTCCTTCACGGCGGTGGTGAGCGGGTACAAGGACCTGGCGCTGTCGGAGTACGCGCGGGTGGGGCGGGCGCTGGTGCTGTACGAGATCGGCGACCGAGACGAGTCCATCACGGAGATGGAGGACGTGTCGGTGGCGCTCAAGGGGTACCCGGAGATCCACGCCGCGCTGGCGGCCGCGCTCTACGCCGACAAGCACGCGCCGCTGCTCGCCGAGAACCAGTTCACCATCGCCACGCTGCTGGACCCGCACTACACCGACCTCGCCTACGTCAGGGACACCAAGCACTGGCCGCCCAGCCTCGTCGCCTCCCTCAAGAACTTCTTCACGCTCTCCTAATTAGTAGAATCCTAGCTGCTGCTACAAGATCGAGGTTAACGCATGCAGCATCCATCGATGATAGTAGTAATTTCCTTCTTGATCATTTTCAATTTCTCTGGCACATGCATATACGGAGAACAAAATGGTCCCTTCTAAGAAAAACCATACACAAAGATTTATCCTCTTTGCAATTGTGTAAGTATGTCTGACGACATTTGTAATATATACAGAATGGTGCAACACTTGTTGTTCAGTCGTCACTAGTCAAATAATCAGCACCCTGCTAGGTACACCTCTCTACAAGCTCTTGAGATCTTTCCATTAGATTTAGCATGCTCGGGGAACAAAAAATCACCTTACAGTCTGCTCCAAGTCTCAACTACGGAGTACTTAATTTCTGCATGACTGAGTGATCTGGAGTCTGGACATGCAACATGCTAGCACTGTGTAACACATGGTCCGTAGGTGTGCAGGTAAACTCCTCGTCACGTTTCTCTTAGTCTGAAGCTTGACTGAACCTTCATTGCTTGTGAACCAGACATCACCTCGTGCAGAAATGGTTTCATCTCAAAATTCACTATTTATCCCTGAGGATCAGGCTTGTACATACTTGGGGAGAAGTGAAATGTTCACTTAAATTTTTGACCAAATCATAACATGATTGTGTCACCCTAGGATCGTAACGGGCGAAGCCCTAGCCCCCCGTCCTTCTTCGCTGGTGTTCTCTCCTGTGGAACATTAGCGGCCCTGGCCGGCACATGTCGCGCCGCGCGGTTACGGTTGCCAGAGGGGTGGCCGTAATGCAACAGTGTTGGTCGGGTTGTACGTCTACCATTTCCATGACCATGAATGAGGTTGGCAGCAAATATTTGGTACACCTGCATTTCCCCTCCCGGATACAAGAGCATCTCCTGTCGAGTCCCCTAATCGTTTCCCAAACGGTGTTCCATTGAGCAATGCCAACAACGTCGTGCTTCAGCTTGAAGTAGGGATCGAACTCTCGAACATCATGGAGAATACTCATGAACAAACCCTTGCTCATTCTATACCGGCGCCAAAAATTGTCGGCCTGTGTTGCTTCATCTGCGAAGTAATCGTTTTGCAGCATGGTATGCCCCTCCATCCTCTACTGAGGCTTCGACTTGTTTCTTCCCGCCTTTGAACTCAGCGGCACGGCCTCTTTCTCTTTTCCACCTCGGCATCAAGCATGTTCTGGAGGGACGCTATGATCGACAAATGCTCTAGAATGTCGTCGTCGAAGGCTTGCTCTTCCTCCAACATTTGGACGATCATCTCATCGTCGCTATCCATGTCTGAAGCAAAACAAATGGTTAAAATTCATCCGTGCAGAGCAGGCAACGAACATCGACCTATCGCGCCTACCAGGCAAGGCGTCGAACACCTTCTGTGCGCGGAGGAGGGGCGGATTTTCCCGCGCGTTATGGGACACGTTGGCGAAGCGGCGGCGGCGAAAAGGACGGCGAGGGAGCCAACCATCATGACGGTGCCTGACTCAGAAGCGATTGGCCGTCGAGATGGCCGGAAAATCGAGCGGCGGCGGAGGGGTCGGAGACGCGGGAGGGGAGGCGTGACGAGAATTAAAAGGCGGGAACCAACCGTTTTGGATGTGGTCGCGACAGGTGGGCGCCCGCCTCGCTTCTCGCTCCGTCTGGCGTGGCCAGAACGTTCCCTATGGAGCGGCGACGGGCTAGGCCTCGCCAGGCGGAAGGAAGCTTTGGGGCGCGCGACTGAAGTCAAAAATATGTCAGACGCACCCTAAAATAATTTGGGATACGTTTTATGGATGTGACTGGAGATGGTCTAAGTTTTTTTTAGTAGTGAGCTCATGCGGGGGGGCGAGGTCCTCAACTTGTTTCTGGCGTTTTCTACAACGGCGTCGATAGATCGGGCATTGTCAACGTGCCTTGGTCGTGTTTTTTTTTGAAGGTGTTAGCTTGAACCTTCTGCTTCGGGGATAACGATCCCAGTTTCGACCTTCGATTGGACCTGTCAACATTGCGACACATGCACGATCATTTCTTAAAGCTTTTTTTTCTTGGAGTAGCGTACTTCTGTTGTTTCGGTCAGTGATTTGTATTGGCCATAGCTAGGTGTTGTGATACACTGGTACATGTCCAAGAAGACGGCCGTTTGACCTTGGGTTGTTCTTATTTTCATTTGGGTAAGACTGTTTATTTGGGGCGAGCGTTTGCCTGTTTGGTTTTGCTTGCTATATTGCTTAGTGATTGATAATGTGCGGTACTTGTCCCAATGAGAAATTAAGTACCTTTGATGAGAAGTATCTTGGGCTTCCAACTCCAGAAGGAAGAATGAAAGCAGAAAAATTCCAACCAATAAAAGACAGATTTGCTAAAAGGTTATCCTATAGGAATGAGAAACTAATGTCGATGGCAGGTAAGGAGGTCCTCATTAAATCGGTAGCTCAAGCATTGCCTATTTACATTACGGGCATATTCAAGCTCCCCGATGGCTTCCATGATGATTATATGCAACTGATCAGGATTTTCTGGTGGGGAGAGGAAGACGGAGAAAGGAAAGTTCATTGGTCCTCCTGGGATAATCTCATCAAACCGAAAAAGCAAGGCGGTATGGGGTTTAGAGACACAACTCTTTTCAACCAAGCTCTTCTTGCCCGCCAAGCTTGGAGACTGATCCAAAATCCCAACAGTTTAGCCGCAAGACTAATGAAAGCTATTTATTATCCTAGGGGAGCTCAAGCATCTCCTGTTTGGCATGGGATTGAACATGGTTTGGAACTTCTCAAAGAGGGGGTGGTTTGGAGAATAGGCGATGGGAAAAGTATTAGAACTTGGAGAGATAATTGGATTCCGAGAAACCATGCATTAAAAGCTCAGCCAACCAGAATACCAGATAGACATAGGCGTGTCTATCAGCTGATAAACACTGCAGACAGTAGTTGGAAAGTGCAAATCATTTGTAGAAATTTTCAACCCCATGATGCTGACCTTATCTTGCAGCTGAAACCCCCGGATGCATCAAAAAAAGGATTTCCTTGCCTGGCATTATGAGAAAAATGGAGTCTTTTCGGTTAGAAGTGCTTACAAGTTAGCATATTTTCTAAAATACAACCAAATATCAAAACCCAGTTCGAGATCAAGAGAAGAAGGCACCCGAGACTTGTTTTTTTTCAAAATGGGGGAAATATCGCCCCAGCTTCTGCATCCAAAGGATGCACACGGCTTTTTTTATTAGATTATTCGCAACACCTTACAAGAGCAATACAAAAGATCAAACTCGAAGCCACCTCGCTAAACCTACAGGGGGGTGAAGGGGGTGACAATTCACCAACTCATATCATCCAAAAACCAAATGCCTTCTCAGGCCGCCCAATAGCATATGAGAAGCACATCCGATCAAGCGGACTCTCAGCATACGCCAACGCACACGCCATAGAAGTTGCTACCGCCGTCTTCCTCGACTCCATCTTCAAGAGAGATCATCGCATTGACCATGCCAGACCTGCCATCGATGCCACCACGGCGCCAGACGACTCCACCATCCTACGCATGTCCAACACACTACATCCATCCCGAGACACCACTGCACCATGCCACGGTGACTCGACGACGCCGACACAGCAAAAGCACACCGCTCCACCTCAGCACCACCACCATCCGTTGTCTGCTCCGAAAATGATACCCCCAACAGGGAGAACGGCGTTGCGCGCCGCTATCATCCGATCCGGGAGACCCGGGTCTGGGGTTTCCCCTGGAGCAGCCCAAGCGAAAAAAACACAGACTGCAGAGACAATGCCTTCAACAAGGTAACGACGAAAGGCGCCGCCATCATCCGCCATGACCGAAGTCTGGGCCGGCTTTCACCGGCAGCTGCGCCTCGCCATTGGGAGCTAGGCGACGGATCGCAAGATCCGCCACGGCTAGCCACACAACTAGCCGATCTCCTCCGGCGAGAGAGAAGATCACCACCGCGGTGCCACGAAAGCGGCACCTGACGCCCGCCACCTGCCACCAGGTCGGCGTCGTCACCACCATCGCCATCCAGGGCCGCCGCCCTTGGTGCCGTGATCCCAGCTCTTGAGGAGGAGCAGCACGAGATCCACCCCCATCCCCACCCGCCCGGCCATGCCAAGGCGAGAACGAGGAGAGGACCGCGCCAGGGTCCGGGGCCGCGCCGCCGCCCCCATCACCGCCCTCCCGGCGAGGCCACGGCGAGGAACGGCGCACAGGGCTGTGCCGCCATGGCCAGGGCCGCGCCGCCGCCCCCAACACCGCCCGCCCGTACCGCCATCAACCAGAACCGGGATCATCCCCCAGCGCGGAGGCGTGCCTCCTACAGCCGCACCAGGGGACCACGCGAGGATCCCCGCTGCCCCATCACCGGCCGCGCCAGGCTTCGCCGGCGGCGGCCTCCGGGGACGACGAGGAGGGGAGGGGAAGGCGGCGGTGGTGGCTAGGGTTCACCCGAGTCGCCCTTGAAGGAGGACGACCCGTGCGTTTCTCTGTTCCGTATCTCCCAACACTTTAGCTATGAGGACTTGTGGAAAGTTATCTGGAATGCTCCAGTACCAAACAAGATCAGAATTTTTGCTTGGCGAGTGGCTTGTGATAATCTTACCACAAAAAGCAATAAATTCAAAAGAAACTTAGAGATAGACTGCATCTGCAAGATATGTGGTTGCAAAGATGAAACAAGTTACCATACCCCGGTTGAGTGCACAAAAGCTAAAGCTTTAAGACAGGAGATGAGAAATAAATGGAGCATTCCTGATGAGGACAACTTTATGCATACTGGATCTGATTGGCTTCTTATGTTGTTGGCAAACATTAGTAATGACAGGAGGGGCCTTATTCTTATGATCCTTTGGAGGTCCTGGCATCTGCGTTGTGATGTTATTCATAACAAAGGAGAGTGTAAAATTTCTGACTCCGTACGGTATTTGCATAGATATTTACAGGATCTTATGCTAAATTGCAGGAAACATGACAACGAAAAAGGCAAACAGCCTATTGATGCGTGTAGTTGACACGTCCGTTGGGAACCCCAAGAGGAAGGTGTGATGCGCACATCGGCAAGTTTCCCTCAGTAAGAAACCAAGGTTTAATCGAACCAGTAGGAGTCAAGAAGCACGTTGAAGGTTGATGGCGGCGGGATGTAGTGCGGCGCAACACCAGAGATTCCGGCGCCAACGTGGAACCTGCACAACACAACCAAAGTACTTTGCCCCAACGAAACAAGTGAGGTTGTCAATCTCACCGGCTTGCTGTAACAAAGGATTAACCGTATTGTGTGGAAGATGATTGTTTGCGAGAGAAAATAGTAAAACAAGTATTGCAACAGATTTGTATTTCAGTATTAAAGAATGGACCGGGGTCCACAGTTCACTAGAGGTGTCTCTCCCATAAGATAAAAGCATGTTGGGTGAACAAATTACAGTCGGGCAATTGACAAATAGAGAGGCCATAACAATGCACATACATGACATGATAAGTATAGTGAGATTTAATTGGGCATTACGACAAAGTACATAGACCGCCATCCAACTGCATCTATGCCTAAAAAGTCCACCTTCAGGTTATCGTCCGAACCCCTCCAGTATTAAGTTGCTAACAACGTGACAATTGCATTAAGTATGGTGCGTAATGTAATCAACAACTACATCCTCGGACATAGCGCCAATGTTTTATCCCTAGTGGCAACAAGCACAACACAACCTTAGAACTTTCCGTCACTCGTCCCGTGTGTCAATGTAGGCATGAACCCACTATCGAGCATAAATACTCCCTCTTGGAGTTAAGAGTAAAAACTTGGCCAGAGCCTCTACTAGTAACGGAGAGCATGCAAGATCATAAACAACACATATGTAATAACTTGATAATTAACATGACATGGTATTCTCTATCCATCGGATCCCGACAAACACAACATAGAGTATTACGGATAGATGATCTTGATCATGTTAGGCAGCTCACAAGATCCAACAATGAAGCACAATGAGGAGAAGACAACCATCTAGCTACCGCTATGGACCCATAGTCCAGGGGTGAACTACTCACTCATCACTCCGGAGGCGACCATGGCGGTGTAGAGTCCTCCGGGAGATGAATCCCCTCCCCGGCGGGGTGCCGGAGGAGATCTCCGAATCCCCCGAGATGGGATCGGCGGCGGCGGCGTCTCCGGAAGGTTTTCCGTATCGTGGTTTTTCGCATCGGGGGTTTCGCGACGGAGGCTTTAAGTAGGCGGAAGGGCAGAGTCGGGGGCCCGACGAGGGGCCACACCATAGGGCGGCGCAGGCCCCCTAGGCCGCGCCGCCTTGTGGTGTCGCCACCTCGTGGCCCCACTTCGTATGTTCTTCGGTCTTCCGGAAGCTCCGTGGAAAAATAGGCCCCTGGGTCTTTGTTTCGTCCAATTCCGAGAATATTTCGTTACTAGGATTTCGAAACAAAAAACAGCGAGAAAACAGAACCGGCACTTCGGCATCTTGTTAATAGGTTAGTTCCAGAAAATGCACGAATATGACATAAAGTGTGCATAAAACATGTAGGTATCATCAATAATATGGCATAGAACATAAGAAATTATCGATACGTCGGAGACGTATCACCTATATCAAATGCAGGTACGCCCATTGCAGCCTGTCATGCATCTGGGATGTCGGCTGGGAGGAAGGACACCAAGGAGTGTTGGAAGCCACCTGAACACGGCTGGGTAAAAATCATTGTCGACGCTAGTTTCACCAGTGAAGACGGCAAGAGCTATGTGGGATGTATTGCTAGAGATAATACTGGAAAGGTTCTTTGGGAAAGTTGCAGAGGTACTGGGACATGTACAAATGCAGAAGAAGCTGAAGCTATTGCCTGTCTTGCATCCCGGCTGTTGTGGAGGCGATCAAGAAAAGAAACCAAAAGTTGTCGTGCCTCTGGCGCACATATGATGAGATCGAGACCTTTCAAGCGAGATTTAGTAATTTCGAAGTTTGTAAAATTAGAAGAGGGAGCAACCAGGTAGCACACGAGCTTGCCAAATTATCTAGGTTATATGCTATCAATAACTTCTGGATGGGGCATGTCCCAACAGAAGTTGATCATCTTGTTGTGGATGACATTGTAAACTGTGATATTAAGATGCAATGAAACTCTCTCTTCCCTCAAAAAAAGAAATTAAGCAGCGTAACACACAACTTCACAACGATTGTTGCAACCAAACCAATTAACACCGCGACACCCTCACATAACTCGTGCATCTTTATTTCATTCTTGAGAGAAATAAGACTATAAGAGAGCTTTGTTGATTAATCAGAATAGCATTGCAATCACCGATAATGAGCTCCCGAACATAGTCCGCTTCATCAACAAACATTGCAAAGGATGTAAAGTCACTTTCGCTAATCTTGTTTGGATTATGAGCTATAGCCGGACTCAGGACAAGCCGGTTTTCCGATTCACTCAAGCAGCGGTGTCCTTCAAAGTTCAAAGAAAGCATGGAATTCAGCTTCTTCAGCGGATAAATAGAGTCGGTAGTTATCTTCCTGGATCAGTAGAGTACTTTGGGCCCTGTTTGGTAGTCTGGGGACCTTTGGCTCGCATGTGGGACACGGTTTTTGCCTCGTTTGGATGCACACTCGTCTCCAAGTTCTTGCACAGCACGGACCTTAAAGCATATCCGGAACAGGCACGGGAGGAACGTTCAATTTGGCCGTTTTTCTAGGAACAGGTCCGAGCGCGACGAAAATCGACAATGCCGTTGGCGCGAGCGCTCGGCCGTGGCATGGAGGGAGAAGGCGAAATCCGAGCGGCGTTGCGCGACAAAGGTAGCGGTAACCTTCCTCTTTAGTTACCTTCTCCATTAGCCCCCTCAAGAAATTTTCCTTTCCCCAATTTTTGCACCGCCAGCTGTGGCGATCCAGATCTGCACTCGCGCATCTGACCCTGGCCGTGCTCTGGACGAGGAGCTCCGCCCTTCAGTCTCCGGCGCCGTACCATGGTCGTCGTGTCCTGCCGCGCCGGACCTTGTGCATATCTTCTCCGACTTCTGGTTGTCTCCATCCTCTGCCATGACAAAGGTAAGGGAAAACTCCTCTGCTCTCTACTCTAGTGTTATATTCATGTTGGTAGAACTAGTTTGGTTCGATAAGACCGTTCGTAATGCTTAGATCTTGTTTGAGTAGATCGACCAGCTGCGGCCTTGTGCATCACGCCGCAGCACTCATCGTTGTCATTCAATTCTGAATCCCGATGGTGCACAAGAGAGCGATCGAGTGTGATGCTTTTCCTCTTGTCACCTACGGGCCTATGTTACAACAAGATGAGGAGAGGATATCCAACCTAAACTACATCTACAATCGCAGTGAGGTAGAGGCTAGCCAAATACTTTGGATGAGAAGGGCCCCTTTCTATGCACTTGTGAAAACGTTTAGGGAGAGTGGATTGCTAGTTGATAGCATCCACACCTCTATCAAAGAATAAGTCGCAATGTTTCTTCATGTTGTGGGTCATAACTAAAGGTTCAGAATCATCCATAACACATTCATGCGATCCACGGAGACTATCTCCCGGTACTTCCAGCAGATGTTGTACGTAATTGTGGAGCTCAGAGGTGAAATGGTCAAGTCACCATCAAACAACACACCATCCAAGATCAAGGACAGCTAGGTGATTCTCGTATTTTAGGGTGAGTTCAAAATCATGTTCGTTGTACTTATGAGATGTATGGTACTGTCAGAAACATAAATGTGAGTTCATTGTTTGACAGGATTTCATTGATGGTACTCATGTGACGGCAAAGGTACCGAGAGCAGTGTCTGCAGCATTCCGAGGGAGGAAGCACTACACTAGCCAGAAACGTGCTAGCAGCTGCGGATTTCGATATGAGATTCACATATGTGCTTGCTGGCTAGGAGGCTTCAGCTCATGATGCAAGCATCCTGTCCGACAGCTTGTCAAGGCCTAATGGGCTGCAAATCTCTAAGGGTATGTCCTACCTTGAAGATGCTGGATATGCATGCCGACCTGGTATTCTACCCAGGGCTGGCCCTGGGGAGGGTCTGGCGGGGCGGCCACCCCGGCCCCAGAAAAATCGAGGGCCCATATTTTCTATATAAGCTTACTATACATTGCAGAAAAAAGAGAGCAGTTTTACGATTTGAGATAGCTTGGTCTACAATTGGACCTTTCTTTTCCTATTGGTTTCCAATCCGGCTGGCCGGCCACGACTTGAGTAATCGCCTGAAATCTGTTCCATCTATCGATATGTGAAACATCGCCAATTTTCCCGAGCCTGACGCCTCGATTCCCTGCCTGCCCTCTCGCGGTTCGTGGCTATCGCCCAGGCCGCCTGGTTCCTGCCCTCGCTCTCGCCGATCGCGACCGACCGACCACGGGACGATCTCGCCGGCTCGCTGCCCTCCCGCCGACTACGGTGATGCTCGCTAGTATGCCGGCCAGTGGCCGTCGCAGTTGGCAGTCCCAGTATGGCCATCGTCAATCAGGCATTCATCCAATCTACGTATTAGATTAGGATAGAAGGTAAGAACACCCGTTGCAGTTCTCTTGGAATTCTACTATATGCTCGCCTATAATTTGAGTTCTGAATTTTGATTAGTATTTGTTGTTCTTATTTGTAGGAGCAGGGTTAACTGGTTTCGCAACTCTATACATTGACAAGAAGTTAGTGGACGAGTTTGATATTGATTCCATCGTCACGGACTTTGCTTCTAAGAATTGGCAGAGCAAATTTTAAGGTATCATGTAAACATTGTTTTATATGAATATTGAAGTTGTGTATACTTAAAAGTATTTATTTGTCATCATCTCATGCATGTGAAAAAAAAGTAGTAAGAGGGGCCCAAAATTTTAGTTTCGCCTGGGCCTCCGAAATCTCAGGACCACCCTGATTCGATCTTCCTTCAGAAAAATAAGGTACCACCTTAACGAGTTTACTGCAAGGAACTTATCTCAGAATGTGAAAGAGTTGTTTAATCTGAGACACTCAACCCTTAGAGTCACCATTTAGGGGGCATTTGCTGCATTGAAAAACAGGTTTAAGGTCCTTGACCAAAATTGTTCCACACTTTTGACACTCAAGTGAAGTTGGTACTTTCTTGCTACATTCCTCACAACTGGATCTTAGGTTGGGGTGAGGATGACTTTCTCGAAAATGTTGTCACTTTTGATGAAGTTGAGACCGGCCATAGCGTGGAGACGGGCGACAATGAAACCTGGAAGAAGAAGATGTTCGAGTGGACAAATGCAATGTGGACCAAACAGGTGTAGTGTCATCTCCATCGACATATGGAAGTGGCTGCATGCAAACAAACAAGAGGATCTTTTTGGCCTAAACCAAGCAGCAACAGGTCTGACACTGTGACTCGTTCCGAATGAGAAAGTGTGCTCGCACCAGTGAACCTGTGAGCCCCAAAATCAACCCAAGCTACATAACATGCCCTTCTAGTATGCATCACGTTGACGATCCTTTGGCGAAACATCCCCAAAATAGCATCAGGGTTTGCACCCTCGCTGTGGCCTTCGTGCACCAAGCCTATGTGCAAGCATACTTACAGCAAATCAAGGTTCTCTTGCCTTGTGCAAGCGTGCTTTTATCACGACAATCAGCCATATTATTCGGATGGAAAAGGAAAATTTGTTAACCTGGAACTGAATTCCACAAGTGATCTGTTGCCCACCATGTTCTCTCACACAAAATGCGCACTCTTTGGCAATGTTTTCAAAAGTTGGAACTCTCCGTTTAAAAAAAAAGAAGAAAAGTTGGAACTCTGAAGCGATGGAAGTCTTAATCTCTTGGGCTTGTTTGATTTGAAGGATTTGAAAAATGTAGGAATAGGAAAAACACATGAACAGTATGTCATGGCATATGAAATGTAGGAATTAATTAGAGCCAACGTTTGGTTACACTACAAGAAAAACGCACGAAATTTATATAGAGATTGGGTATATAGAGATTGGGTACATGTCATAATTGTCAGACACATGAATTTTCTAAAAGGTCTAACCTCTTTAGAATTCCTATGAAATTGTAGTACTCCCTCCTTTTAAGTCTAGATACATCCATATTAGCAAGATACATCCATATTAGCATCAAGTAATATGGATCGACCTATAGGAAAGAATTTTGGAGGGCATGTTCCATCAAATCAACTGGCCACTACCTGAATAATTCCTATGGGTAAGAATCCTACAAATGACCACTGTGTGAATAATTCCTATGGGTAAGAATCCTACAAGCTTCCTTTGAAATTTCATGAATCAAGCAGGCCCTTAATCCCTGACACTTCCTGGGTGCCTCTCTAAGTATAGTACATGGCTTGGCATCATTTACTCTCTGAGGGATTTTCATTACACCAGGACATGATAGCGCACCAGCAAAAGAAAGTTGCGGAGGAGCAAGAGTCCGGACTAATGAGTTTCGGAGGAGAAAAAGTTGTACAAGATGAAACAGATAAGTACTAATAATGTTCATCATATTAACTCAGTGCTGAAACAACACAGGCAGTACAAATGGTTCTCTGCTAAAATATTTGCAGATTACTGAATACCAGATTCTCCACAGGAGAGAAACAGAGGACACAAGAAACAAGAGCGAGTAGCAAATGCATATACAGCAGGCAGTTCGATCACATGGATCTTTATTAAGACCAGCAAGCTCAACTACGGCCAAGCTAGGCAACCAGTGACTTGACTGAGATAATGACGACGAAGACCTTGAGGAAGACCAAAGACAACCTTCTGAATCAATCATCTCACTGACGGACGAGGCAGCCCTCTGTGACAGCTGGAGGGGCAACAGGCACAGGTGCATATACGGCGTCCTCTGTTTCATCCTCCACGTGGGACTGAACCAGACAAGCGGCGTCAAAGATGTAGGCCTTCACTTCCTCAAAGCGTGCCTCCGACAGGGAGACCTCCGCAAGGAGTCTCCATGCTGAAGCTTCTGATGCCTCGTCGTAATCGTTCCTCCGTTTCAGTACAATGTGTCCACTGATCTCCCAAACGGCAGGGTTCACCTGCGTGTCCAGCAGTTCCTGGCTCACCTCCCCAAGAGCCTGCTTCTCAGCGTAGCACTGCATTTTGGAAACAGATTTGACTAGAATTAAGCATTGGAGAGGAATAAACATTTATAATCAACTGTAGATATCATGTCTACATTATGTTACACCCTTACTTTCTCTATAAGAAATCGAAAAGGTTTACCAAGATCCCCTGATGTGTTTGCAGATTAAAGTATGTGCCAACAGTATTCCACTTTGTGATTACAATTTGCTAGAGCAAAATTACAACTATTACTCCCTCCTTGGAAATAAGTGTCACAGTTTTGTGTAGATTCGCATATATCTACAAACTAAAACACGTCTAGATACATGAAAATCTAGACATATCTATGAAATTTATTTCCTAACAGAGGGAGTACACGGGTACAGGAAAAAAGGGCAATCAGGTAATGATTTTACCTGGGGAAAGAGAAAGATCTTCCTGCCAGAGTCTGAAATGAGCACATTATAGGGCACATTGTTGTCCTGCAGCCAAACGCAAGCACTTGAAACCACATCGGCCAGATCATTCAGGCTGTTGCCTTCCTCAAAAACCAGTCCTCTCACAGGGTAGTTCATCAGCTTCGACACCTTCACCCCACTCTTTTTCCCACCCTCAGCAAGGGGAATCCTCTGGGTAGCTGCCTTCTCAACTGGGAATGGCACTGTCAGGTAGTAAGCCTGGATTGCAAAACAATTAATGTAAGTGTCATTATAAAATGGTAGACAAGCTATGAACAAGCTACAGTGCATTATGACACTAATTATCATCCCGAGAAATTATATGACTCCAACCTACAGTGCATCTTACTTGCCTTTTTAAGCAAGCAATCCACTACTTCAATGGAAGTGAAGAAATGATACATATGATAGGGCCAAAGAGTTGCAATGATAGTTCGTTTTGCTTCCCAAATCCAGAAAATTTACTATCACTATTACAAGTGCAACATCCATGCCACCAGTTAAAAAAAACTTCAAATATGCATGTTGTGTGATTTGGGATCTATTTGAAGACTAAAAGTGAATACAGCATGGCAATAATGTTGTGCACACAGTTCTGTATACTGAGGTACATGAAGAGCTAGCAAGTTCTGTGAAAAGTAAACTTCGGTGCAGTCTGAAGTATAATACCTGAAAGTGAAGGTGGTTGATAGTTGCAAAGGCACCCAAACTATTGTAACCAAGCCTGAAGTATGGGCTAGCTGCCTCAGCCGCCATGTGGAGTGCAAGCAAAAAGCTCTCTCGGTCAATCCTCTGAGGCAGATGGTCCAGAACACGGGGGATAAGAAGAACGTGGCCGTATTCAATAGGGCTCACCTGCAAAATAGCAAAATAGGTATTAGCATCAAGAATACACAAGTTGGAAATCAAATAGATTGGCTCAGGACCAGGATGTACATTAATTGCAACCACGTTGGGAGCACAATCAGCAACAGTGATTGGGGCACTCTTCAGGAAGTAGCTGTCATCACCCCCGCCATTCTCAAATTGGAATAGCACCTCCTCCTGGCCAACTTTGGTGAAATTGAACTTGGCAGTGTCAAATGGTTGAAGCACACGATCCACGCGGAACTCTGTAGGGCGCTTCTTTAGGTGGCGCCCTTCATTCAGCTGAGCAACAAACCCAAGGTTGCCGGGGATAACCTTGGTCTCACATGCAGTGACATCATATCGAAACAAGCCTTGGGTCATCCTGTCTTCCCACTGCAAGTTAAGAAACAAAATAATGAATTTCCAAGAAAATTTGGTATAGTCCAATTAAGTACTGCAGTGCACTCAGAAAAATCTAATCGTGCTATTTTGAACTTTTTAGTTATGGTTATCCGCTACTTGCTTATATAAAATATCAAACTGCCTGTGCTATTTGGTGGTATTTTGATAAATACGGTAATATCTTCAGCTGGGTAATTACATAAAAGGAACAACCATAAGAGTATCAAACCAATCTAACAAGTGAATTACAGTTACACAAGCATGTTACCTGTTCATAATAAAAGATTATTACTCTAAATGTGTAACACTCTGTAACAAATCACATGCACCTTACAAGTTATTATACGAAGTTGTGGGTTGTGACTGCTCGAGCATAGTTTACATGCATCCTGAACTTCCAAATTCATGGAAAAGACGAGGGTGGTGTTTGTTCCATGCACGGGACCTCCCGTTTCGTTGCGTGCCAAATCGATTCGGATTTTTGAAACTTAATGAAACAGAATGATACGTGACAGCACAAATCTCAAAGCATCGAACGTGAACCACTGAACCTTACGGCACAAACATGCACGGGATGCCCCGTGCATGGGACAAACACATTTATCTGGAAAACACCTTCAGAATACATCTTTTTTAGGAGATGGCGCCATTTAGGAATGCCGTATAAAACAAATTATAAACTATCTAGACTTCTTTTCTCCTGCGCAAAATTACTGATGATGAGCTTCTATTTACCTGTCCAAGAAGGAGATTGATGAAGAAATCAGTGGGAACAGCATCCTCCTGTGAAGGTAGCTTTCTCAGGTTCGCCTTGAAAGCATAGACAGGAAGCTCGGAAACTGCTCAGCAAAAGAAACAAGTGTTAGTTTACCAATTTTATTAAAAATGTTAATTTATCGCTCTGAAAAAACTCGGTTCTAGTTTATTTTTTAATACCTTGGTTCTTCTGATAAAAAAGTATAGATTTTTTTGACAAAAACAAGAATTCTCCGACAGATCCCTATGATACTCAAGCATGCAAGTGACTACTATTTTTATCCTAACCAGGCTGTAGAAAATAAACTACATCTGGTCAACCGCCACGGTGACAGTTCTACATCATCCAGTGGTAAAAATAGTAAAAATCGTTAATAAAGAACATGGTTTCTAGTACAAGTGGCAAAGTCAATTGTTTAGTTGAAAAGATCCCCTGCTTTCTGGGCAGATTCCATTTTTACTAAAATAAAAAAAATCGTCATGAACAAATATATGAAAAAGATTGTCGATTCCATAATAAGCAACTGACAGACCGTAACCTATTATGACAGAATACAACCACAGGATTCTGATCTGAATCGTGAAGAAAACGACACTAGATTCAACCTAGGATAAGGAGACTCACCAGGCAGGCAGCAATCCCCGAGGCAGTTCCTCCCGCACCCTGCGCGCGGCCGCTCGCCGGCGCCGGCGTCTTCCTGGTAGTTGGAGACGACCGTGGGCACCCTCTTGATGGTGAGCTTCATCTCCATCGATCTTACGAAGAAAAGGTCGGTCTTGTCTGGCTCTGCTGATTGCACTACTCTCTGTTTCTCTCTCGCCCTCTCGGGGTGTTTCTCTCTCGGGGAATCAGTCAGTGAGCTAAGGGACGGGACGGGATTGTTAGGGGTGAGATTTGGTTAGCGGGCGGGCGGGTCAGAGACGACCGCCGCCTGCGAGGAAGAGGAGGTCTGAGGGGCTTCCGCCGGCGGACGGGAGGGCCCCGCGGCCGCCGTGCGGGGCGGGGCTTGAGGAAGCGATGGTGGCCGTGGGCTCCACCTGCGCAGCAGCGTGGCCGCGCCGGAGGGCTGCAACGCTAGCCGTGATGACTTTCAACGGGCCCAATAAGGAAAAGGGTGGAGCTCCGGCGGGGACTGCGGCGGGCGAGGGATCCGGACGCGCGCGCGCTCTCTCTCTCTCTCTCTCTCTGCGCTCTTCTCTTCTCCGGCGACGAGGGCGGTGTGTTGGGTTTCGGCTCGGCGTTGGGAGGGTGGGTGGCGTTAAATAGGCGGAAGCGTTTGTGTGGTGGGGTTTTCGTTTCGTTTCCTCTTCGTCTTCGGATTGTGTTTGTGTCGTGGTAATGTGTGGTGATGTGTGGCTGATGATGTACTACAACCGGGGGAAGATTCGGAGAAGACAAGGGGAGATTCGCTTGCTGCTTTATTTTCGGATCTCTATCTAGCATGTGTCTTGGCTTTTTTTTTTTCAGGTTGTGTTTTGGCTAGTTGGGTTAGCTAATTGTGTGAGAGCAAAAAATCCAATACGCAACTCAAATGTACAAGCATTCCTCCAACAGGGCTGGGTTCGGGCCGGGCCTAATAATTGCCCAACCTGAAAATGCTAGGCCCGATATTGGCCCAGTCTGAAGCAATGAAATTACGCATGTTTTGCATCAAAAACTTATTTTCTAAATAGAATCACATAAAAATAACCTACTTTCGAGAAAACATGTTTTTTGGGCCTACTTTGGGCTTTCTGGCCGGGCTTTGGGTGAAAAACTAGAGCCTAACCTGATCGACCCAGGTTAGGGCCGGGTTGCCCATGCCTAGGTTCAAGATAAGCAATGGGTTAGTTTAACTCGATGTTTATGCAATTTACAAATGGGTGGTTGTGTTTTATGCCTTTTTTCTAGGTTATACACATGCAAGAGAACGCGCACACACACATAAGACTCTCTATGTGTGTGATTAGTAGGTTGCTGATGAAACCTGGTTACGCTTGGATCTCGGTGTGCAAAACTAGGGTAATTGGATACACACATGCCATCTTGAGACATGCCAGGTAGAGCAAGGCTCGGGAGGGCACAACAAGTACACGTGGTTGGCTCTAGGGATGCAATATTGCACATGCATAAGATTTGTTCCGGTGAAGTTCTTTAAATCATTCACATAATCCCATCTAATTATCATAACTTTCATTGTATCTCAGTTGAGCTCTACATTAAGAAAAATGCACGTCGACGATGGTTGGCATAACTCTCGTGTTACAAACTCATTCATCTATTTGTCAGTCCACTCATTCATCCATTCCGGCAATTAATTTCGAGTTTTGGTAACTAGAAATCTTTAATTTCATTTTCATGTTTGGGCCCTTTTTACACTAAATTTGTCAAATTCATGGCACGCGGTCAATTGTTTGAAACTTCCTTTGTCCACTAGCATCTTGTTGTTCTCCACAACTCCGTGTTGTAAGTTTTAAATTTTGAGGCTCATAAACGAAGTGGTTTCGAGTTACTTGCAAGTGGGATGATGTAGGAGGTAAGTCTAGCACGTTACTAAGAGGTGAGAGCAATACCACAAAGACACAAACATTGCATTACTGGAGCTCATGAATGCAACTAAACACCGCGGCTCTGTTTCTATCCTTGTGCAAGAAAATTGGATGCAGGGAACCAAACAACACGCAAAACATGCATGGTTTTTCCATGTTGTCGGGAGGCGATGCCTCTAAAGCCATGTGCCAGGGAGCGCGAAAGATCGGCCTAGGCAATCAATCACACTCAATCTCCCACCATCGCGAACTTCTATTTAGTTAGTTGTTTCAAGGTTTTCCCATCCCAGCACCACGCACATGGCCATCTCTAGGCAACCGCCATGGATGGCAAACGACAAGGTTTCCGACAATGTTGTAAACGTGGCCCTGCGTGCTATTAATTTGTATGTTTACGTTTGTTTTTGGCTTATATGAAGATTTACTTGATATATATACATATATATACAAATTATATATATATATGTCTAGTTTTTTTTGCATGATTGAACATATTAGTGCATGTGTGATATTGTTTAGGCTCATCTGAAAATTACTTTAATATTATTGTACATGTATGTTCCATGTGTGAAACATTTTGGCAAACTAAATTCATTTGCCAAAGAGGCTTGCTCCAGTAGAACCCCTTCCCTCCAAGCTCAAACAAACCCAACCAATGTTGTCCAAACCCATGTCCAAACCTAAATCCAAAATCCAGTATGCCCACATATAGGTATGCCATACTCGTTGATACGTCCATTTTGCATCACTATTTTATATCATAATTTACTGTTATTCATTGATATATTTCATATTTAGAGATGATACTTATGTTATTTCACCTATTTTGCATGTTTCATGATTATTGGAGAATCACTCACCGGAGTTAGGATTCTGCTGGAAAAAGCACCGTCAGAATGCAATATTTCTGAAGATCAACAACTGACGGAAATTACACCGAAGGTCTTATTTCTCCAGAAGAAGGAGCCAGCCAAAAGGAGGGGCCGAGGAGGGCCGCCATGCCCCCCCCCCATAGGCCGGCGCGGGCTCCACCCTGACCGCGCCGCCTTGTGGGGAGGGGGCCCACAGCCCCCCTCGGCCGCCTCTCTTCCGCGTACTTCATCTACCCGAAAACCTAAGGTGCGGGGGAATAATCGCAAGGGGACACAGCCGCCTCTGCGGGACGGAAAACACCAGAGAGAAAAGAGCTCTCCGGCAGGCTGAAATCCGCCTGGGAAATTCCCTCCCGGAGGGGGAAATCGACGCCATCGTCACCGTCATCGAGCTGGACTTCATTGGGATCATCATCACCATCATCTCCACCACCGTCACCGTCATCTCCACCGCTGCATCTCGTCCCCGCTGTAACATCTAGGGTTGAATCTTGATTATTTCATAGGGGAAACTCTCCCGTATTGATTACTCCTTGTTATTGATGCTATTGAGTGAAACCATTGAACCAAGATTTATGTTCAGATTGTTATTCATCATCATATCACCTCTGATCATGTTCCATATGATGTCTCGTGAGTAGTTCGTTTAGTTCTTGAGGACATGGGTGAAGTCTAAATGTTAGTAGTGAACTATGTTGAGTAATATTTAATGGTTTGATATTTAAGTTGTGGTGTTATTCTTCTAGTGGTGTCATGTGAACGTCGATTACATGATACTTCACCTTTATGGGCCTAGGGGAATGCATCTTGTATTCGTTTGCTAATTGTGGGGTTGCCGTGAGTGACAAGAACCTCGAACCCCCGTTGGTATATCGATGCAGGAGGGATAGCAGGATCTCAGATTTTAAGGTTGTGGTTAGATTTATCTTAATTACTTTCTTATATTTGCGGATGCTTGAAAGGGGTATAATCACAAGTATGTATTAGTCCTAGGAAGGGCGATGCATTAGCATAGGTTCACCCACACAACACTTATCAAAACAATAAAGATTAATCAGCTATATGAAGCGAAAGCACTAGACTAAAATCACGTGTGTCCTCAAGAACGTTTGGTCATCATAAGTAAAAAAACCGGCGTGTCCTTTGTGCTAAAAAGGATTGGGCCACTCGCTGCAACTATTACTCTCGCATTTTATTTACTTGTACTTTATTTATCTGCTATATCAAAACCCCACGAATACTTGTCACGTGAGCATTTACCGTGAATCCTTCATCGAAACTGATTGTCAACACCTTCTGCTCCTCGTTGGGTTCGACACTCTTATTTATCGAAAGTACTACGATACACCCCCTATACTTGTGGGTCATCACTCGTCAACATCTTATTCACACGAGCGGTACAACCTCTTGATCCCACGTACGTGTTGGTGCCAATCACCGCCGACGGCGGCTAACCGCGGGATCAGGGCAGCCGCCGGCCAACCTCGCGGTCGCCGCTGCAAGATAGTCTGACGTGGGCACCACAAGACAGTCTAGTGCGGGCACCACAAGACAATCCGGCGATACAAAACAGTTGTTTGGCTTGGGCACCGCAAGATAGTTTGGCTTGGACACCGCCAGACAGTTTGGCTAGTCTTCTTCCCAACAAATCGGACAGTCTAGCCAACCTGCACCACTGTCTAGCCATTCATCATGCCGCCGTCCAGACTGCATGGTGTCATCCTCCACATTGCAAGCTGTTGACAACCCTGCCGACACGAACCTACAAGGCACTGCCGAGACTCGTGTCGGCCGAAGCCGCCTCACAATGCCTCGTGGACGACCAACACCTCCTAGTCGTGCCTCCCGCCTGTTGGCCACGACCGTCACCGCAAGGAAGAGCCGCCGCCGATGAGCCAATGTACGTACATACTTGTATCCATACGTAGGCAATATATTTATATAATTTAGTTGGATCATACGAGTTTTACACAACGCTATATACACCCGTTTAGTATTAAGGATGAAAGGGTATCAAGCGATCTCAGTTATTCTTGTGTTTCAGTTTTTGGAGTAAACGGTTTGACCAAAACACCTTATATTATGGAACGGAGATAGTAACATATAGATTAAAAAGAATATGTAGAAGCCCGCGAAAACATTAAGAAAAGGGTCTTAAAAGCATGTTTAAAATATGGACCTGCCTGGACCTGGACTCCCTGTAAAGTGCACATGAAGCGATCGGAACCTTTGTGTCGATGGAGCCGTGCCAGCCGTGCCAGCCGTGTAGAATGAAAGCTCGCAGCGCACCAAACGTGGTGAGACCTCCAGCCGTATATATACTTTGCGAATGGTTGGCGTGCGTGCTTTCCCCCGTCATGTTTCGGTTTACAGTTTCTTTTCTGTTTTTCTTACGGATGATGTGATCCGCAGCTCCGCACATCACTGGCGCACTGGCAGGACCACGTCGCCAGTCGTCTCCGGTGCCGTACAATGTCCAACCTTACGAATAGTACCAACACTTACTCGCATGTGTGCAACGTGTCAGGAAATTAGTTCTTTTAAATAGAGGTTAAACTCTAACCTCTAGACTATGTATTAAAATGACGCATACAACCTTATTTATTTATTTATATTATTTGATAGATTTTCATAAAGAAAATACAATAATGAACACGAAGCCACCTCATTAGCACAAATCGGTGGTTATGTTGGGACCATACGTCCTGCTCTCACACATATGGAGATCCTCTAGGCCTCACCAACCCGTTCAACGGTCGGGAGCATAAACCGGTCCAATAGACCTTCAACGTGTATTGTGCACATGCTCCATAAGTCCCTAATGGCGCCTTCCACCAACCAATCTTCACGACATGGATCGAAGCATCGTCCTTGCCAAGCCCGTCGTTGATGCCGCCATGACGCGAGGAAACGTCACCTCCATACAGGCGTCCATGACCACGTGTCTGTTGCCGAGACCCCACGACACCATGCCGCCGGAATCGGTGTCGTCGATGCGGTAGATGTCACAACTTTCCACCTTTTGACCCCTCGAACTAGCTGCTCCTCGAAAGCGATGCCCTCAAAAGGAAGGACGGTGTCGAGCGTCGACAACGTTTGATCCCGGAGACTTAGATCTAGGGTTTCCCCATGAGCAACCCGAGTGAGAAGACGATGAATGTAATGACGATGCCTTCAACAAGGTAACGACTCATAAATGCCACCATGACCAATCGGAGATTGGTCTTACACCGACAGCCATGCCCCCCTTCCCTGCCGCCGACAACATGCAATGAGCCAAATCCGGATCTTGATGACCCTCCCCAGAGGAGAGGTCGCCGTTGCCAAGTCGAGAGCCACCGCTCCGGAGTCCAAGTGCCACTGACCGGCTGCCCGTAGACACATCCGCCATTCTCACCACAATGCCACAGAGTGTCAACATGCTCGGGAGACGAAGCCGCATGGGTGCCCGCATTTGTATGTCGTGCAACAGACAGCCATCGCCCCAAGCCACATGTGTCCATCCCGTGATAGTTGGAGCGCTCACGCTCAGGACAAGAAGACACATGGGAGAGGAGCCGCACCAACACGCTGCCGTGAGGAGCACCCCGCCTTCCGCCGTCCACCTTAAGGGCTTTACCTGGTGGCCTCATCTGGCAACGACGATGCATGGGGAGGTAGAGGAGGGGATGACTAAAGCGGTCTGGATCATCTCCCGGGTTGTCTCGCGTGCATCTCGGGAGGTACCACTCTGTGTGTGCATTACTTCCTAACTATTTTGTTTGCATGGTAAAATGGTCTATGCTGAGAAACTTCTTCCTCTGTTTTGTTGTCACTGATTTATTAGAACATATTACTAGTTACACTCTCACGGTTAGATCTCCAAAGAGTACATTGGATCTAGCGTGTCAAGTGGGATCCCACCTAAATCTCACTTGAAGTACATTTTGCTTTTTCTACTGTAAATTTTGACTACAAAATTTTAAACTAGAAAAGATAAAATATACTAAAAGTAAGATTCCATCGGGATCTCACCTTAACACCTTAATTGGATCAGGTCACACCTCTCAGGTTGCTGCAACTTGTACTCCAAAAGAATACATTGGGTCAGCTCACACCTACAAGGTACATTTGCACCGGTCCTAGAGATCCCAACATAGTAGGACCCCAAAGGGATCACGTACCGATAAGGCCAGTTGGGCTTGGACACATAGTTCATGCATCATGGTGTATATAACCATAATAATGCATGCCAGTTATCACCGTTCGACTTGATACACTGCACGCATTATCAACTGAATAGTTGTATACGTATATCTGATAGCTTCCCTATCTATACACAGAAACTAGTGGTATACATAGAGCTTTCAGGACAGAGACGCCACCGAAGTATAGTTGCTTTCATTCGCAAATGTCGAGTCATCTCCATAGTTTCGATCCCTTACTAAAAGGATCATATATACCATGTCCAATCATCGGCAAAGCCATCTGCACTATCATTCACCGCCATCTAACCGCACCCTGGACTATCATCCTTGTAAGAGCATCTTACTCAAAAAGGAGGAATACTGGAGAGAAAAAACTTGTCGTGCTCAATATTTCTGTGTATATGCAACATTGAGGCCGGGTGTGCATACACAAAAAGTGTGAGGGTCTGAAGATAGAGACATTTCAGTCCTGCCATTTCTGCGACATCGTTGGCGCTGTTCTGGCCGTCTTTATTACCGTCCGGCCTCCCTTGGCGCCTCCGATAAAGTGGTCGCGCCACCCGAGTCAGAGCATGTGCCGCCAGAAACGCGCCTCCCACAGACGTCGGAGTGCCCCGCCGGCAGGCAAGTGCGTCGTGAAGAGGGTTAGAGACTGGCATGTCCTCTAGGCCATCAACACCAGTGCCGAATCGCCGGCGAAAGTCGAACGCATTTGGCCCGTCGAGGAATAAGCCAGCAGGACATGGACCGCTTCTTCTTCATCCTCTTGCATCGATCAAAATTCCCCCATGGGGGTCTGCAACCACCGCATCCACCGTGACCAACTCTGGCATGCACAACATGTTCAGTTAATCGGCAAATAGGTATAAACTTCACTTCTTGCTTCGGTTCTAGATGTATATATGTCAAATTAGACCAATGTTTTGTTATTGTTGTTTATTAGAGTATGTAGTTTCGATTTGCATAGCGTACCGACTTCATATGTGAACATGATGCACGATTTGAAGTTTGGTTGAGATGTGCCACTTAATCAATTTGATAATACAAATGGTTATGATGACTCCGCGAGTATGGAGGATGTGTTCGAATCTCAATTCATGAAGGGAAAAAGAGGAAAGAGACAAGTGAATTACACAAATCATGAGGATAAATCTTGGTGAAGGCATGAGAGAATGTGACACTAGATGTAGTATAATACGGGGCGACATTCAGTCTTCACCGCATCATATGCATCAAGGCCAACACGGAACGCAAAGGTAAATCTTCCCATTTATGCGTGCCTACAATTGTCTCTCGAGGATGGTGATGTGGGCATTACCCGGGTACCCGATATTAGTCTACCTCTCCCTTTGCCCAACTAGGGGCCCACGAAGATTATCCAAGACTAAGGTGGCCCGTAGGTCGGTTGCAATGAAGAAAACCTACCAGAAGATGGATTCTTGATGGACAAGGCAAGAAGGCATCAGTAAAGGAAGGATTAGTTTAGATCTCTTTGTAATCTAGTCGAGTTCGGACATGACTCTCGAGACCTGGTCTCCTATATAAAGGTCAGGAAAGGGCATGTCGAACGACACAAAAGCAACAAGACACGAAGCCATCACAACTTAGCATACACAAATCCTACAAACCTTTCCTCCCGGCGAGTCGACCATAGTAGTCTATTGGCTACCCCATTGTAACCTATTTTACTCGATAAATCAAGATCGGACAAGCAGGAAGTAAGGGTTTTACCTCATCGAGGGCCCCGAACCTGGGTAAATCTCTCTCCCTTTGGTATCCGATGTCTCGTGTTAGCCTGCAAGTTCCGTCAACCTAAGCCCCTCATGGTGGGCATTGCCGAGGAGCTCCCTCGTCAATTGGCGTCGTCTATAGGAAACCTGCTGGTACAAGGCACTTCATCGGCTGTTCCCATCGTATCGGCTGCATCTTCGCCGGCATCATCGCCACCATCGGCTCCATCATTGCCGAACTCGGGGAACTCGATTCGTTTCGGGTCCTTTGAGTTCACTCCACACACCGATGCATCGCGTTTGGCCTTCTCAGGCATGTGCAGCGGGATGGGCATGACGTTCGGGAGCGACAACTTCTGCATCGACTCTGGTGGCGTTCTTCGGCTCCCGGGCCCGATCACTCCTGGCGCGGCAAAAACCACGACTTCGTCGACAGCTACGTCTACTGCTTCGTCACCAACCGCAGTCGATCTATCGGCTGCGCCATCGGTCTCGACTCCGGCGTCTGCATCATCATCGTCGCATCATACCATGTCCACCATGTCTGTCGGGTCTGATGATTCTGGGTCATCAGATTTGACATTGTATTACTGCCTTGATAACCCACAAGTATAGGGGATCGCAACAGTCTTCGAGGGAAGTAAAACCCAAATTTATTGATTCGACACAAGGGGAGGTAAAGAATACTTATAAGCCTTAACAACTGAGTTGTCAATTCAGCTGCACTGGAAAAGCACTAGTAACAGGGGTGATGTGAAAGCAGCAGTAATATGAGAGCAATAGTAAAAGTAACACAGCAGCAGTAATAGTAATATGAGAGCAATGGCACCAGAAAATAGTTGATACTACTTCCAATGTCATGTAGAACGAGTATATCATGATGAGAGATGGACCGGGGTTCCCAGCTATCTACACTAGTGGTAACTCTCCAATAACAAGTGTTGGGTGAACAAATTACGGTTGGGCAATTGATAGGATTGAAATAGCATTAAGACGGAACATCAAGATCATTAATCATGTAGGCATGTTTTCCATATATAGTCATACGTGCTCGCAATGAGAAACTTGTACAACATCTTTTGTCCTACCAGCCGGTGGCAGCAA